>NC_134541.1:32625887-32928918 GCF_050624435.1 Tenrec ecaudatus | reverse complement strand
TTGCCTGTGTAGTCCTGGTCCTCAGGACCGGGGTGGCAGGAATCTGGGGGCCAGTGGGGATTGGTGTTTCAAATCCATAGTGTCTGAGTTCACGGTCAAGGTAGTTCGTGAGAGTTAGGAAGCACGTTTACAGACACCGACAGACTGCTCTCGGGGATGTCCTGGCTGAAACGAACAGGTGGCAGCTCTCGTCCCACACGGCCTCTTGGTTTGGGTCCCACTGCATCTTCTTTCCTTTGTGCTGTTCACTTCTCCAGGGCAGGAGAGGCCCGGGGCACCTTGGGTGCGGTGAGAGACGCAGCTCATGATGTGTGTGTGTGTGTGTGTGTGTGTGTGTGGTGGGAGGGGTTGAGAAGGTCAGCGGCTCCCCCTGTACTTAGAGAACAAGGGCCTGCCGTAGTTGTTCATGAGGCTGGGGCACTGGCACTTACCCACATTCGTGCCCGTCAATGCACAGCCGTGCCCAGCCTTTTCCTGCTTTCCGATGCCCTTTCATTGCTGACAGGGTGCCCGTTTGAGTGCCTCGCTTGGACGCGATTTTGCAGAGAATGAAGTTCGGGGCTGTTTGGTTGCGGGGGGAGAAGATGGACAGTGTGCCAGGAGACTGGGCTCAGTTTCACTCGGAAAGGACTTGTTGCTGTCATGTCAATTACAGCCAGAGGATTCGGAGCGGAAAGCCTAGGAGATGGCTCAGCCAAAGCCATTTGCTCCCTGGGAAAGCTAGCCACGGGCCAGGAAGGTCTGACAGCATCCCAGAGCCCGCCTCAGACGAAATCAGATGGGCTTCTGAAGAAAGGAAGAGAGGGGGAGGGGGAGGGGGATGGGGAGGGGAAGGGGGAGGGACGGGGAGGGGAGTGGAGGGGGCAGAGAGAGAGAGAGAGAAAGAGAGATTGAGACAAAAGCTTGCTTAGGACTCCAGGCTAAACTACTAAATTCTGAGAGCTCTTACTTTTCTTCCATACGTGGTATCAACTATCTCTTGATAACGCTTTACAAACATTCCTTAATTAAGCCTCCCAGCTTCTCAGGGGAGACAAGCTCTTCCGGTTATTGGATCTGATTTCAATTCCGATCTCCCCACCGGGACCCAAAGTTTCATTGTCGCCTTCCTTCCTATGGCTGGTCAAATCGAGCAGGTGTGTCTCTCCAATGTGACAGGCGTTCTCGTCAGAGCCCAGTGCAAAACGCCTCTGCACATCAACCCTCCCCTCTGGCCTTCCTGCCTGAATGCTGGTGGCCCTCCCGCCCAGCAGCACCCCGCACCTGCGGCTCCGAGCCCACCCAGCTGGCCTTTGTTCTGGTTTTGCGGTTCATGGTCCCCAGGCTCTGAGATCGGTGGGGAAGGGGGGCTCTGCAGAGCCTGGGCCAGTGAGCAGTGTGCCTGGGGGAGGTGCCTGTGCGGAGGGAGCCTCACACCCCGCTGCTTTTCCCCAGAGGGGTGATGGGTGGCAGGCAAAAGATGTGTCTGCCAGCAGCTGGGAGCAGGTTGTCAGTGTGGTTCCTGGACCGGCTGTGGTGTTTTTAAAAACTGCAACCACCTTAAAACACAGAGAAAGGGCTAGGTTTTCCTGAGAGAAGTCCCAGGAGCCAGGAATTTTCCATATGGACCATATAGGTCTGCAGGCTGCACACCCCAGACAGTGCTGGCTTCTGATCCTACGGATGATTTATTCTGTGGCTTTGGGGCGGCAGCTGCTATTTATAAATATTATTATTTACCTTCCAAGGTTATTGTCTAAAAGTCCTGGTGACTCGTGTTTACCTGTTGGGCTGTTAACTACAAGGTCAGCAGTTTGGAACCACCAGCCAGTCCAAGGCGGAAAGATGAGGTTTTCTACTCCCCTTAGGAAATATCATCTCAAAAGCCTGCAGGGAGCAGTCCTGCCCTGTCCTATGGTAAGGAAGACCGCGATGTGTCAGAACCAACTGAAAGGCCGTGAGTTCGAGTGTGGAGGTGACTGTAAAGGGCCCTGGTTGCATGGTGCTGGGATGCTAACCAAACGGTCAGTGGTTTAAGCCCACCGGCCGCTCCTCGGGGGAAAGGGGAGGCCGTCTGTTTCCGTAAAGATGACAGCCGGGGAACGCTGTGGGGAAGTTCTCGTTGGTCCTGGAGGGTCACTGTGAGTCCGAAGGGACGTGGCAGGAGCTCAGGTCATTGTGGGGAGGCCCTGGGGCAGCACACAGAAGGCCTGCTGGCCAGTTTGAGCTCCCTCTGGGCTAAGCAGCCCTGGAGGCAGAATGGTTACACGCTGGGCTGAAAATGACAAGGCCCAGCACCTCAAAACTCCCCGCCACTCCCAGAGAGCGAGAAAGAGATGGCTTTCTATTCCTGTTAACAGTTATTTTATTGGAAACACGGGGCGGGGGGTGGGGGGTGTTGACCCTGTCCTATAAGGTCTCCATGAGTCAGCACTGACTCTGGCAGTAAGTGTGTGTGTGAGAGAGAGACAGACCTTGGTGTAAAGCAATCTGCTTTCAAAAAAGGCCCTTGAAGCCCCTCTGGAAAATACCTCTGCTCTGACTACATGGATACTCTGTTCCTAGGACTCAACCCGAACCCAAGGTCGCGGGGACCGGTAAGGTCTTTGTGAGGCTCCAGTTGGATCCTCGAATCCGCCTGGCCTTGAGTAAGGACCCAATAAGTTTCCACTGTTTCCAAGTGGCAGAGTTGGGTCCCTCATTCTAGTCTATTACAATGTCCGGGTTCCCTGACCCTCCCTCATGCCCCCCTCGCCCTGATCCATCATATCACATCCTGTGATGAGACCGTATGCCCTAAGGTCTAATATTCCTGCCAGGCGGGCTGGCACTTCTTTCCCTTCCACCCCTCCCCTGTAGACGCCCCCGCCCATCAGAAGATTTTATTTCCCCACCACTGGACCTCAAGTCCCTCCTTGATGGATTGCCTGCCACTCCCCGCCTCCTTGGGTCATTGGTACACAATTGCTGTATTTTATTAGCTCTCTTCCATCATTCTAAGAGGATCAATAGCTGGTGGTTTGATTTCAAAGAGTGGCTGAGAAAGGGTGGATGCTGCTCACCAGCGTCGTCCATCACCGCCCATAAATGTCGGCTGGGCACCTGGGCTTCTGAAAACGGTCTGACGGTGGCAGGGCTGGTCACTGCTACTCTCTGCTTGGTGATCCCAGGCACACCTGGAGTCAGTTCCTGGGGTGGAGAGCTGTCCCCGAGACCTGGGTAAATCTCTCCCAGCCTGGGTCCAGATGCCTGGTGCCAGTAGGGGACTCCGTGGCCCTGGTCCATGAGATGTATCTCTGGGCTTGGAAGGTCCACCCACTGGCCAGAGTGTTTGGCTTCAGGCTGTGACCACCATGGCCAGGCAATGACCTGTCCACCCAGTGGTTTGACCTGCCACATGGCCCCTAGACCAGTTACAGGACCCTTCCATTGAACGCAGGTTTCGCCTTCAAATCAAGTCTGACGCTTGATGGTGCCAAGACTGTTGGAGCAGAACTATGCTTTAGAGGCCTTCCAATGGCTGACTGACTCAGAAGGAGATCACCAGGCCTTGCTTCTGAGACTCCTAGCTGGACTCAAACCTCTAACCTTTTGGTGAGCAGCCAAGTGCACTAGCCATTTGCAGGCTCCTCGCCAAGTTTGATTGAGAAGTTGCCATGTTGTCAGCGGGCCTCTGGACCACTGGTCCCTGGGGACAGGAGATGAATCAGAGACAAGCAGAAGAGGGACGGGTTTGTGATTCACAGAGCAGAAGGCCAGCCTTCTGATTCAAAATCCACTCTCCTGCTGCCCGGCCCGCCCACGGCCACCTACCCCCTGCCTTCTCCCCAACTCCTTGTTCTGTTTCCTTCCCTCCTGTTCCCTCCGTTCTCCCTCCTACCCCTTCCCCTCCTCCTTTCCCTGTTTCTCCGTCTCACCTTTGTTTTCATTTGCCACATGCCTAGCCTTTTTCCCTCTGCTTTTCTGGGAATGTGTGTGTGTGTGTGTGTGTGTGTGTATGTGTGTGTGTGCACGCCCTGTCTCCATATCTCCTGGTGGCCCATTTCGTTGTTCCTCCGTGTGTCTCGCATCTCTCTTTTCCTGTCTCTGTATGTACCTCTTTCTCTGTCTCTGGTCTACACTACTTCCCAACCATCCCGTAATACATCAAACAGCCTAAAGGGGAAGGGGTTCGAGGCTTGTCCTGCTCTGCAGAAACTTTCTTGAAAGCTGTTGCTAAAGGATCCTTTGCTGCGGCCATGCCTTTGCACACTGGCATCTGGTGGCACAGTGGGTTACACATTGGGCTGCTAACCTCAAGGTCAGCAGTTCAAAACCACTGGCCTCTCCAGGGGAGAAAGACAAGGATTCCAACTTCCCCATAAAAAATTACCGTCTCAGACACTCACAGGGGGCAGTGTCACTATGAGTGGGCATCAACTTGCAGTGAGTTTGGTTTTGGTTCGGTGCCATAGCAAATGGTGGGGAAAGGGTGCCACCCTCAGCCAGGGGCCCTCCACTCGGGGTCTGGGTCGTGATTCTTGCTGGACTAAAGGGTGAATTCGTTTTCTGTTCTGAGCCCAGTGCACCCTTTGCTACTATGGACCTTAGAGGCCGAATAAGGTACCGCTTCTCCAATGGTCAGTATCTCTCTCTTATCAGCCAATTGGGGTCCCATCAAAATGAACTTCATACTGGAAACTTCAAGTGGGGCCAAAGCTCCTGAAATGGTTTCATCTCAGGAATAGGAGTGTTGGGGGGTGGTGGTGGAGGTGGTGGTACTGTGTACCTGCTGGTGGACACCTCACATGGAGAGTACACGGGTTTGGAACTAGTAGACTAATGCCCAAGCCTGGTTTTGCTATCATCTTGTCTCTCAGCCTTGGCCCAGCCATTTTGCCTTTCTGAGCCTCTGGTTTCTGTATCTGGAAAGGGGCCCAAATGATGCCCAGCCCACTGCAGAGTCCTGGGGGCAGAGTGACAGAATTATGGCAAACTGCTCAGGAGAGAGCTTGGTCCCTGGCAGTGGGGCCTCAGCGAGAATCCCACCTTTACTGCCTGTGCTCCAGGGTGTTGGGGGCCTTAGGGAGCGCTTCTCCCCACTGGTCAGTCCCTTTTCCATCTTGGACAGTGGTTCTCAACCTGTGGGTCGAGACCCCTTTGCAGTTGAACGACCCTTTCACAGGGGTCACCCGATTCATGACAGTAGCAAAATGACAGTTTTGAAGCAGCAACGAAAACAATGTTATGGTTGGGGGTCACCACACAGGAGGAAGTGTATGAAAGGGTTGTGGCATGAGGAAGGTTGAAAACCACTGATCTTGGAACTTGGCCCACGGGGCTCATGGAGGATGTGGGGTGCTCGGAACCTGGTACAGGGCAGCCGAGCAGCTCTTGGTGGTTGATAAGAGTGCTGTCATTATAGGGTCCTGGATACAGCACCATCTCCTCAGGGCGGAGAGGGGGAGTCACAGCGAGCTGTGGGAGACCAAGCTCTCTCTCAATTTCCCTCATGACTCATGGTGTGACCTTAAACAAGTGACTTCATTTCTGCCTTTTCCTATTTCCTCTCCTCCCAGATAGGGATAATCATATGCGATAAAGTGCACCGAGCCATAATTGCTGTGCTAACTCATGCCATTATGATTCTGTGTTGGCTTTTTTAATAAAAATTCTTGTGGCTTCTCCGAGCCCCCGGCTGAAAACAATATGGAAATATCCTGGAGGAGAGGGAAGGAAGAAACACCTTCCTTTGGGAGGAGCTCTAGGAGAAAGGGGTTCTGCAATGCACTGTCCTTCAGAGGGTGGGGTGACAGGGGTCCTTGTGGGGGCATGGCATGGCAAGGATGGGAGCCAGAACCAGCCCCATTTACAGGTGAGAAGACTGAGGCTCACCCGCGGTCACCAACAGAGGATGGGACTGGGTCGGACATCTGCTGGACTCCAAAGCTCATGCCTCTCTCCCAGGGAGAAGAGCCACCCCACGGCAAGCTCCCCGGGCCCCTGTGCCTGCACGGAGAACCCCCTGAGCGCTAGGACAGGCTGCAGAGGCTGCCGGGAAGGGCTCTGGCTTCTCCCCAGAGGCAGGCCTGCCAGTCACACCCCCTGACTTTGGACAGCACCTCTGTCCCCCAGAGCCCCTATCTATTTTCCCAAAGTGGGAGGCCCCCCCTCCCCCGGGGTTTCTCCTTTCTGGCGAGCGTTACAAAGTGTCCGAGACAGTGACTGAGGGAACGACGTAGAGCTGCCAAGGTGCTGAATGTTTTGCTCTGTGAAGGTCAAGGGCTGGTAGACTAGATGGCTCCCGCTGAGCCAGTCTGTGGAGAGGCCTCCCTCTCACTGCGGGCCCTGCTGTCTACCCTCCCCTGGGCCCGGGCCTGAGGCCATTCCTTACACTCACCAAGTGGCCTTGTCCCTTACCTTCCCCCATGATGGCCAGCTATCCTCTCTTTCTCTCACCTCAGCCCCTTCCAAGTCAGCGGGGATCAGCAGTCAGGACCCACTCTGGTGAATGGCCCAGGCTCCGTTCCTCAGCAGAACCCCATGAGAAAGGCAGATGGACTTGCCGCCCCCCCCCCTCCCCGTCCCCCCCATCCCCGGGGTGAGCCCACTTTGTTATTAAAACTTCCCCAAACAAAACCCATAGTCACTGACTCCATTCCCGATGAATGCGACCCCAAAGAGGATTTCAGAGCCTGTCAATCCTGATGGTAACAGAGAGCCTCATCTTCCTCCCTTGGAGCAGCTGGTGGGTTTGAACAACCTACCTTGTGGTTAGCAGCCCAATGCTTATAACTGAGAAAACCGAATATGTTGCCAAGTTCCCAAAGTGGCAGTGGGGGGTGGGCCGGGATTTGAGCCCTCTTGGGTACCCATTGGGCTACTAAGGGCAAGGTCGGCAGTTGGAGATCTGCAGCCTCTCCACAGGAGGAAGAGGGGACTGTTGCTCCTTTACAGTCTTGAAATCCCACAGGGCCGATCCTACTTTGTCCTAGAGGGTCACTATGAGCCAGAGTCGACTTGGTGACAGTGAGGTGGTTGATTTTGGTTTTCGTTTGTTTTTCACTGACCGCGGAGCTCCTGTCTGGATCCTCTCTCAGGCGGGTTCTTCACGTTGGCAGAGGAGGCAGTCTGGGGTTGCAAGCTCAAGTGCCTCTCAGGTGGGAGGGGGAGGCCACCAGACAGGGACAGTTATGAGTGGGGACACCAGTGAGCCCGCAGCCAGCGTCCTATCTCTGATTGAGACCACAGCGGGAGGCAGGCCCAGATTTGCCAGAATCACTCTTGATTTTCTAAGACAAGTTGACGATTAATCATTTCAGATGTAAAAAGCTCCCCACTTTTAATGAGGAGAACATTTTAAAATGCCCTGTACCCACATACTGAGCTTTCCATCAACCATGTTGCAGCCTCTGGGCATTTGTGGATGTGCCCGGGGAGAGCTCAGGTGACTGGCCCTGGAGAACGACCCGCCCCCACCCCCAAAGCTCTTTGCTTACCTGGTACTCCATTAAAGACCTCCTTGCTGAGACCCGGGGAGGGAGGGAGGGAGGGGCTTGGAAACGGAGGGGGCAGGATAGGGGATTCGCTCCTCTGGGGCCCAGGTCTACCGGACTGAGGTAGGGGAGGCTTTGCTTGAAGGTAGGGGCTTGGTGGCCAAAGCCCTTCCCAGCGTGAAGGTAACTGACTCAAGCTTCCTGAGCAATACCTTTGGCATAAAACCCAAACCAAACCAAACTCCTGCCCGTTGCGTGGATGCTGACGTTCAGGGCCCCCACAGGACAGGGTAGAACCATGCCTGTGAGTTTCGGGGACTGTGGCTCTTTATGGGTGTAGGAAGCCTGCTTTCTCCTGCGGACTGCTGACCCTGTGCCTCACAGTCAGTGTGTAACCGCTCCTCGGAATAAAGGCACGCATAGTGACAGGGGAGCCTGGGTGACCTCGTAGTTAGGTGTTGGATTGCAGCCCTATCCCCAAGGTCAGCAGTTCGAAACCAGTAGCCACTCCTTGGGGAGAAAGAATGGCGGCGGGGGGGGGGCGGTTTCTACTCCCATAGAGTTAGACTTGCGGGGGCAGTTCTACCCTGCCCTGTCGAGTCGCTGGAAGTCAGCATCCACTCTATGGGAGTAAGTTTGATGTTTCTAAAAATATAGTTACAGGGACCTCCTTGTTTCCTGTTTCCATCTCTCCCCTCCCTCTCACCCCCCTCCCTGTTCGGTAGGACTTTTTCCTTCTCTCTCTGCTCATCTGTCCACCCCCATCTTCCTCCCTCCTTCTCCGTCTCCCCCCAGGCACCTCTGTCTTCCTCTCTCTCCCCACCATATCCCGTCTGTCTTTGTGTCAATCTCCCCTTCCCTCATCTCCCCCCGCCCCTTTGCCTCCCCCCTTCTCTCCCTTATTCTCTCCTCCCATGCTCCCCTTCCTCCCCACCCATCCCCACTTTCATGTTGCATTTCCTTCAGCAGGTGCTGGTTTAGACAGCTGTTTCTTCGGGGAGGGCATGAAGGTGTAATCCAGAAAACTTCAGAGACGTCAAGGGGCTGGGCCACAGACAAGCGTTCCCCCTGTTTAGTCCCTCACCAATGCAAACTCCTTTCCTTGGATGGCCAGAGTTGGCATTACCAGGAAGCTGCCTACCTCTGCTCTCTTTGCCACAATTTCCCTTCCTCATGTGTCCTCCTTGCCATTCCTCAAACACACCACGGCCTCTCCCCCCAGGGACTTTGCAGCAGGAGCTGTGGGAGAGCAAGAGAGGAAGAGGCACTCCTGGGAGGGAGCCAGCCCAGGTGGCTCCTCAGTGGAGGGGCCCAATCCAGGCACCCTTCCTGGAGGAGGCACCGGAAGCTGAGTTTTGGAGAATGGCAGCGGTGTGCGGTGAGAAAGGCATTGCTGACAGAGAGAGCCCCAAGGGCAGAGGCACAGGTCCATGACACCTCTGTTAGGAATTGCCCGTCTCATGTGGAATTCCTATGCCATCTACATGAGCTCAAACCCCAGTCCGCTGCCTCCTTGCTAGGATACTTCAGGCAGGTTGCGGAATCTCTAGGTGCGCTCTCTCCTCATCTGAAGTGGGGGTGGGTGGGTTTCGTCTCAGCCTTAGGATGTTATTATTAACATGTGTGCCGGACTCGGTGCCTGGTGCCCAGGGAGCAGTTGGTCAGCATCAGCTTGCCCTCTGGAGACAGCTCTCAAATGCCAAGCCAAGGGGACCAGCAACATCTCACAAGAGCCTGTGAAGGGGCAGCCAGCTTCGCATTTCAGAAGCATCCTCAGGTCGCTGTGTGGGAGGTGCTGAGAGGTCCCGGATAAGAGGCTGCTTAGGAGCCTGATAAGGCTGATCTGGACCAGAGAGGGCGAAGATGGAGGCTGGGGTGGGGGTGGTGTGGGATGGTGAGTTGTGGGGCCAGACATCCCAGATCGGGCATTCACTCCCTCTGCCACCATGGCAGGCGACTCCACCTGGCACATCTCAGATTTCTCACCTGTCAAGTGGGCACGGTAACAGCACCCACCTCTCGAGTTGCTGCGACACAGTGACTCGTGGGGCTGTTACCTGCAAGGTTAGCAGTTCCAATCCACCAGCCTCTCCGAGGGAGAAAGATGAGATTACCCTCAGGGTCAGTGCATCCTGTCCCATGGGGCCCGAGAAGGGTCGGCATCCACTCAACGGCAGAGAGGTTTTTTTTAGAGTTGCCGAATGGGGACGGTGAATCCCTGAGAATTGTCCCAAACATCCTGCGTCCGTAATACCCCGTGGACCAGCTCGGTGTCACACGGACAGGTGAGTGGAAAGGAAGGCTGACCCTGTTTTCCCGAAAGCTGGGGTAATGAGATCCCCAAGAGGCTGGCTGGAGAGCTCTCCTCCCCCAGCTGCCAAGCTGTGCCCGAGGCCTCCGGGGAAAATGGGTGGAGTTCAGCATGGGTGGGGGCTCCCCTTTTCCAGGGGTTTAATGCTGCGCTAATCTTGTAACCTGCAGCCTGGCCATCCAAGCAGAGGAAACACGAGTTGTCTGCTTTGTGTCTGCCCCTGAGCTTGCCTGGAGTCCGCATTCACTCACTAGCTGACAGAGCGTGACAGAACCCTGAGCCAGGAGACACACGGGTTGGGAGGGGCCACAGCGGGTGGCCTCCCAGCCTCAAGAGGGCAGGGGGACCTGAGTTCTCACCCAGACTCATGGCGTGAAGCCAGATTTACCAAGGCTCTCTGATCTATACTGTGGGGGCATGATGTCTACCCTTGACAGTTGGCATGTGAGGTTCGTGGATCCTGACAAGAAGAGGTCCCCCCTACTCCCCTCTGTATCAGGTCCTCTGGGTCTCACAGAGAGCTCAGCTCTTAATGAAGCCAGCTTTTTCTAGGAGTTGGAGTTGGGTGGGGCAGGGGTCCCATAGAACTTGGCCTCGCTCCCAAGCTTTGCCACTCGCTACAGGATGTGGACAGCCCCATGTATCAGAAGCAGCTGTTCATTCGCTGAGTATTTGTGGAGGACCTACTCTGTGTTGGCCAGTGTTCTAGGCACTGGGATACAGCAGACCAAAGGCCCATAGGGTCTCTACTCACAAAGAGCTGTTATTTTGGAGTGGAGGGGAGATGTCCACCCACAAAAGCAACAAACAAAAAACAAATAAATAGGACCATCGGAGGTGGTGAGTGCTTTGATGTGAGAGAAACCAAGGAAGCTGCAGCAGACACAGGGGTCGGCAGGCACCTCTCTGTAGACGGGCCATTGGATCCATCTACTTACAAGAAGGAACAGGACAGACCCACTAAGGTTCTAAAGACCAGGACGTTATGCAGAAGTCGGCTTTCTGCACAAAGGAGAATGATCTTGTCAGATCACACAATGGAGGGTGACTGCATCCTTACACAACTGCCACGTCACACCAAATGGCATCATTGTATATCTGCCTGATCACACCATTACTTAATGACCAAATGGCATCATTGTATATCTGCCTGGTCACACCGTTACTTAACGACCAAATAGCATCATTGTATAACCTCCTGGTCACATTATTACACAATGATAAAGTTGTATCACTACATATCTGCCAAACCACATCATTACAAAGCTGCTGTACCACTGAGGATCCTGTCCCAGGCAAACTGCTGTGTAACTTTCATCCCGGCATCCTCACTCTCACCTCCTATGTCAGTGTTCACTGATGCCAGGCATACGTCATTCGCGCAGATAAAATAGTCAATGTTTTACTAGTGTTCTAAGGGCATAAAAAATGCCAGCTAGAGTTAGCTGATAGAGTGAGGATGCTCACAGCCAATTACTGCCCAGTGGAATATTTTGAAAGAGCAGCTTCGAGAACACGGAGGTGGATCACCCCGACCAGCCTGGGACATAAGCTAAAGATGCCCAGAGGAGGTGACTCCTGACCTGAGACTTGAGTGACAGGTAACAGAAAGAGAGAGGAAGTGTTTCGCGACAGAGGGAACAGCATGCGTGAAGGCGAGGAGGCCTCATGCCTTCAATAGGGGAATTACAAGTAGATGCAATTGGATTCCCGAGACCAACTGTTGGGGTGTCCCTGACATTTAGGCTCCAGAACCTGCACTGACTCAGTCCAGGGGGTCTGATCACAGATGGATGTGATGAGAAGGAGATATGAGAGTGGGCACGAGGGACCAGAGAAGGACCTGGAGACACGGTGAATGCGTGCCCAGGGGCAGCATAGGTGACAGCTCTGCGGGGGAAGGGAAAATCCCAGGGGCCTAGGAAGGGCAAAGGAGCCGTGGTGGCATAGTGGTTACATGTTGGGCTGCAAATTGTCAGGGTCTGCAGTTCGAAACTATTGGCAGCTCCTTGGGAGAAAGCTTTCTACTCCCGTGAACAGTTACCGTCTCAGAACATCGCTAACATCAGCATCGCTAACATCAGCATCGACTGGATAGCAGTCACTTTGGTCTTTTTGTTTGGACTTATGGAGGTGCAAGGACTGGACGAGTGAGCACCTGGGGTCAGGGGAGGGGGAGCGGAGACCCCAGAGATGCAAACAGTCCTTCTGTCTTCTGGCTGGGCGAGTGGCCGAGGGCTTTGAAGTTGGACAAATGAAGCCAGGTCCTGGATGGCAGCCTTCAGCACCTCCACTTCCCCCTCTGGCCAATGAAAACAGTGGTGCCCCGTCCCCCCACCCCTTAAAGCGCCGCTGGGGAGATGGAATCTGAAATCACGGGGCACACAGCAGATCCCAGTCCACGTGTACTCACTCCTCCTCCGCAGAGCCAAGTCCAGTGCCACTGACATTGCCCCCTCCCTGTCCCAACCTCGGACACGGTCTTTCAGGTGACCCTACCGCATGAGCAGTTCGCAAACACAATCACAATCACGCTCCTTAGTCTTGCACGTGGCACGTCATGGCACCACGTGAAAATCGCCACCGCACCTGCCTTGCTCTCACTGATGAAAATTGGTCTCTGAGGCGCTCCAAGTCAATCCCCACCCCACCCCTCCACTTCCTTCCCTTTCTGCGCTCAACGGAGCAAGATGACACAGTCTGCCTTGACCCACGGGAAATATCAAGTGTGACGTCTCCCGCCCTGCCTGAGCTTCTGGGGTTGCTGGTAGAGCACACAGTGGTCACTGGACACTGCTCAGATGGCCCCCTCCCTTCCCGGGCCGCCTGGACCATGCCATACCTTGCCGCCCCTGAGCTCCAACTCTTCCTGCTTTTGCCCCTTGGCCTTGGGCGCCCACTGCTCTCCTGCACGCCTGTTTTCTCGGCTGTGGGCGAGAACGAGAGTATCCTCATTGGGGTGCTCCTGACATGTCTGTAGGCTCGGGTCACACCCCAGAGAGACGCTCTCGGGTCTCAGAGTCTTCTCCTTTCTCCTTCCCCAGCAGGAACAGCTGTGACAAAATGGCCTGGCAGGGGCTGCTCCTGACTGTCTGCCTCCTTACGCTGCCCTCCGTCTCCACAGACTGCCTGTCCCCATGCTCCTTGTGCGCAGTGAAGACCCGCGATGGGCCCCAGCCTGTCAACCCACTGGTAGGTTTCAGGCAGGGTCTTCCAGACCCAGGGACAGGCAATCGGGCCATAATGCTCGGGGAGGCTGGCGTTTTCTCTGGAGGCTGGTCTCATCTCTGCGGGGCCTACCAGCCCCAAGGACAGCCTGGGCACCTGAGGCTGCTGTTTCCAGCCTCACTCCCACCACCACCATCACCTCCTGGGCCCGCCCCACCAGGGCTCCACTCAGGCCCAGCAAGAGGCTCAAGGCTTCCAGAGAGTCTGGAGGCAGGCCACAGGGAGTGCCACTCCTTAAGTGTTAGTGAGTTTGGTAATGAGTGGCCCAAGGTGGACACTGCAGGGTGTCTCTTGACAGGATGGATAGACGCAAATCAAACCCACTGCCGTCGAGTTGAGTCCAGCTCCTAGAGACCCGATTAGGGTTTCTGGGACTGGACATCTTTACAGATGGCTGGAGGATTTGAAGACCTGACTTTGCGGTCAGCAGTGCGACACTTGCCCCACAGCACCACCAGGGCTCCTGATCAGGCTGCTACTTAAAACTCGAACTCACTGCTGTTAAACCAGCTCCAACTCATCACAACCCCACAGGACAAGGTAGCATTGCCCCTGTGGGTTTCTAAGCCTTCACATCTGAATGGGAGTAGACAGTCGCATCTTTCTCCCAAGGAGGGGTTGTGGGGTTTGAACCGCAGACTTTGCAGCAAGCTGTTCAGTGTGTAGTCTCTGAGGCCATCCCTGGGCTGATAGGCACCTGCAAATCCAGTTGTTGCCGTGGAAGGAGGCCTGTCCACCTCTTAATTACCAGTGTCTGGGAGACCAGATCAAAGCCTTGACCCATCCCCTGAGCCCTCGCACCTGTTGGCCCAACCTTGATTGTGCTCCGAGGCCCGCTTCTCCCTCTGGCTCACTCACTGACAGCAGCGAGGCTGGAGTCCAGGCACCCAGGGTGTGATGAACTGACCACCCCTGTTTCCTCGGTGCAAGGTGAGGCTAACTGCACGAGATGATGATGGGAAGCACGGAATGTGTGATGCTCTGCCCTGGTTACTAAGGCACATGCAGCAAGCCCTTCGATGGCCTCGGGAGATCCCCATGGTTCAGCGTGAGAGCTTGTGGCGCTGGATGGCCTGGGCACAAGGTCCGCTATTATCTCTCATACACTCTGTTGACTGTTGGCCTGGGGTAAGCGATGCGACTTCTCTGCGCTCTAGTTCCAAGATCCCTGAGGGCACAAGGTTAAGCACTCAGTCGCCAACCAAAAGGTCAGTGGTTAGAATGTCCTAGAAGCTCCTTGGGAGACAAAAAAAATCAAGGTGACAGTCTGCTTCCATAGATTCCCGGCCCAGGAAACTGATGGGGCCGTGCCCCTGTGTCTCATAGGGTCTCTATGACACAAAATTGACTCACCAAAGCCGTGGGCTTTGGTCCTTTCACTTTCTCTCATGTAAAAAGGGGGTGATGAGCGTTAACAGGGTGGCTGGGGGATCAAAGGCATCATCAATGCCCGAGACACGCTGGGAACAGAGCCTGGCACATCGTAAGCTCTGTGTCTGCTCACTGGATTCTCTCAGCATCTCTATCGAGTCCATTCTATTGGGGTTGTCGGGAGCCCTACGTACCCGCTCATGTGTGCTGCTACCACTGTGTGCAGCTGCTGTCTCATAAGACAGTGCCGCGTCCTTCACACCCAGAGAGCCAACCATCCCCCTTGGGAATCAGACGTGAGGAGAGGATGGGCGAACTCAGCAGAGCACTGCGCGCGAGAAGCTCTCACTTTCCATCCTGACGTGGCCACCTGTCACCGTGGGCTCTGGGGAAAGCTCTCCGAGCTCTCTAAGCCTGCTTCCTCCTCTCTGCAAGGGCATCATACCTCCTCCCTTTACGCACTTTGGGAAGCCTAAAGGTGGGCAGCCCTGTGGTAAGCCCCGGTAGCTAATGTGGGTGTGTCGACATCGGACGCTGACTCTCCAGGGTGGGAAGAGCACGTGGATTTGGGGTTCATGGTGGTCTTCTTGGGTCTTTTGCAGGTTTGCTTCCTGGAATGCCAGACCTCTGTGCAGCCCTCTGGAGAGTGGGAGCGATGCCAGGGTCTCCTGACCATGCTCACCCTCGGGCTCAAGGGCCAGGAAGACTTGGAGAGCAAGGTCCTGTTGGAAGATGCCCGTGGTGAGGTGGCCAACCCCTCTGAGCCCTTCGTGACGATGCTGGAGAAACACAGGTTCCTCCCCAGCACGGAAACCTGGGAGGACTCTCTGAGCCCGGGCCTGGAGGAGAAGCTCAGGGGTCTGTGGGGCAGGGCTGGGGTGGGAGCCGAGCTGGAGCAGGCAGGGAAAGAGCAGCCAGAAGGTGGTGTGATGGAGGCGGAGCCACTAGGGTCTGATGAGGTAGACCCCAAGGAGCAGGTTAAGCGCTATGGGGGCTTCTTGCGCAAATACCCCAAGAGGAGCTCGGGGGTGGCCGGAGAGGGGGACAGGGACGAGGACTCGGCAGGCCACGAAGACCTGTACAAACGCTATGGGGGCTTTTTACGGCGTATCCGTCCCAAGCTCAAGTGGAACAACCAGAAGCGTTACGGTGGTTTTCTCCGGCGCCAGTTCAAGGTGGTGACTCGGTCTCAGGAAGACCCCAATGCCTATTCTGGAGAGCTCTTCGGGGTGTAAACACCTCCCTATCTCAGAGTCCAGTTGAGAGCCACCCCCCGCTGCCCCCTCCCAGATTAGAGTGCATTCAGTCATCTTTTCCTGCGTGCCTGTCCCACTCAGCCCAGCCCTTTCCTCAGAGCATCCAAACCAGGTCGGCTCCTCTTCTGGGGTCCGTGATGAGGAAGGGGGGGTCCCCACCAGCTCACAGGCTTAGTGTTTGTCCCAGCTCATGACCAACTTCTGAAGCCTATCCCTCCGTCATGCTCTATGACTCCTGCCTCCCAATCTCAATGACCCAGTGTGGTGTGGACTTCTAGAGCTACGCACCCCAGCTTTACTGACCACATGCTCCCTTCAGAAGAAACATGAGAATTCCCCCCATCCCCTCTCGCCAGATGAGCTATGGAGGGAGCTTCAAAGAGTGCATGGGAAATGGGATGAAAAGACAATGACGTTGTGGTAATGATGGTACAACTCTTCTCCATAGGACTGAACTGTTGAATTGTATGAGCTACGCATTGTGTGCCAATAAAACTCTTTTTAAAAGATGATGAAATTTCCTCACCAACTTTTTGAAGCCCCTTCATATACTCATGTTGTATACATGTATCATAAAACATACAAAAGGTAGAAATGTACAACAACAAGATGTGGATATTATCCAGTGTCATCAAGTCTGTTCCAACTCGTAGCCACCACTGCATTCAGTGGAATGACACTGCCCGGTCCTGGGCCACTTTCACCAGGACTGCTATGTTTGAGCCCATTGCTGTAGCCACTGTCGGTTCATCTCACTGAAGGTCTCCTTTCTTTCTTTTTTTTTTTTTAAATTTCATTGAACACGATGCCTTTCCTGAGAGACCAGTCCAAAGGGTGTGAATGGTCTTGAGAAACTGGTCCAAAGGATGTCCTGCCATCTTCACTTCTAAGAAGCATTCTGGCAGTCCTCCTTCCAAGACAGACCTGATCATTCTTTTGGCAAACTTCTCAACACTCACTACTGCCATCGAGTTAATTCTGACTCACAGTGTGTTAGTCTGGGTACTTCAGAGAAACAAGTCCACAGAAACTCTTATGTATAATGGAGCATTTTATATAAAGGGTAAGTGCATATCAAGAAAACATCCCAACCCCGTGCTGCCCAAGCCCACAAGTCCAACATTAACCCATATGTCCAACACCAATACACAAAGTCCTCCTCCATCTCACAAAACACACACAATGACTCTGATTGCAGGAGGAAAGCCGAATTAGTAAATGTGTAAGCACCTCAGTGCTGGCAGGGGTCTCCACACGGCTGCTCCAGCACCCAGGGCTGCATCGGGGTAGGTCCATGTTGCTTCTCCTGGGGCATGTCTTGCAGGAAGTGAACCTTGCCAGCTGAAGCTGGGAACTGCTAAGGCAGCTGCACCCTGATCCAACCATCACAAAGCAAGAGACCCAAGAACTAGAAAGATGAGGCTCACCGAGCCATTTATCTCTCCGCCCTTCAATTAACCCCACAATAGGCCAGGTTGGCACAATAAACTTTTAACTATCTCATATGACAACCCTATAGAACAGAGTTGAACCTCCCCTAAGATTTGTGAGACTGTAACTCTTTATGGAAGTCAAAAGCTTCATCTTTACTATTCACCAACACCCCGGTTCAAATGTACCAATTATTCCTCAGTCTTCCATATTCCATTGTCTGGCTTCTACATGCGTTTGAGGTGACTGAAAGAACTTCCTTTGAATCAGCCACCTCGTAGTCCTTGTGTCAGTCTGGGTAGACTAGAGAAACAAATTTATGGACACACATATGTGTATAAGAGAGAGTTTTATATAAAGGGTAATTGTAAATTAAGAAAGCATCCTAACCCAGTCCAGTCCAAGCTCCAAAGTCCGATATTAGCCCATATTTCTGATACCAATTGAGTTAGTTAGTTTATTGTGTCGACCTGGCCCATAAACACATGTGGGGTTAATTGAAGGGTAGAGAGATAAATGGCTCGGTGAGCCTCGCCTTTCTAGTTCTTGGATCTCTTGCTTTGTGATGGTCGGACCAGGGTGCAGCTGTCTTAGCCAGTTCCCTGCTTCAGCTTGCAAGGCTGACTTCCTGCAAGACATCCCCAAGGAGAAGCCACATGGACCTCGCCTGATGCAGCCCTGGGTACTGGAGCAGCCATGTGGAGACCCCTGCCAGTGCTGAGAGGCTTACACATTCACTGATTTGGCTTTCCTCCTGCAGTTGGCATCGTTGCGTCTGCTTTGTGAGATGAGGAGGACTTTGTGGATCGGTGTCGGACATATAGGTTAATGGGTTAATATTGGACTTGTGGGCTTGGGCAGCACTGGGTTGGGATGTTTTCTTGATGTGCACTTACCCTTTATATAAAACCCTCTCTTATACATGAGTTTCTGTGGATTTGTTTCTCTAAAGTACTCAATCACACCAATCTATAAAGTTCTCTTCAGACTCACGAAACACATGCAATGACGCCAAATGCAGGAAGATCACAGGCCAGTGGGTGCAAAGTCTTTTGGAGCCAGTGATGGTAGAAGCATCTCAGCACAGGCAGGGGTCTCCACGTGGCTCCTCCAGTTCCCAGGGCACAAGTTGATCAGTGTAGTGACATCTGTCTTGTCAGTGGAGTGTCTCTCAGGGAGTGAGCAGAGAGAAAGAGAGTCTCTCCTGCCTTGTGAGGATTTCCAGAATTCTTAGGCGAAGTCCATGCCCACACAGAGGCCTCATTGGCTATCCAATGAATGGCAGGCTAGACCCCACCCCTTCACTCCCAATCCTCAAACTGACACCAGATTATGTAACTCCCACATCCTCAAGGCGACACCTTCACTTTCTAACACTTAGAAAAGGTCCCTTGCAACAGTTTTCCCAAGACAGTGTGTCATTTGATTTCCCGACGGCCCCTTCCACAGGCGCCGACTTTGGATGCAAGTTAAACAACCTTCTTAACAACACCAATGGTCCCCCCATTTGTCATGATGCCGAGGGTGACCTGGACGTCGATCCTGGCCCCTCGTGAAGATTTTGGTTTCATGTTGAGGTGGACTTCCCATGACGGAAGGCCGTCATCTTTGGTATCCAGGAGTGAGTGCTTCGAGACCTCTGCCAGCAGTTGTAGCATCCGTTTATCACAGGTGCCTGAGGGGCTTCCCTTCAATACGGAGGGCGTGTTCTTCACCCAGACTAGCTTCTCGGATTGTTAGCACAGCCTAACAAGTAAGTGCAGTGGCCGACTGCATCCCAGATGCACACCTTTGCTGATTGTCTCTTGGTCAAGGGAGGTTCCGGAATTGGGGGAATTTTCATTATTTGCAGTGTTCTCCATGGTGGGTTGTGAACCATACCTTTACATTGTCACTACAGCACCAACACCTTTCTAGAATTCTCTGCCTTCACCAAGAGACAGCTGACCTCAGCAACGCTACCCCTGGTGTGATGTCCTTTGCTGAGTCCGGTTCGAATGTCTAGCTGCTCTCTGTTGAAGTACTGCTGCAACGATCTCTATAAATTATATAATTTTGGCATTGTTTATTGGCACATGATATTGATTTTTGTCCCATCATCTATGCATTCTTGAAGGATCACCTTTCTTTGGGAAGGGCAAATATATAGATCTCTTGTAATGTGTTGGCCAGGTAGCGATCTTCCACATTTGTCACAGATGAATGAGAGCTTCCTGGATTGCGTCTGTTAACAATATTTCAGCTGGTAGTCTGGCAGTTCCTGCAAACTAGCTTTTCTCCATTCTCTTTAGTACCACTTGGAGCTCTTCCATGCTTCCTTCAGCACATAGATTCGTGGCCACGTGCTACCTCCTGAAATGAACATAGACTAATCATTCTTTTTTGGCACGGTGACTTCATGACTTCCTTCCATCTTTTTTTGGATGCTTCCAGCATCATTCAATATTTTGCCCATGGAATCCTTCAACGTTGCCACTTGATGCTTGAATTTTTTTTCTTGAGTTAAATCGGCTTGGAAAATGCTGGGCAAGTCTTCACTTCTGGTTTTCCAACTCCCAAGTTTCTGCACATTTTATTTGAATACTTTGTCTTCCCAAGCCACCTTTTGAAATCTGTCCAGCAGCTCTCTGACTTCATCATTTCTTCTGTTTACTTTAGCTACTCTATGTTCAAGAGTAAGTTTCAGACTCTCTTCTGACATCCATTTTGCTCTTTCCCCCCATTTTAAAAATGACTTTTCAGTTTCTTTGTGTCGAATGCACTTGATGTCATCCCACCACTTGTCTGGTCTTGAGTGATTAACAGTTCATTTGTCCAATCTGTTCTTGAAATGGTCTCTAGATCCAGGCAGAATACACTCTAGGTCCTACGTTGGCTTCTGTGGCCTTTTAAAGTCTTTTATTTAGTTTCAACTTGCACTTGCATCTGGAAATTCATGGTCTCTTCCACAGTTGGCCCCTGGCCTTTGGGCTGATGATATTGGGCTTCTCTACCATCTCTGTCCCCAGATGTAGTTGATTTGATTTCTGTATATTCCATCTGGCAATGTCCATGTTTACAGTTGCCGTTTATGTTGTTTGGAGGGGGGGCATTTACAATGGATAAACTGTTGGTCTTTCAAAATTCTATCATGTGATCTTCAGGGGGGTTTCAATCACTAAAGGCCAAGTTTACCTACTGCCGACTTCTTTAGGTTTCCAACTTTGACATCCCAATTATCAGTAGTTACCAATGCATCTTGACTGCATGTTTGTCCAATTTCAGACTGTGGAAGGTGAGGGGGGGCGGCTTCTATTGCTTCATCTTTGACAATAGTGGTCGGTGTGCAAATTTGAACAGCAGTCCTATTAACTAGCTTTCCTTGTCCAACACGATGGACAGCCATACGTGCATCCTAATATTTTACTCCCAAATCTCAAAGAGCCTCCTTGGGCACCCCACTTTGGAGACCACACTTAAGTGGGGAAAAAAACCCTCGATGCTATCTTTTAGCCGGAATTCCTCCATGGAAGATTTCAGACTTCCATACGGCTAATTGACACGTTAGCATATTTCAAGATCTCGCTATAGAAATAAATCCTTTGAATAACTGACTCTCTGATTCCAGTTCTTGTGGGTGCTGGCACAGTGCTTGGCTCCTCCCTGGAGGGTACTGTTAGGTGCCCTGGAGTACCATTCTGACAGGAGTGACCCGGGTGAGCGAGGAGTGGAAATCCCTCTCCTCAGTGGTGCCTTGAGAGCCCTTCTCCTTCTGAACGCTGAAATGATCGAGGAGGGAGCGAGGCAAACCAATTTGTTCTGTGCAACAATCTCAAAATGTGGACCAGTTCCCCGAGCCCTCATTAAACTAATTAAACCGATCGGTATCACACTCCTACCCCAGGATGAACTGAAGCAGAGTCAAATTGATGAGGTTAAGCACAACCATGTTCTTGAGCAGCTGAATCGGCCACCAAGAGTCGGCACCATCTGGCGCGACATATGCATTGGGCATTGAGTAAGGGAATCCAGAAGCTACACACGGGCAAAAAGGCCCTCTTCACTATTGGGATGGTTTTTCCCTCTAATGTCTCCAAATAAAGCCAGAAAGGAATGCAATGATGGAGTGCTTGAGGGCAAATAACCCAGAGCCAGAGGCAGGAGGCCTCCGGATGTCTTGGCTTCATCAAAATCTGCCTCCTCTCCCCTCCCTTCCTCTCCCCTCCCTTCCTCTCCCCACCTCCCTGCCCAGCCCTCCCTCCTTTCCCTCTTCTTCTCTCTCTCCTCCCCTCTCCCTCTACCCGTCTCTCCCCATCTCCCTTGATCCTTTTCTCTCTCTCTCTCTCTCTCTCTCTCTCTCTCTCTCTCTCTCTCTCTCTCTCTCTCTCTCTCTCTCTCTCTCTCTTCCCCCTGGAGCCTCTCCCTCTCCACGCCCCCGCCACTCCCATTCTTTCTCATCCCCAGGCACGATGGCTTGGTTTGGTTTGTGAGTCTAGGAGGCCGGGATGGAAAGGAGAGGAAATGGCCTTGAGCCTGGCTAATTTGTGTAAAGTGCTCCTGAACGCACATCTTCATGTACAGCCCCGGGTGTCTCACGATGTTCTGAGAAGTAAAGATTGTTTGCGGTTTATTTTGTGTGCATTAAAAAAAATCCCGTTTCTTCAATTTACTTCGAATGTGATTAGTCCTGAGTAGGCCTGCTTCATTTCCTTCGCCTCTAGTGCAATACATAAAAGATACCGAAAATTTGGTGTACATGTTGTATGTGCCCGCGTGCCCGTCGGTATGCCCAGGGTATGGAAAGGCCATCTGCAGAAGGATGGTCAGGGGGTGGGCATACACGCACTTACATGCACAGGCATAAATACAAACACACATGTATGCCTTATGTGTTGCAGGGGCTTCATGGAGAAATGAAAAGAGAAAGGAAATTTTCTGATAACGCTTGGAGCCCCTTGTGTATGTGTATCGCATAATTTGATAGTTATGAGTACCAGGGTAAGTTACAGAGTACTGCTATCGGGGAGTGCATCCATCCATACCCAGGTGTCTTCCAAACAAAATGTGCTGCAGTCTCTGCCATCAGTGTGGCTGCAGATAAGTTCTCCCGGGAAGACCTGTTTTCGTCCTAGGAGGGTCCAGTCAAAATAGTCCCTTCCGATGGGATTTACTGGGTCGATGAAATTCAAGACAGGCAGGTCACCTCAATAGGCTATGGTCACTGTGTTTTGGGATGCCAAAGGGGTCGTCTTGATAGATATTCTTGAAGGTCATAAGACAATCACTGTGGCTTCATAGGAAGAAAATGGAAAGCCGCACCGGTGAGGAAGGGGCCAGGAAGCGGTGTGGGGGAACATTGTCACGATAAAGCAGCTGCTCTTTTTTTGATGGTAACAAGGGCTGTCCTATGAGAGTGTCTTGGGAAAGCTTACTCCGTCTACCCTACGGTCCTGCTCTTGCCATTTCAGACTCCTTGTTTATTTGTTGCCCAAACCCAAAGGCAATGTACAAGGAGCAGGATTGGAGTCTCTCAAGGAGGCCCGTGCCGGTGGTTTGACGTGGGGTAAGTCCAAGAGCGCAGGCTTAGACAGACGGAAACACCGGGAACGGAAGTGCATGCAGCCACGTGCAGGAGACGTGGAGAAAGGCTATGTTGAGAAACGACAGCTGCACCTGGTGATATTTTTGCTTCATAAAGATTTCTGTGATTTCGTAGCCATACAGTTTTGCTTTACCCTTGCACAGGAGAGTTCCTGGTTAGTGCAGATGGTTAATGTGCTTGGCTGCTAACTGAAAGGTTAGAAGTTCGAGTCTCCTCAGAGGGCCTTGGGGTCTATTTCTGAAAAATCGGCCATTGGAAAACCAATGGAAGAAAGTTCTACTCTGATCCACACGGAATTGCTATGAGAGGAAATTGACTATGCAGAAACGATATACATACATACATACACATGTATATACACATATAATATGTATTTCTAACTCAAATTAGAAACCTAAGGGTGGAATAACAAAGGGGTAAACTTTAGAGAACTACCATTGAAATGTGAACATTGGACCTGTGTGACCTTGGATCAGTCAGTTGACTTCTCTGAGTCTTCCTTCCCTCCTCTGAAAAATCAAGACTAAGAGTGGCAGCTTCACCGGGTGGTGATAAGGATTAGGTGAGGGTATCTGTCCAAGACTCCTAGGACCTAAATCCAAACAACCCCCCGCCACGGAGTTGATGCCGACTCACAGGGCCCCTGTGTGGAGCTTCTGAGACTTCAGATCTTGACTGAAGCAGCGATCTTGTCTTTCTTCTTCAGAGCAGTGGGTGAGTTTGAACTGCCAACTTTGTGGTTAGCAGCCCAAAGCCTAACTCACAATCCCACCAGGACTCTCTGCTAGTATATAGGAAAACCCCAACCCCACCCCTACCATGGATTTGATCCCAACTCTTATCACCCCGCTGTAGCAGGGGTGGGGAAACGTCTGGCCCACGGGCCATATAGGTCAGTGGGATCACCCATACAGCTACCAGCACACACCTCACCAAAGAGAAGCAGCTCCAGCCATCACATTGGGGGTAAAGTCATTCAATGTTTGAACCAGTACGACCCGAGAGAGAAGGGTGTTAAAAATAGCCGTGGCAAAAAAAGGTCCCCCATCCCTGCTATACCAGGTATCCTAGACGGTAAATCTTTACAGGAGCAGAGCCTCCTCTTTCTCCTGTGAAGCAGCTGGTGCTTTTGAACCACTGACTGCAGTGAGCAGTCCAACCCAGGATGGATTCCATCACACCGCCACTATCTGGATGACGGGTGGAAAGAGGGTCACTTGAAAGTTGGGCTTGGTTTGTAGTTGTATCACGCAGTGGTCCCATCACGAGTGAGGGTGTCTGGGTGGGGATGTAATGATGGGGGGTGCGTGTGTGGGGAATGTGGGTACAGAACCCCCAGGAACTTCCGATTTCCGGAGAGGCCTGGGCATCTGGACGCGTGCTGGTGCCCTCTCAGGTTCTCAGTGTAGGGAAGTCGTTGCTTTGGTGGCTAGTTAGGACAGGTAGTAGTAGCATGTTTGGGGGTGAAACGTGCCGCTCTGCCTATTATTTTGTGAGCTCTGTCTAAATCCTCTGGCTTCTCCTGAGAATCCTTCCTGTTTTCTGAGGCTCCCTCGCTCTCCTCCTGATCTCAGTGTGCCGCTGCCCTGGATCCAGCGCCCCTGTCGGGGGACCCATTTCACATTTCATGAGCCACATGCACACAGGAGGGAAGGAGCGAGCGTGGGGCAGAGTCTCAGCGACCTGGGCTTGGGTCGTGGATTCCCCTGGGTGACCGTGGGCCAGTCCTCCCTTCACCGGGCCTCAGGACCCACATCCGTCAAATGGGGAGAGAAAGGCTGGCCTTTCAAGGAGTCGTTCACAGAAAATTGGCCAGGTGTGTGGCACGGGTGGCTGTCCCACTTTAGGGCAGGCCCTCTGACCGTGGTATTCCGGATGTCACCTGTGTGAGGCGCAGACACTGAGGGGGACGAGTTCTGCTGGTGGTAACCATAGAGCGACACTGCAAGCATTTCCACCGAGGTGTGACGCGCACCAGCTGGGAAGGGGACCCCTTTGCACGCCCTGTGTCACCACCGCCCAGAGCAGTCGAGAACACCCCCAGCATCGGATAGCCCCCAAGAAGATCGTTTGTATGCGCTGTTGATGCAGATGGAAAGCAAAGCCGGGTAGGAGCAGGATGACAACCGACACAGACCTCACGGAGGACCTGTTTTTGTCCGTGTCACAAAGGCCACCGTGCAGCCGCAGGGAGCAGGCGCTGTTGAAGGGACGCCTGCGTCCTGGCAACCTTTAGAAGCACGCGCTACTAACAAGCGCGCGGTTTCCACGACAACGCCCTACACCATCCCCAGCCAGGAGAGCCTTGTCATAATGATCGTGACATTCATAAAGATCCCTTGGGTTCCATCACCCTTGCCGCCCCCCAGGCTCCTCTACAGCCCAGCCCGGCGATGGGGCGCTCCTGCGAATGAAAGCCCCGGACCGAAGGCGACAGCAATCGCTGGCAGTGTCAGGAACAATGGCACGGAAGGGATGTCATCCCTATTCTTGATTCATGTGCCCAGTTGTTCGCCTCCTATTAGCCGGGGATTTATAATAAAGACTTATAATGACTCCTCTGATATGCAAATGGGCACAGAAGTTGCACTCCCACCCCATTTGTCTCCTCTGTCTAACTGAAGCCAGGCCCCATGATGCTTTGCCCCAGGGCTCACCTCGCCCTTAATCATCCTCGGCATGAAGTGTGCCATCTGAGAATGCTTACCTGCCCCCCTTCTAAGCCTCACGACACCAGTGTAGCCTGCTCGGGGGTGTGGGCAACTGGGCCATGCTCTCCTGTTCCTAGTAAGATCCTCCAAACACCTGGGCTTGGAGAAGGAGCGCCAAACTGAGAGTCCAGGTACCTGGAGAGCTGAGTGTGGCCTTGGTCCCGCTACCTGCCTGGGGAGGGTTCTGCCTTTTGAGCTTTCTAGAACACACACTTCGCTTCTGGTAGAAGGTTTTTTGGCTTTTTAAGAGCTAACTGTAATACTTACTGAGTCAATAAATGGTTACCAGTTTTCTTGTATTAAAACAAGAGGCCCTAGTTCCTCCTCTGGGTGTCACAGTGTTAATTTTCCTTCCTCCAATCCTGCTTATAGTCGGATGAACATTTACTGGGCACCTGCTGGATACCCCACACTGGGTAGGGGCCGGGGATCCAGCAGACTCCCTCCTGTTTGGGATCTACTACCATTTACCTGGAGAGACCAATCACCTACATGTTTCAGAAGGTCTCTAAGGTTTCAGGTGGATGTCTTTTTTTTTAAGTTAGGATTTAATATATATAACAGATCATTCCACATTTCAGTCACATCCAACAGAAGTGTAAAATTTCTACTACAGTTTCCAAACGTATTTCTACATGGACTCCTTGATATCGTCTACCTTCTCCCCACCCCCCTCAACTGTCCTCTCCTCCCCCGAACTCCTTATTCTACCTGTGTCCCTACAGGCTCATCCATCCTGGGCGTCATGTACTGAAAAACAGAAAAGCATTTAACGCAGCTTCAAGAGGATGACCTCCATTGATACAACACCTCTGAGACACACTCTACTATGAATAAACTAAAACCGAAGAAAACAATAGAAACAGAAAATACAGAAAAATTTGGAAACTAGATCCGGTACAGCCAGCATCATCAGGGGGATCTACTGACAAGGATTTAACTGTTGGGGCCACTTTTATCCCTTTGATCTTCTGTCCTCCTCTCTCCCGAGCACTCTGTGTAGACAGGCGGAGTTCTCTGGAGGCTCATTTACCATGTAGTTCAACAAACGAATCTTGGACTCCCACTGTCACCCATTGGTGACTGATGATGGTGTGCTTCTTCCATGTGGACTTAGTTGAGATCTCTCTTAGATGGCTGCTTGTTTGGAGACAAGCCTTGAAGACCCCAGCTGCTATGTTATCTGATAGCCGGGCACCATCTACATTCTCCACCACGTTTTGCTCTAGCTCAGGTGGATATCTTGGTTGGTGAAGAAAGGTTCACATTTTCAGCTCCTGATAGAAAGGCTGGGAGCTGGCGTCCACCCCTACGGTGAACTCAAACAAAGGCCTGGGGACCGACTTTTGAAGAGTCCGCCACTGGAAACCCTATGGAGCAAGTGCTTCCCATGGGCTCACCATGAATCAGCACTGACCCCATGGGAACTGGTCCAGGACATTCTAGCGGGGAGGGCGAGGAAAGGGAAGGAAGCTGGAGAAACAGGAAGGACCAGACCGTGTAAGGTGCCCGGGATCTCCGTTTGCGAGGCACTTCCCTGGTGGCACAGTGGGTAAGGCACTCAGCTGGTCACCCAAAGATCTGCAGTGTCATCCCACCAGGGCTCCATGGGAGAGAGACAGCAGTTCATGTCTGTGAAGATTTACAGCCTTGGAAACCCTGTGGGACCATGCTACTCTGTCCTAGAAGGGTGCTAGGTGTGGGAATTGACTTGACTTTAGTGGGTTTTGATCCTGGCTTGCACTGCATAATTAATTGAGCCAGCCCTCTCCTATTCTCCAAGTGTCCTGGCTTGGACAGTATTTACTATTGTCACCTAATGTATAGACCAGATTTTCCCAAAATGGGTGATGCTGATGTCTTGGTGGGGCACTAGAACTATCCTGGGGACTCTGCAAAAGTAGAAACGTACATTTTATCCCAGATCATGTACTAGAGTATTACACATTTTTTTCATTGCCAAGGGGACACCGAGTTTTGTTTTGTTTTCTGAAAAGGGAACAGAGGGCTAAATCAATGTGGGAAACCGTGACTAACGGGGATGCGGAGCATCCAGCTCGTGGGTCAGAGAAGGCCTATGGAGTCACCCGCACCAGCTAACAGCACATGCCTCCCCAGGGAGAAGCCATCCCAGCCAGCATCGTAGGGGTGAGTTTAGTAGACATTTGACTAGCACGGCCTGCGGCTGATGTTATCAATACCCAAATGGCCCTTGGCCCATAAACGAAGTTTTTCCACCCTGGTAGGCCACGAGATGACTTTGACTTTTGCTCTGGACGAGCCTAGAGAGGTCTGTGCATTAGCAGGGACATGTGCCAAAGCCAGACCAGCTGCTGTGCCGTCGATTCGGACCCATGGTGGCCCCACCAGTGTCGCAGAGAATTGGGTGTTCGTGCGGGTTGCAGGGCTGTGACCTGTCAGAAGCAGACCTCCAGGTCCTTCTTCCCAGGTCCCCCCGGGGTGGATCTGAACCGATCGCCTTTGGGTCGGTAGCTGAGCACTACTTGTGCCACCCAGGGACTCCTATGCAGAAAGGACCGTCCCTGATTCAACGTGGCCACACTGGCTGTAAAGTGAGCATGAGGAGGCTGTGGGGAGTTGGAGGGGACATTCTGTAGTCCTGGGAGCGAGGGGCAACAGCCCCTGCAGGAAATGCAGAAAATGAGGGGATGATACGGGCAGAAGAGCAGTTCTTTTTTTTTTTTTTTTGTCATCCACCTTGAGTTTATTCTTTTTTTTTTTTTTTAACAATTTATTGGGGCTCATACAATTCTTATCACAGTTCATACATATACATACATCAATTGTATAAAGCACATCTGTACAGTCTTTGCCCTAATCATTTTTTTCTCCTCTTTTCTTTTTTTTACATTTTATTAGGGACTCATACAACTCTTATCACCATCCATACATATACATACATCAATTGTATAAAGCACATCCATACATTCCCTGCCCCAATCATTCTCAAGGCATTTGCTCTCCACTTAAGCCCCTTGCATCAGGTCCTCTTTTTTTTTCCCCTCCCTCCCCTTTCCCCCCTCCCTCATGTGCCCTTGGTAATTTATACATCGTTATTTTGTCATATCTTGCCCTATCCGGAGTCTCCCTTCCCCCCTTCTCTGCTGTCCCTCTCCCAGGGAAGAGGTCACATGTGGATCCTTGTAATCAGTTCCCCCTTTCCAACCCACTCACCCTCCACTCTCCCGGCATCATCCCTCACACCCTTGGTCCTAAAGGTATCATCCACCCTGGATTCCCTGTACCTCCAGCCCTCCTATGTACCAGTGTACAGCCTCTGTCCTATCCAGGCCTGCAAGGTAGAATTCGGATCATGGTAGTTGGGGGGAGGAAGCATCCAGGATCTGGGGGAAAGCTGTGTTCTTCATCGGTACTACCTCACACCCCAATTAACCCATCTCCTCGCCTAAACCCCTCTATGAGGGGATCTCCAGTGGCCGACACTTGGGCCTTGGGTCTCCACTCTGCACTTCCCCCTTCATTTAATATGGTATATATATACATATACATATACACATACACACACACTTAATCTTTTTTTTTTTTGCATGATGCCTTATACCTGGTCCCTTGGCACCTCGTGATCGCACTGGCCGGTGTGCTTCTTCCATGTGGGCTTATTTGCTTCTGAGCTAGATGGCCGCTTGTTCACCTTCAAGCCTTTAAGACCCCAGACACTATCTCTTTTGATAGCCGAGCACCATCAGCTTTCTTCACCACATTTGCTTATGCACCCATTTGTCTTCAGCGATCCTATCATGGAGGTGTGCAGTCTATGATATGATTTTTTGTTCTTTGATGCCTGGTAACTGATCCCTTTGGGACCACTCGATCACACGGGCTGGTGTGTTCTTCCATGTGGACTTTGTTGCTTCTGAGCTAGATGGCCACTTGTTTATCTTCAAGCCTTTAAGACCCCAGTCACTATCTCTTTTGATAGCCGGGCACCATCAGCTTTCTTCACCACATTTACTTGTTCACCCACTTTGGCTCCAGCCATTGTGTCGGAAGAGTGAGCATCATAGAGTTCCAATTTAATAAAAGAAAGTATTCATGCATTGAGGGAGTGTTTGAGTAGAGGCCCAAGGTCCTTCCGCCACCTTAATACTTGATCTATAAATATAGACACATAGATCTATTTCCCTATCCTCCTATATATATTTGCATGTACATGTCTTTGTCTAGACCTCCATGAATGCCCTTTGACTCCTAGTTCTTTCCTCCATCTCCCTTGACTTTCCTCCTGCCCTACTACCATGCTTCATCGCCACCTGGGCTAGAGTATACCTCTTCTCTAAGCAACCTTACCAGAAGAGCAGTTCTTACACAAGATCAAAGCCCCTACCCCACCCCCCCACTGCCCCTGAGTACTCCCTTAACTGGCAGCAGCGGCCATCAGGACCCCGGCAGGCAGAGACCAGCTCTTAGGATGCTGCCACCGGTAGCAGTGGAATGGCCTGTGAGGGTTCACCTGCAGAAGCCAGCCAGGCCTCTCCCTTTCACCTCAGCGTTGGAAACGTAGCCGCCCTCGTTAGTGCTTTGGGTTTTCCCAGAGAAGAATCCTACACTAGGGCTTGCTTTTCATAAAAGATGCACTACTGGAAAGTGGAGAAATCCAATTTTTTTTTCAAATTCAATTGTAGCTTAATGCACCAGGGGATATTACTATTCACTCTCCTTATAGATTTTCCAGATTAAAACAGTGTCTCTGGCCCACTTAGAGCCACTTGAAAACCTGGGAAAGCATTAAGAAAGTGCATGTGAAATTTTGAAGAGCCAGACGTTAGGCAACCGCTCTTTACTGAGCCCCTCCGCTGGGCTCAGGAGCCCTGGCAGCAGAGTGCTTCAATGTCGGGCTGCTAACTGAAAGGTTGGGGATTTGAACCCACTAGGCCAGTGGTTCTCAACCTTCCTCATGCCACGACCCTTAATACAGTTCCTCATATGGTGGTGACACCCCAACCATAACATTATTTTCGTTGCTACTTCATCACTATCATTTTGCTACTGTTATGAATCGGGTGGCCCCTGTGAAAGGATCATTTGACCCCCCCCCCAAAGGGGTTGCAACCCACAGGTTGAGAACCGCTGCACTAGACCCTCCACAGGAGACAGATAAGGCTGTCTGTGCCTGCCATGATTACGGCCTCAGACATCTGATACAGCAGTTCTCCTCTGTCCCACAGGGTGGCTATGAATTGGAATTGACCCAGCAGCAGTGGGTGGGTGGGTGGGTGGGACTCTGGATTCCAATATGGACAGAAGCAAAATAATGATAAAGCTGGACTTAACGAGCTATGAGCATGTGAGGTCCTGGGTGAGGCGGGTCCAAGAGAAGGAACTGCAGGTGTGGATGACAGGCCCTGGCCTGACGGGGAAGTGGTGAGAAGGTACCATACTCTGTGGTGAAGCAAGTCTTGAAGGAACTTCAAATTACAGCGACAGAATCCATGGGTTAATGTTGGACTGGTGGGCTTGGGCAGCACTGGGTTGGGATGTTTATCTAAGACTCTCTCTTATACATGAGTTTCTGTGGATTTATTTCTCTAATGTACCCAGACTAGCACATTATGATACCTTGGGAGTGGGGTACTGGAGAAGCAAATCATAAGACGGAGAGTAGATGTTTGTTTGACCTCTCCCCTCATGGTAGTTTTTCTTCTTTGTCTAGCCAGAGGTCAGATAAAGCCACACTGTTTACTTGGTTGTTTTCTGGGAGAAATATGGGAAGTGTGAAAATAGAAAGTTTGTAAGCCCACTTGCTTTCGTCCATCAAAATTTGATCTTTAGATGGGTTTAGGCCATGCCTGTAAAGATAACTTTGAAAAGATATGCCCCACCAGGGCTTTGGAGTACTCAGGAACCAATGGTCTTTGTCAGAAGCTGGAGAAAAAAAATCTGGAGACATGAAGAAAACTCCCCTCTAGGACTGAGTGTTAAAGGAAGCCTCTGAGCAGGGTGAGATGCTTGCTGGGTGACCACCTGGATCTACTTGTTGAGTGGAAGTGGGAGAAATGCAGCAATAGAGAGATGGGTTGAGTTTGGCCACTGACACCTGTGGGCCTGGTTTACAGGGGAAAAAAGGAGAAGACGAGAGCTGGTTGACTGGGTCTAAAGTTCATGACCTAGCATGAGGGGGCTGGGCTTGTTGAGTATTGGTGAGAGCTCATGGTCTAAAGGTAAGGCAACCAATGGGCACCCTGTGGAGGCTGAGTGAGGCAGCCCACATTGAGCTGACCAGAACCCGACCAGATGGAGATTTTTGAGCCTGTGAACTGGTGGGTATTGTTGCTGACTTTATGGACGGCCTGTCCGGGTTTGACTTTGCTTATGGATGCAGACTTCACGAGGTTCTAACTGGATTGTCTCCTCAGAGCACTGGGCTGATGTAAGTTGGCAGTATATAAATTGGATACCCACAATTGGGGGGATAAAGGCATGAAGTGGTTGGCTTACAAACTTTCATATGTTCATATGGGGAAACATATTCACAGGCTTATAGGATTAAGGTTACTTAATTACAATTGTGAGGATAGAGAATTATGTACACGTGCCAAGTTGGCAAGGGGTGTATTGAGGTAGTTAGTTTATTGTGCCAACCTGGCCAGTAAACACATGTGGGGTTAATTGAAGGGCGGAGGGATCAATGGCTCGGTGAGCCTCGCCTTTCTAGTTCTCGGGTCTCTTGCTTTGTGATGGTCAGAGCAGGGTGCAGCTGTCTTAGCCAGTTCCCTGCTTCAGCTGGCAAGGCTCACTTCCTGCAAGACATTCCTGAGGAGAAGCCACATGGACCTGCCCTGATGCAGCCCTGGGTGCTGGAGCAGCCGTGTGGAGACCTCTGCCAGCACTGGGATGCTTACACATTCACTGATTGGGCTTTCCTCCTGCAGTCTGCATCATTGCTTGTCTTTGTGAGATGGAGGAGGACTTTGTGGATTGGTGTCAGACATATGGGTTAATGTTGGACTTGTGGGCTTGGGCAGCACTGGGTTGGGATGTCTTCTTGATGTGCACTTACCCTTCATATAAAACTCTCTCGTATACATATGAGTTTCTGTAGGTTTGTTTCTCTAAAGTACCCAGACAAACACAAATATGTACACTTAACCATCCAACAAATAAAATGAAGGTGACTTTAAAAAAGAAAGTTATATTGGCACACACTTCGCATATCATACGATCTTTAAATCATACTAAGATTTGTGCGATCCTCACCTCAATAAATTTTCTTCTCATACTTATTGCTGTCAGCTCCATATTTCCCTCACCCTCCCTTGCCATACCCCTGGGCAATTACCATCCCAGTTACTGTCTCTGTAGATCTACCTCTCCTGGATTTCATAGACAGGAAATCATAGAAAACACAGGCAGGACGCAAACAAACAAAACCAGCAATGACCGCTAGACAAAATGTAGAAAAACCTCAATCAAAAGTGAAAGCAGAAAATATTAAAAAGTGAAACAACTTTAGAGTACGTCAAAAGGGAGATCAAGTAATATTACTTTGTAAGCTAACTACGTCTGCCATCATCAACTTTACACTGCTCTCTGCCTGACAACAAGGCTGTTCACGTCCCTGGACTGTGGTCCGAGGGGACTCACTGGAGGTTTCATCCACAAAGGGACCCTGCAAAGGGACGTGGGGCTTTTACTGTCATCCATAGCCTTCTGCAAATTGGGTGCTCCCCATTTACGCTCTGATGCCACTCCCTCTCTCCCTCCCTCAGATTTAGATTTTATTATTTACAGTACTTGGGTCACACAGGCTGGTGTGCTTCTTCCATGTGGGTTTAGTTGACGCCTCAAGCTTGTTTTAATACAAGCCTTTAAGACTCCACATGTTGTCCTTTCTGATAGCTGGGCATGAAGGCGACCTTTGGTACCAGCTCCCAGCAATCACACCCAGCCTGTTATATCCTATTTCCTGCCAGAGTTGTTTCTCTGTTCATAACTAAATACATGTGGTAGTTACATCATCTGTTGTCAGTTTGAGACTTAAGAGGGAAGGGGTGGAGATTAGCCTGCCAATCAGGTCGCAGCTTGATGACCTCATGTGGAGGCGCAAAGGAGATAACTAGCTCCCTGGAGGCGGGACATGCACTCCTCTTGCATGGAAGACATTTCTGTTGACAAGACACATGGAGCTATGCTAGGGCTCTGGAGCTGGAGGAGCCACATGGAGACCCCAGCTACTGCTGAGATTCTCACACCACCACTGGATCCACAAGACCTTCCATCCACCTGCCCATGATCTTCCTGCATTCGGCATCGCATCATTGCATGTGGTTCATGAGTCTGAAGAGGACTTTATAGATAGGTTTCAGACATATATGCTAATATTAGACTTATGGACTTGATCTGGACTGGGCTGGGATATTTTCTCAATATTTAACTGCTCTTGTACATAAAGCTCTTTCTTATACACACATGCCTCTCCCTGGATTTGTTTCTCTGGTCTACCCGGACTAACACAATACAGTCCTGGAGGATATGTTCTGCTCTGCTGACATGATACATCTTAAACATCTTTGACACACTCTTCCTAAGTGCCACGGGTAAATGTGCACACAATCATCCTAGTTCATGAACTGGATATGCCACCAGGTAGCTAAACATGTCCTGAAACCCAGAGACTCAGAACACCTGATGTGCTGGGGATGTCCCCGAGGTAGTACATGTTACACAATCTAATCACTCAATCATATTAAGAAGAGCTTTACAATCACCGCCACAATGAAATCTAGAACATTCTCTTTCTTCTTGTACCCATTGCTCATTTCCCCCAGCCTCCCTTTCTGTGCCCCTAGGTCATTATTAATGCAGTGACTGTCTCCAGAGGCCCGCCTATCCAGAAGTGCCTGTACAGAAAAGCATACGGAGCAAAGATAGAAACCAAAAAAGAACCCAGCAACAATGACCACGCAGAACAGGGAAAAACCTCAGTCGAAAAGAAAGCAGAGACTATTAAAACACTGGAATAAGTTCAAAATGAGTCTGAAGGGAGATAAAATAACAGTGTTACATTCCTGCCTAATTACAGCTACTAAACTCCACTTTCCGAAGCTCTGTCTGATATTAAGGCTAATGACATCCCTAGACTGTGGTCAGAGTAGATTCATCATCGACTCAATCCGCACAGGCATCCTGCGAATGGATCTTGGCCTTCCACTGTCATCCATAGTGCTATGGAAGCCTGGTGTTTAGAATTTAAGCTGTAGTACCGTTCACTCCTCCGGGCTTAGATTTTATTGCTAACAATCCTTGGATCAAGCAGGCTGGTGTACTTCTTCCATGGCTTTAACTGACTCCTGCCTCAGATACCTGCCTGCTTTTGAGATCAACCTTTAAGACCCCAGACACTATTCTTCTGATCACCCAGCAGATATGGTGCTGTTATCAACAGTGCCTCTGTCACTTTTAAAGAGCACTAGATAAAGAAGTTCATGATCTCCCTCCCGAAGGGATGAGCACTTGAGTTGCCTCTGTTGTTCTTGTTGGCACCCTTGCAAACATCCCTGTGATGCATCTATTTCAGCCAGTCAGCATAAACAAGCAATCATGGCCAGGCATCCGATCAATGACCAATAGAGTTTACCTCCTTGTCTTTCTCAAATTCCTGCGGTCCACATCCAGTCTGCTACAGCCACACCTCCTCCTCTACCGTTTACTTCATTGAACTCAGTTGCTAAATGTTCCACAAATGAGTTGACTTAAGAAGGGAACCTTGCTAACACTACCATAGGTGGGCATCCAAGCCCTTCTGCAGAAACAGAGCAAAAGGAAGATGAGCAGGTGCTGTGGTAGCCAGGGTTAGCTGCTGTCGGGATGAGCCTGCAGCCCAAGAGGAAGCCACCGTCGGGGATGCTGTAGGGTTTTCACAGGTTGCTTCCCAGGAGTAGTTCACCAGACCTTTCTTCCTAGTCTGTCTTAGTCTGGAAGCTCTGCTCAAATCCGCCCAGCATCGTCACAACACGCAAGCCTCCACTGACAGACGGGTCGTGGCTACACCTGAAGTGTGTTGACTGAGTGGAAGCTGATGGCCACCTCCAAGGTGGGAATTCCACCCCGAAGCATCACTGGCTTAATGGGAAGCCCTGTCCGTGGTGTGTTATCCACACCTGGACTACAGATCGTAACCAACTTTTACATGAGGTGTAGTGACTGGGAATGGACCCCAGGCTTCTGCACAGAAAGGGAGAATTCTACCCCCAAACCACCACCAGACCCCCATTGCAAGTGTTACCCCCAAACCCACTGCCGTGGAGTCAGCTTCAACTATAAACCCAAACCACCAAAAACCTTACTGCCATCCCGTCCATGACAACTCACAGCTACAGTCTCTGTCAAACAGTGACAGTCTCAGAAACCCACAGGGGTCACTGTGTGTTAGATGGCAGTGAGTTGGGGGCTAGGAAGGAATTGGGGGAAGGGCATCCTGTCCAGGAGGCTGCAGTAGTCCCTGATGGGAACTTACTGCACTGGAGGAGGCGAGGGCGAGGCAGGCCCCAGGGAGCATCTGAAGATGGCCTTCTCCGTGCTCTGGGAAGCAAGCCACTGGGGACCTGTAAACGGGGCAAAGTTGCCTTGAAAACAGCCAGGGCCCCCGTTTTGCAGGTAAGAAGATGGAGGCTCAGAAGCAGGATCACAGTCCCCGTGCACCTTGACTTCAGATGTGTTGCAGCACAGAGCTGGGGGAGGAGCCTGAGCGAGATGCAGGCCCCCACAGGCAGCATCTTATCTCCCTGCGTTGCAGCCTGAGCCGACAGCGAGGGCCAGAAATGGCCGGAGAATTCAATTAGCCCATAAGGAGATTATGGAAGGAAGTCGGCTTTGACCTCCTGGGTACAGGGGTGGGGGTGGGGGTGCAGACAAGGCGGGGAGTCTGTGTGTGCTGGGGGGTGGTTGTAGCCTCCTATCAGGCAGAAGAATTAGGTAATAGTATGATCAAAATCTAATTGCCCACATGGCCAACCTCTTTAGAGGAAATGGAGTCCCCTGTTGTTATGGAAACCAATTAAAAACGGGTTCAGCTTGTCCGTCAGCACCGAGAGCAATCCACCCTGGATACAGAGGTGCCACCTGCCAGCAAAAATCTTGGGTCCGTAGGATTCGATTCAACGGAGGTCCACACCGATGATGGCAAGACTGAAGCTTAATTTCGCCCTTTCTCAGCAAACAGGGAAGGGGGTGGGGTGTGTGGTGTGTGTGCGTGTGTGTACGCGCGCGCGTGTGTGTGCGTGTGCGTGTGTGTGCAGCTACTGCTAGTTCATTACGCTCTTTCTGTGGAAACAAACTACACTGAAACTCAGTGACTGGAAACAGGAAGCTGTGCCCTGACTGAGCACTGCCCACAGGCATCGCCCCGGCGCCCTCCTGCACCTCTGGTTGGCAGCGGTGGTGGCAGAGCTGATGGGGGTCCAATGTGGCCTCCCGCCTGTACCTTCATCCTCCAGTGGGCTAGCCCACCTTCCTCATGTGGGGTCCCAGGTCAGTGTTCCAGGCCACGAGACGACCTAACGTCCATGGCAGTTCTGCTGGGTAAGACTCTCCAAAACAAGTCCCAGGACCAGTTCGATGGAGAGGGGAGAGGGGCACGTAGATGGGAGGGATCTTTGCAGACAAGCTACGAACCATCAGAAATGAGGTTCCCACTCACGGAGCTGGCAGGCCCCAGACTCCTTCTAGCTCTGCCCCCACCATTCCCAGATAGGGGTCCCAGCTTCCAGGTGGCGACTTGAGTCCAACAGTCCCACTAAGCCTCCCGGAGGCAGGATAGAGGGGTGGACAACACAAGAGAAGGACTCACACCAGCTAGCTTTGGAGACTAGTTTCCGGAAAGTGCCTCCCAACGTTTCTGCTCACATCTCCCTGGCCAGGGTTTAGTGGCATGGCCATGTCTACCTGCAGGGAAGGCCGGGAACAGAGCCTTTCTTGCAGGTGGCCAAATACTGTTGAGAATCTGGAGTTTTCTTTCTAAAGAGGAAGCAGAATATGGATATTGGGATACCAGCAGCTGGATCTTACAGTGTCCCGGATGATGTCACCCCAATCCCCTTAGGATGGAGAAGACCGGTCTTATTGAAACACCATGAAATGCACCTGGTCCCGTGCCCCCCTCACCCCGGTTGCTATGTCGGAGTCTATTATTGCAGTCACTGTGTCAATCCAGCTTGTCGAGAGCCATCCGTCCTCTTTTCCCCTGTCTCCCTCCTTGATCACGCCAGATGTCTTTCCCTGGGGGCCTGGTTGCTCCTGATCCCATGTCCAAGTTCACAAGAGGGAATCTCACTGTGGTAGTTACATCATCTGTTGAGACTTGAAAGTGAAGGGGTGGAGTCTGGTCTGGCAATCAGGTCTCAGCTTAACGACCTCATTTGGAGGCACTAAGGAGATAAATAGCTCACTGGAGGCGGGGCACACACACTCTCCCTGTGAGACATTCCTGTTGACAAGACATATAGAGCTGCCCTGATGGAGCCAGAGCCCTGAAGCGGGAGGAGCTATGTAGAGACCCACGCTGGCGCTGAGATGGGTTGCTTCCGCCACCACTGGATCCACAAGACTTTCCACCCACTGGCCTGTGATCTTCCTGCATTCAGCGTCATTGAATGTGTTGTGAGTCTGAAGAGGATTTTACAGACTGGCAGCAGACACATGGGCTAATATGGGACTCATTGACTTGATCTGGACTGGGCTGGGATGTTTTCTCAATATTCAATTGCTCTTGTATATAAAATTCTTTCTCCTACACATGTGCATGTCCATGGATTTGTTTCCCTAGTCTACCTGGACTAGAGAAACCTCACCATCCTCACTTCTAAAGGAGCACCTGGGCTGTACTTCCTCCAAGAAGATCTGTTCTTTTCTTCCTGGCTGTCCACGGGACATTGCCTATTTTTCTCCAGCACCTCACTTCAAACGCCTCGAGGCCGCTTCTTCATTGTCCAGCATTGCAACACACCGTGGCTTGGATCGGGCTCACCTGGGGCCTCCAGGTGACATGTCTGCTTCTCAGCACGTTAAAGAGATCTTTGACAGCACACTCTTATGTATTTAAAGTATTCATAACATTGAAGAAATTTTCCGGCATATTAAAAGTATGAACAAATTAGCCTAGTGACTCCAATTTAAAGTGTGTAATTGATTTAGACTTGTGATTCTCCTGTCGCCAAGTGCAAGGCTCTCCCCATCCTCCAGCTGTCAGTGATTGATTCCAGGGTGTGGGGCAGATCTCCAGATTCACCATTTCTACACGTTTTTGAAATGAGACTTTTCCAAAGTGGGTTAAGAATTTGGGAAGTTGTGCTTTGGCAGGTCAGGCGATGGAAGTTAGAAGGAAATGGAATGTATTAGATCGGTAGGCTCCGTGTAAAACATGGAGGATAATTTAATTAACTGGGTTTGCAAATGGGTCGGATCATTTAATGGACTAGGAGTACACTGACCGTCAATCAAAAGCCCCACCAAAGTGACAGCATCTAATAGAATAAGTTTCGGAAATTGAACCTCGGGGCTTAAGGATGATGAGGTTTTTATTTTGCTTTGTTTTTAATGGACTCCGGTAATATGCTGAGTATTAATTACATAACAGGCTTTGACAGGGAGTCTTTTCTGTATGCAAAAACCTTCTCCCCCACACCAACATTCCCAAATGGCTCAGTGTGAGGTTAGGGGTTCTGGGTGACCCACATGTTCCTGCTGGTTTCCTTCACCTCAGTGACTGCCAGCTTGGGTGAGGAACGTGGAGGAGATGGGGTGGCAGGATGTGGACCCTGACTGGGCAGGGGGAGCCAGGCAGGAGGTGCAGGTAGAGAAGGGACGCCTGAAGTTGGCTTGTCATATGTATGCCTGCTCCGAGCGCCTGTCCCGGCTTGGCAGCCCCCATGGGGGTCCTGATCTGGACCTCTCAAGGCTGCACATTGCTCTTCCATGGAGGTTGTTCATTGAGATCACTCACAAAAGGGTCAGGCAGGGGCCCAACCACCTCCATGCCCGCCTGGGAAGAGAGGACCCCTGGATGCAATCATGCCCACAGTGACACTGTCAGCTGCTGCGGGGTTGGCCTTTGGTTCCTGGTGACCCGAGGTAACCCAGAACGATTGCCCTGTCCTGTGCTGTCTCCATGATCCTATGCGGTTGTGATCCGTAGGTTTTTTTCATGGGCTGAATTTTTTTTTCTGGGGGGGCGGGGGAGTAAATTACTAAACCTTTCCTCCTAGTCTGTCTTAGTCTAGAAGCTCCCACTGGCACCTGTCAGCATCATAGCCTCAGCCAAGCCTCCACTGACTAGAGGGTGGTGCCCAGGCTTGAGCTTCACCGGCTGGGACTCAAACCGCGTCTCCTGCATGCAAGGCGAGACTTCTGCCCATGGAGCACCACGGCCTCCATCGAGGTATATAGCCTGCCACAGCCTTGTGGCTGATGGGAGGAGATGCAGTGGGAGCCACACCCAGATTCCCATCCAAGTCCAAGTTGTCAAGGCTCGTGGTTGCTTCCTTCTCTGGAAGACTGTCCACTTCTCCAGGAATCGGTGCCCATTTCCAGATCTAGGGTACTCAGGCCCTCATGCCCATGTGATCCACACTCCAGGGCTGACCTGGGATCAGCGTGAAGCTAGGCTCTAGTGAAGGACCACTTTCTCAGCAAAAACTATGGCACGTGACTGGCTTCCCTCAAAACTCTCCCATTGCTGGTCCCTGGAGGGCAGGGACCAAGCCTCCTGTACATGGGTCCAGAGGCCAGCACAGGGCCTGCCCCACCAGAGGCTTCTGTGCTAGTGAGTGGATTGAGTTATGGACCATCCTGGTGCTCCGTTCCCATCGCCCAGTAGTGACCCAGATTCTCTCCCTGCCACTGGGCGTCCTGGAAGTCTCAGGGGTCAGGAGACCCCCTGTCCCTTCTCTACCGGGCAGATGTGCAAAGATGCAGCGTCTCCAGGTGGTGGCAGCAGTGAGGCAGGTGGGTGGCAGCCGCCTGTGCCTGAGCCGAGAGCGCATTCTCGTGGCGACTCCGCGCAATGTCCGCCGACCGGGGCGTGCCCACCATGGATGGAGGTGGCCTTGTGGCTCGAACTCCAGGACACAGGCAGAAAAGGACGTCTGTTGAGTGGAAATGGGCAGTCGTTTGCCCTGGGACGAGAAGTCTCCCCTCCCATGAAACTTTTTCCAATGAAAAGGCCGTCTCCTCTCTTTGGCAGCGAATGATGAAGCACTTCGCTGGCCACAGAGGAAAGGGAAGGTTTGCTCCAGCGCTCCTTGGCCCCACTGGAGAGCGAGTCTCCCTGTGGCTGTCAGAAATGGAAACTACACTCACTCATGTTAAATCATCCTGTCTCTCCTGGACATGGACAACAAAAGTCACACACACACACACACACACACACATACACACACACCCAACAGTCCACATAGCCCCTCTGGACGCTCTGGGGAAAATTTTTTAAATAATAGGGACAATGCTAAATGCAACCACAGTTAAAAAAATAATCATAAAAGCAACCACGGTCCACATATGAGACAGACGCTAAGGGTTCTCGATGAAGACTGCCTTGCCCTGATGCAGCACTGACCAGCAAGCCGCGTGAGCAACCCGGGAGCAGCAGAGGTGGCCTGCCACATACTGGCAGGTACGGCACATGTCCCGGGTGCCCCTGGGTGGGGGGCGGGTGCCAGTGTGACGGTCCTATTGGCTGTCACAGTTTCCTCTGCCTGCTGTGAGAGATCACTCCACCTTGGCGCTATTTTCCATAGATAGGCAGTGGGCGATGGAGTAAGAATGTGCTTCCGTGAGCGAAGCTTGCATGGTAGAGGCTTTGCAATGTATATATATTGCAAAATTATATATGTGGGACTATTTAATCCAAGAGGGAGTTCAACTTGTGTAAGCAGAGTTGCGGAACTGGAAGGAAGTTCCATTTGCCGAGCCCCTAGTACGGCCTCATCAGCTCTCATTATAGGATCGTGACGCCCCTTGTCCAGATGGGGAAATAGAGCCTCAGAGACCGCAGGGATGAGCGCAGAGTGACAACAGGTAAAAGTGAATGGCTTGGGAGGGAGCTCTAGTCTCCTAGTATCAACTGCGCTGGACCAACAGATACCCCGCATTCATTTGTCCACAAAACTTCACTGAGCACTTACTTCGCCGGAGCACGGTTCTAAACATTGGACCCACACAACACCTGAAGGGAGTAGAGCTCTGCCGGTTACTTGGCTGGCCCGGCTGACCCACCGTGTTTGCTCGTTCACCACTCTCATTCATTCGCCCAATCACTCAGGCCTTGTTTAATTCACGCCGCGTTTAATCAGCTGTTCATTCATGCATCCATCCTGTCAATCGAACCCCAAACCCGCTGCCGCTGGTCGCCCACTGCGGGTTCCCCAGGCTATGTCTGCATCGTTGCCGGAGCAAACAGCTTCACCTTCCTGCAGTGGAGTGGCTGGTGGGCTTGAACCGCTGCCCTTGAAGTTAGCAGTCTAATGCTTACCGGACCGCACTGCCAGAGCCCCTCTCAGTGGGTTCCCTGTTACTTATGTACTTGCCCACACATTCATCAGTCCAACTGCTCATTCTTCCTTCTGATCATTCACTTATTGACTCATTTTTTCACCTGCTTGTTTATTGCCCCATTTTACGACCCTCTCAATCATTCATTTGACCCTCTCAATCATTCATTCGTTTATGCATTCTATCACTAATTCATGCACACCCCTGTCTGTAGATTTCTTCCCTTCCTTCCACACATTGAGTCTTTCATCCGTTCCCCATTCATCGGTTCCTCCATTAATCCCTCCCTCCCTCCTCGCACCCGCCCCTCCATCCACTGTCCACAGGCCTGGGAGAAAGACGGGATTTCTAGGCTCGCTCGTAAAGAGTTCCGGGCATGGGAAACTCATAGGGGCGGTTCTACTTTGTCCTGTTGGGTCCACAGGAGTGGGCCTGGCCTGCGGGGCAGTGGGTGGGAGTCTCCAGGCGCTGCCTGTTTGTGATGAGAGAGCTGTGACAGGGGGCTGGCAGAGCACAGAGGAGGGATCCTGAGTCATCGGGGTGGGGGTCCTGGAGGAGATTGCAGCCCAGCCTGGAAGGAGGAGTGGGCCAGGTGGAGCAGGGTGTCGGTAATGGGAAGCAGGCGCTTATGCGTAGCGATGGAGCAGACACAGAGTGAGGGGGGACCAGCAAGGATGAGTGGTACTTGGATGCAAACAGCAGTGCAGGGCAGGCCTGGCTGCCTGTGATCACCTCCCTCTCCCCTGAGGTCATTGTCTATCCCTCAAGGTCTTTGTCCACTAAGGTCCTGGGCTGTGTGTACTGTGAGAATGACAGCTTTGGCCTCCATTGGCTTGGGGGGAGGGTCAGCCCTGCAGAACCTCCCCTCCCCCTAGTGTCCATGGTGATAGAGTCCAATCTCCGTCCACTGTGCGAGCCCGTGCCCCAGTGCCCTCCCCATCCTATGTCTGTGATACCAATGCTCTGGCTGAGGGGCCCTCACAGAGAAGCTGCCTCAGCCTGGACGCGGTGCCCCAGCCTCTGCTTCCTAACCCCGAATCACAAGACAGGTTCCCAGGCTCCCCCATTCCATCTTGTCACCACTACCTGATGGTTACCTAATTCAGCTCCCCACCCCCACCCCTCCCTCAGCTCACACCATCTGTGGCTTCCCCTGGCACCCATTGGGGCCACCCACTGTCTCTGGAGTGGGCGCTCAGAAGCTCCAGTATCCGTGAAATGAAACCCTCCGTTGGCACCTTGTTCCAGGCCAAGGAAGGGGGCAGGTCCACTCCCTGGTGTGGCATTCCAAATCCTTTGTGACCAGTACTTTCTGTGCCTCCCAGCTCGGCCGGGCTCCCCCTCCTCAGGGGCGCCCTCCAGGCACACTTCCAGAAGCTTCCTCCAGAAGCTTCCCCACACCTTTGGCTCTGGCTCACCTTTGCCTCTTAGCCCCCGGCTGCCCTCTGCCTCAAGTGGCCTCCCTTGCGCCTCTGCCCAGCCAGCTCCCACTCACCTTTGAGCACGCGGCAGCTGCCTGCATGATCTCTTGCCAGCTCTCTGCCGGCTGCCCTCTTCTGGACCGCGAGCCCCTGTGAGCCAGAGACCTTTCACACCTTTCTTCTCCTCCCCATGCCTGGCACAGAGCAGGTGCTCAGTAGAGTCTGAGGAAGAAGAGACGGATGAAGTCTCCCTCTGGATGCCTGGGTCTACCCCGTCCCCCTTGGTTCCCGGTCTGACCCTGGGTCCAGCAGCTCTGCAGATGCTGACAAGGGTCCGGGACTGTCACCAGGGGACGCAATGTCAATCTGGTTGGTTTCCAAGAGTTTGTCTGTACAAGGAGACGCTTTCTCTAATGCTGACCCCACAGAATAGCAATCGCGTCTGACCAGCGGGCCGGGCCACCCAGAGGTTACCAGCTGCCCAGCTGCCCATCAGCCCATCTCGGATCAGAGCCAAGGCCCTACGGCAGAAGGTGGCGGCAGACAGAGTTGGAGAGGTGCTGACAGCTGCCTCCCCCCCACACACACACCCCCAAGGCGGTCACTGTTGCTCTCTGCCAACCTCACTCTATAGCCACCCTGCCTTCCACTCAGCTCCCCAGGGAAAGGACCACAAGTCCCAGAGGAGGGAGAGTGACATGGAGGGCACAGCTGCTGCCCGCTCCCCACGGCTTGACAGGAAGTGACCCCCAGAGTTTCTTTCGGTTCTTTGGACCTTGGTTTAAAACCTCAGTCATGAACTGAGGGTGCTGTTAGGCCCTGCCTCGTGGCCTGCTGGGAGGATTAGATGAAACCATGCGTGGTTGTTAGATGCCCGACCCTCAGGGACCCTGAGTAGAACAGAACCAGGGCCTCCTGGTACGGCGCCATCCTCACGATCGTTCTTAAGCTGCCCGCCCTCGACGTAGCCGAGGTGTCGATCTGTCCTGTCGAATCTTCCTCTTTTTCTTTTTTCTGCTCGTTCCCATACCAAGTAGGATTTCCTTCTTTAGGGACTGGTCTCTCCTGACAACATATCCTGACATATCCTCTCAGGAGCCTTCTGCTTGTACTTCTTCCCAGATGGATCCGTTCGTTCGCTGGGCAGTCCGCACTACTTTGAACATGGTGGCCAGCACCATCGTTGGAACGCATCGGTCCTTCTGCCTGGCTCCGTGTCCGACTTTCACGCGCATGTGAGGGTGGCGATGGGAAATGCCGTGACATGGGTCAGGCACAAAGCCTCAGTCCTCAGAGTCACATCGTTGCTCTTCAGCACTTTAAATAATACATCGTGAGGCGATATGGCTCATGATGCTAAGGCAGAACCAGGCACACAGGACCCGCTCATTACATTAGCTGACGGGGGTTCCCAGTTCCTTAGGACAAGAGTGGGAAACCCAGGGGCCCAACGGAGCCAAGCTCCAGCAAAGCCTGTGGTGGGAGCACTACTCTGTTAGGCCGGGCTGACTAGAAACAAATTCATGACACTCAAGCGATCATTTTATATGAAGAAGTAGTTGTACATCGATAAAATACCCTCAGCACAGGCCAGATCAAGTCCATACATTGGATATTAGTCCATAAGTCTGATATTAGCCCACACATACCGTTACAGACTCACGTAGCTCTTGCAATGATGCCGTGTGCCGGAAGATCAGAGGCTGGTGGGTGAAGTCATGGGGATCCAGTGGTGGTGGAATCATCTCCAGGGCTCTGGGTGCCATCAGCGTGGCTCTGGGTGGCTTGTCAACAGGAATGCGAAGCAGAGAGTGTGTCCGCCTCTAGGGAGGAAGAGAGGAAGACTCCCAGAATCCTTCATGAGAAGGCCACACCCACAGGGAGGCATCACCCCTGTTACCTATTGATCAAGTTGACATGAACTTCTGTAACTACCACAACCACTGGCCTGACGGTGTCTTGGAAGCCCCGACTCAGACACCAGCACCCAGGCCCCAGCCCGGAGCACCACAGTCAGAGTCTCTGTGGACTGGACCCAGGACACTAATATCTTGATGGAGAGTCTTTTATCATTAGGAATCAGTTGTGTTTTTTTCCTGATAAGATCCTTCACCCTGAACTTCATTCCACCTTCTATTCACATGACTGCACAAACTCTAACTGTGGTAAGTGTAATACGTCACTCAACATGTGCGACCTCAAAATTCTCTGCAGGTGCAATTCCATGACATTGCTTGCTCACTGTGTTCGTCAGACTGTATAGCCCTCATCCCGATCCACTTCTGGATTTCCCCGTTGCCCTTACGACGAGCTCTGTGGCTCCTGAGCATGGAGTCCTCTTTCCTTATTTTCTTCCTCCCACCTCTGGCTCTCAGACTCCAAAACGCAGCTCCGACCCAGTGGATTCTGGCTCATCGTGACCCTATAGGACACAGCAGAACTGCCCCCCACCTGACCCTATGCATTCCCAAGGCTGTACATCTTTGTGGAAGTGGGGGGAAGGGAGGACTAAGGAGCAGATAGCACTGAGGCCTGTACAACCCCACTCAATGGGATGGAACAACAGAATTGTATGTGAACGGATATATTGGATTGTGTAAGAGATGGCAAAAAGAACAACAACAACAACGAAAAACTATTCTAGGATAAAAAGGGTGGGTGTGTTCCTGGGTGGTAGGGTGGGGAAGGGAGGGGGTAAAGGGAAGCTGATATCAAGGAGCTCAAGGAGAGAGAAAAAGGGACTGTGGTAGCAATGGCACAATACCGTTTGATGTGATTGAATGATGGGATGTTGTGATAAATTAAAAAAAATTCTGAACAGTGAAAACAAAACAAAAAAGTCTTTGTGGAAGCCGAAAATCCCCTCTCTCTCCTGCTGACTGACTGGTGGTTTCAAACTGCTGGCCTTGCAGTTAGCAGCCCAACACAACCCACTGAACTGCCAGCACTTCCTGGGAGCCACCTCTCAACGCAGGCCTGTGCACACTGGCCCGGTCTGTGATGTTCACCTACGTGGAATCGTGGAACATCCTTCTCCCAGTGTAAGAGTCAGCTATCTCGTAGCACGTAGCAGGGCTTCATTTCCTTCTGGCAGAGAGAGCCATAGTCCACGATATGTCTGGACTGTCTCTTTTTACCTCGAACATGTTTGTGTTTGAAGTGGATGTCTTGCAGCAAGCTTTCTGGTTTTTAATCTGACCTGGCGATGTCTGCCCCTTTCCTGGGGATGCTGAGACACTTACATTGCACGTGATCACCAATACTTGATTTTGATTTGCTCCAGTTATTGTTTGCTTCCCTTTTCTTCTTATCCTGCTTTCGGGTGGATGAATGGGATGTTTTTAAGCAGTCATTTTATCCACCTTATTAGCTGAAACTTTTCCTGGCGTTAGTTGAGTGGCTGTGCTGGGGTTTATGAAGAGCCTCTTCAACTTATCTTCGTCTCCCTGTGATACGAAAACCTTACATTACCCTCCCCCTTTCTCCTCTCTAGCCTCAGTGCTCCTGGTGCTGTGCCTTGTACTGCCACAGCTAGGGTCAACCCCGGGGTAAATGGTGGCTCTCTTGGCTTTAAAGAGTCCATCCGATTGTGGAGATTTAAAAATGAGCAAGTATCCAAGCGGTACTCTCTCCGGCGTGCTTCCTTCCTGTGTGTCCTCGACCGTGTTTGCACGGGACGCCGCGTGCTTTCTGCATGAAGCACTTCCTCCTCCATCATGCCTCATAGTGAAGTTCCGCCAGAGAGGGGTGCTCCCGGCTCTCACACATCTGGAAACACTTCGAACGGTCCTTTCTTTTTCCAAATATATTTTCGCTGGACATAGAATCCCAGGCTCATGGCGCTCTCACTGTCTTTTCTCAGCACTCTGAGGCTCCCACGCCCTGGCCTTCCCACCTGTATCGCTTGCTGAGGAATCAGCTTGCTCCTTGGTCTCCACATGTCTCCCTCCTCCCACTGCTCTCCAGGGTGCTCCTGAACTCCAGACTGGAGCCTACGGGTCACTTTCTTTATGGACCTTGTGCTGGGGGCTCTTGAGCTTGTTTGGGATCTGTTGGCTTATAGGGTTTTAAAAAAATCAAATTTGGGAAAGTTTCTAATATTACTTCCCCTCCAGAGACTCCAATGCTTAAGATCCCTGGGTGGTTTGCACCTTACTATTAATGGGAACATTGAAGGTTCAAAAACACCCAACAGTGCCAAGGGTGGCCTGCTTCCATTAGGATGACATTCCAAGAAAACTGGAATATATGGGATCACCATGAGCTGGAATGCACTTGATGGGAATAGGTTTTATTTATATATGTATATATTCATTTTATTTACATAGATAAGTTATTTATATCTGTATTATATATTCTACATGTTTTATTTATATACATATATTATATACATATGTGCATTTATATATGTGTGTGTGTGTATGAGTCATGGTGGCATATATATATATGGCATATATCTATATCTATATATGGCTACCAGGTATTCTGATTTGAAAAGGCAGCCATTCAAAGAAACCAGCCACTTTAAGGGAGAAAGACGAGGCTTTCTACTCCAGTAGAGAGTTACAGTCTCAGAAACCCACAGGGGCAGTTCTACCCTGTCCTACATGGCTGCTTTGAATTAGCATTGACTCAATGACGGTGATACACACACACACACACACACACACACATCATGTATGTTCCCACAGTTCACAGACACTGTTCGTTTCTTTTTAACTCTTTTTTTCCCTTTGTGTTTCATCTTTACAAGGTGTGGAACTCTCAGGCAGAAAATCATTTGACCTTTTTTGTTAGTTCATCAGGCTGACCCACACCTGAGGCCAATGAAAGTGAGGCTGCCCACACCAAGATGGGTCACCTGTCCTTGGCCCACGGGGCCCCTTTTCAGGAGACCTGAGTGGCTTAGTGGGGGCATGTGGGATTATAAAGAGACTTTCCCCTAGCTTTGTCTCCCCCAAAGACAAGTCAAACATTAGAGGCTGTTTGCCAGCACATGGTGGGAGGTCAGCTGCTTAGAGATATCCTCCCTGAAGGCAGTCAGTTGTCAGACTACTGACTGGTCCCACCACAGGTGGAGCCCGCTCCCTGCTGTTCAGGACTATGGGCTACTTCTCCCTAAAGGCATGGGGCCATCATTCTGGTCCCTGTAGGTGGGGTTTGCACCCTACTGATAATGGTTTCTATGGAGATCCAGAGAACAGGTCAAACCGGCTCAGTGACATCCAAAGTTAGGCTGCCATCCTGAATCTAGGATCCACCCATCTTGTCACATGTATACCCCAGTACCTCCCCTTCCTATTATGTGGATACCCCTAGATCACCCCCTCCCAATTATGGTGCTGTCGGGTACAGGTGTATTACCTATAGCACAACCCTTTCCTGTGACATATGGACTTACCTGTGATTAGGGGGCTTGCACGTCCCCAGAGACTATAAAAGCCTTGGTTAGCCATGAATATCTCTCTCTCTCTCCACGTGAATCACCGATCGAGACTGAGGTGAGCATGCTACTATGAAATGTGTCTGACTCCATTATTTCAATCTCTCTTTTCTCTCTCACGGTTTCTATGACTTTATTATAATCTTTATGTATCTCAACCGTACAATTGCACCTATCGAACCCGCGATAGTTGTGGGGGGCTGGCATTTCCCCCACAGGGGCTTGTTGGGCAGCTAACCAAAAGGTCGACTGTTGAAAAACAGTCCCACCCACCCCCACCCAAGGAAGACCGGGCTTTCTCCTTCCTGCCATAACAGTGACTATCTTGGACCCCCACAGGGGCAGCTCTGCCCTGTCCTGCAGCTGAGCTGGAATGGACACAATGGCAGTGAGGGGGTTTGAGGTTCAGCCCCCTTTTCCGAAAAAAAGAAAAAGGATTTAGCACCCCCCACCACCACCACACCCCTGGTAATTAAGAACATTTATACTATAACCAACAATCCAGGATAAAGTCTAGGTATCCTACAGCTTCTGCAGACCCTCTGGATCATTCCAGTGCCCCCCAAGGGGCAGTACCGCCCACTTTGGGAAACACTGATGGTGACTAAAACGTGGGAGGCAGATGTAATGACAGTGACCCTTTGGCTCAGGAGTTCCTGGTGAGTGACAAGTCCCGAGAGGTAGGTAGGACATCCCTCCTTGAAGCATGGACACTGCACACCGAGACTCTTTCTCATCTTGACCCCATATGTCGTCACCAGACCCCAAGGTGCCCGGAGTCTCTTGCTCTAAAGATGGGGAGCTCACCCTGGAAGGCAGGTCCTGGATCGATTTCCACACTTTGGAAACTGGGTCCGCGCTGATCACGACCATGCAGTGAGCAATGAAGGCGAAATGGAGCCAGGTGGGTCCTGGCTCCGTGGACTTCTGGGCGAGAGCTTCCCTTTCACTCACAAGGCTCTTCAGCTGGGAAGTCTCCTCTGCTCACCCCAGCTCGCCCGGGGGCCATTTCCCACAGCACACTCTTCATCTCCCGAAGTTCAATTCGGGTCTTCTTTCCATGCCTTCCTTGTCACAATTTCACATGACCCATATTTCCTCCAATGTCTCGAACACATGAACTGCACCCATAATGTCAGTTTTGATGTCTCTTTGTCTATCAGTTCCATCATCTCTGTCATTTCTGGGTGGTTTCTGCCTCATTAAGAGGTTGGGTTTTCTTGCTTTGTGCACGCCCAGTGATCCTGTATTGAAGACCAGATGTTGTCAAATGTACCTTGATGGATGCTGGCTTATTTTTCCTCCTTTCCCTTAATTTAGAGAAACCTTTTATTTAAAAATTTTCTTGGGATGCAGTTAAATGACTTTCAATCAATGTAACCTTTGTTTTTTTTTTAAGCTTCACTAGATGAGACCAGAGCAGTAATTGGAGCTAATTTGGCCCAATTATGGTGCTGTCGGGTACAGGTGGGACCGACAACCTCAAGGCTGACAGCTCAGAACCACCAGCTGCTCGGTGGGAGAAAGATGAGGCTGTCTGCTGCCGTGAAGATCGACACCCTCAGAAACCCTCCCTGGGGTCCCTGTGAGTCAGAATGGACTCCATGGGGTGGATCCTGAAGCTCTTTTGCATCCCCCGCCCCACGGATTCTCCCCTTGGATTTGGGACTCCTATGACTCAGGAGTGCATGGGCACCAGAACTCTGCCAAAGACTTAAGTGGCCCTCAGCCGTCTCTAGAATCTTTCTGTTTGCAGCTTTCTCCTCCAGGAGGCTGTGCCCATCTACCTGGGCCTCCCAGCTGCATGGCTGGGCTCACCTAGGTCCCTGCTTGTGTGCCATGGCCTGGAAACGCCCTCTGCATAATCAGCTTGGGGAATTGCTGGGCTTCCCTCTCTTGTTTCCCAGATCTCTGGGAGGTCCTTTGATACCTGATAGCCAATGTCCCGAGAAAGGCCGCTTCGTGTATTCTGTCCAGAGTTTTGTTTCAGGCAAGAAGATACATCTACCTCCCTTCCCCCCATCATTGTACCTCGGCCAGAGCAGAAGCCAGAGAAAGAGCGCAGATGTCTTCTAAAGGAATCGATGCCTCGCTAAGTATTGCTATTGAGCCTCTGGGATGGAGAACTATTGATCTGCGCCATTCTCTCTTCACTTCCTTTTTTTCTTGTAAGCCCTGGGTGACTCAAACAGGGCCTTCGATTGGGCTGTATTGGCTCCTGGGCTGCTATTTGAGACTTGTACTGTACCTGTTCCAGGTATGTGCTACTTGATATTGAACTAGTCTAAGCCCGTTAATCCTAAAACCCCAAACTTGGCTGATGCTTGGAATCACCGGGGCATCTGGCGAAACTAGAGATCCCTGGGTTTTATGTGCAACCCAGTGAATCAGAATCTCGGGTTTAAGTCGGGGATCTCCAGTGTCACCAGCCCCTTCACGCCGCTGGGTGCCGTAGAGTGGATGGACACTGATGCAGCCGCCCAGTGTTAAAGGTTGGAAGAGACAGGATGAATCTAGGTTCCTTATGCCTTTAAAACCCGTTCTCCCATGAACTGTCCATCCCTTTATCTTCATCTAGGGCAGAGGTCCTCAGCCTTCCTCAGGCCGCGACCCTTTCATACAGGTCCTCATGTGGTGGTGGCCCCCCAACCATCACAGTATATTCCTTGCTACTTCAGCACTGTCATTTCGCTATTGTCATGTAACTATCTGATGTGCAGGATGTACTTTCATTGTTACAAATTGAACATCATTAAAGCATAGTGATGAATCACAAAAACAATGTCATTCTGTGTTGTGAAATATTTATTTCTAATGACAAATAAATGAAATTTTGTCTCGAAGCCTGGTGTCGCATGGGTAACAGTCTTTACGCCAGGTACTCGTCTATGGGCGTGTCTGCATGTGGGCGGACCCGCCTGGAGACGGAATAGAGGAGCCATGTCTCGGTTCCCAAGACCATCGGAAATATGAGTTTTCTGAGGGTCTTAGGTGAAAGGGTCGTTCGACCCCCAAAGGGAGTCCTAGTGGGGTGGTAGGTTACATGTTGAGCTGCTCACTGCAAGGTCACCAGTTCCCAACCACCACCAACTCCGAGGGAGAAAGATGGGGCTTTCTACTCCTGGAAAGAGTTAAGTCTGGGAGACCCACAGGGACAGTTCTACCCTGCCCTACAGGTTCACTGTGAGTTTGAATGTCCTCTGGGGCGGGAGGAGGAGGAGGAAGGAGGAGGGGAGTTGGTGTGGCTGGTGTCCCCATCTGTACGGTTATAGTACACATTGTCGTGTGTGTGTGGATGGCATGTGTGGATGTCCAGTGTGTGTGTCTACAATGTGTGTGTGTGTGTGTCCCTTGGATTTGGGGGACCTTGAGGAGCCAGGCAATCTCTTCCTCCCTTTTTCCCCTTAGTGATTCGGCAGAAGGCCTGACCCCTGGGAGGCGATGAGGGAATGTTTGTTGAACAAATGACTTCCCACCTTCTGTTTCCCTCTCAAGATGTCCTGCCTTCTCCGATGCATGCTCACTTGTTAAGTGGGAGGTGTGTCGCCAGCTGCACAGGTGGGGTTTAGATCAGGCAGCTGTGACCTGTGAGAGGACGCCTCTGCTCCCACGGGGTGAGGAGCATGGAATGTTGCGGGGGGGCAGGGGGAAAGGGGGGTGTTGAGAGTCAGAGTCAGTTCATTAGAGGAGAAAGGGCTTGGTTGGCATCACCTAAAGACAGCCGTTAAGGGGTTAAAAAGCCCATCTCTGTAATTATTATTCCCGAGGTCAGTCTCCCTTGATCTGTCCACCGTCCCCTCCTTGTTTGCATCTTTGCCCGGAGGAAACCTCGATGTCCATATTTACACGCTTTCCTTGACGGTCTTTGTTCAGAACGCTGCGGCTGTATTCTCTTCAACACACACTGCCCCTTTGGGGACAGGTTGGTGTTTGTCCTACAAGTGGGGCTCTGTCCTTGTGAGGACGATGCACGGATCAGCCAGTGTTTCAAGGGTCACTACGTGTTGCAACGGACTCCACAGCACCCAACAACCACCGCCACACAGTGCCACCGGCCGGGTCGCTGGCAAGCCTCCGAGAGCGTCGCCTTCCCCTCAGCTGCAGGAGAAGTTCTGTCACGGGACAAAGGCTTTGCCTGTCCTTTTGGGAGGATGTGGCCCCTAAGGACCTACGAAGGACTAGATGCAGGATGTGGTGATTCCTTACACCTCTCCCCACATCACTTGTCTGTCCCCAGACTGACTGAGCAAGGACAGCACGGGGCCAGGACGGACCGGAAACATGAAAGCTTCCGTCACAGAAGGCTGAGGACAACACGTGGTCTCGTGCAGGAGGTGGTTGGGCACAGAGAATTTGATGTCCCTCTATTCCCTCAGAGGGGGGTTTGAAAACAACAATGCTGAAAAAACATAAGTTCTGAGATGATGGGAGGGGAGGAATGGTCCCCTTTAGTAGTCAGGCAAGACACCCATTCTAGCCACATATGGGCGTGAAGGGTCACAAACACAATGCGTGGCACTGGCGTGAATCTCCTTTTTTTTCCTTTTAACATTTTATTAGGGACTCATACAACTCTTATCACAATCCATACATACATCAATTGTGTAAAGCACATCTGTACATTCTTTGCCCTCATCATTTTTCAAAGCATTTGCTCTCCACTTACGCCCTTGGCATCAAGTCCTCTTTTTTCCCCCTCCCTCCCCGCTGCCCCCTCCCTCGTGAATCTCCTTATTAAAAACATCCTCCTAGGCTGCCGGTGGCATTTTATAAATCAGCATTCTTACTCTGGAAGGCAATTTAGCTAAACTTATCAAAAGCCTTAAAGATGCTCAGACCATTCGACTGAGCAATTTCACCTAGTACGCATGAGACCTGAAAGCCACCGTCGGGCAGGTGCGCTGAGATTTAGCCATGAGCGTGCTCCCAGCAGCACTGCGTCTAGTCCTTAAAGACCGATGAATCAATCCACTAATGCCCGGGAGAGGCCTGCAGCCTTCATGGCCAAAGAAGCAGAAGAATGGCCTGACAGGCACTCAGGCTCGATCGCTAAGACAGCTCAATTATATCATTAGATGAACATCAACCATAATTCAAGCGGCCTGTGTATTTTCTCTCTAGTAGCTCATATAATCCTTGGGAGAGTCTGTGCCCTTGTGGAGATAGAAGCCGGAGTAGCAAGAGGTCAAACGCCTTCCCTGTGGGCAGGAAGCCGCTGGCAGTCAGGATTCCAAGCCGATTAGTCTCAGAGTACAGGCCCTTGGCCTCTACCCAGCGCTCCTTAAGAATGGTCCCTGGACTAGCAGCTCAGTACCTCCCAGAAAGTGTTTCAAACGCTCCTGCCCAGGCCGCGCCCAGACCTCCAGGATCAGCGCTCCACCATCTGCCTTTTAACAAGCGCTTTGGGGGATGCTCAATCCAGGCTAAGAGCCTGAGTTACTCCTTGGGTGCGAGCTGCAAGATCAGCAGTTTGAAACAAAACCACCGGCCGCCCCGAGGGAGGAAGACGAAGCTTTCTACTCCTGTGAAGCGTTACTGTCTCAGAAACCCCCAGGGGCAGTCTGACCCTGACCTACAGCATTGCTCTGAGTCGGCTTCCACTCGCTGGCCGCTCGTGAGAGTGCTGTCCATCATTCTACCCGGACTGGAAGGCTTTGTGTTAAGAACCGTCGTGTGTACAAGCAATGGTGGGTGGACCAAAAACAGCACAGGTGTCACCTCCGGATGGTCGAATTCTGGGAGGCCTTTATTATTTCTTTTAGTGTGTGTGTTTCCTTTTATTTAAAAAAAAGTTTTTGTAATTGCCAAAAGTTACACAATAACCTTTGAAGCCTGGGCGGGGGGCAATGCCCATATACATTAGCTATAGATCGGTAGTTAAATGTACGTGTAAGATGGAAACCCGCCAGAGACAGCAAAGGGAAGGGGTAAGGCGGTGCCCTGTCAAGAGCAGACTACCTGTAAGACCTGGAAAATCAGGGTCTCTTCCGGTTCCTGCTCTCCCAGGGTCTGCTGACAGGTGGCCTCCTGCGCCTGATGGGTTCCTTTCTGACCACTCTGTCCAAAGTCTGTTCTGACATACGTCCGATACTTCATGAGAAATGCTTTCGTTATTGTGTTGTTGTTGTTGTTGTTAGTTGCTGTTGGATTGGTTCCGACTCGCAGTGACCCAGCACCCAACATGCCAACCTCACCGTTGTCTTGTTTGAGCCCCTGTTGTGACCACCCTCTCGATCCCGCTCATGAAGGTCTTCCTCCTTTTCATCGTCCCTCCACTTTCCCAAGAGACTGGTCTCTTTTCCAGGCATGGGTCTCTGCTGACAAGTCTCGCCATCCTCCCTTCTCGACAGCATTCGGGTTGTACCTTCTTCCAAGACTGATTGGTTCGTCCTTCTGGGGATCCGTGGTCCCTTCAGCATGCTTTGCCCCACCACGATTCCATCTTCCTTACTGGGGGGCCGGCTTTCACGTGCACCTGTGGTGATTTCAGCATCGTAGCCTTTTCTCAACCGTGTCTTTGGAGACCGGGCTTTGGGTGCTTGGAGGGGTTGGGAACATCCCATAGAAGCTTACAAGATGCACTGTCATGTACACCAATGTAGAAGTGCACACATCCTGCAAACTTACTAAAAACTCACTCGAACGACGGAGGAGAATCGGACAAGGTTGATCTGTCAGTTGCGGTATTTTAACTCCACTTGTGGAAGGTTCTGGACCAATCTGGTTTCTTCCTGGGAGTGGGGAGGGTGTTTCTGGTCAGCACATGAGTGAGGGTGGTCTGTATGACCCTTCTCTTTGTGTTCTTCACAGACCTTTCACAGGCAAAGCTCTCACGGCTCCCCATACCTGCCCATTGAACCGAGCAAAGCGGTCAGCATTTGGGTTCACGTTTTTTCAAGCAACGGAAGCCCCTGGTTGATTTTAGAAGATTTTTTTTCATGGTGAAATGGTGGACAGCTTCTCTCAGTCCACTCCTTCATCTTCCTGAGCTGCCCACCCCCCTTCTTTGTGATCTGTGGGCTGTTCCACACAGGTAAGCACCCCCACACCAGACCCACTGCCATCGAGCTGATGCCGACTCATAGTGACCCCACGGGACAGGGAAGAACTGCTCCTGTGGGTTTCCCAAACGGTGGGTTTCTTTCTACTCTTTACGAGAGGAGAAAGCCTCTTCTTCCTGCCATGGAGCAGCTGGTGGCTTTAAACTGCTGACCTTGCAGTTAGTAGCCCAGTGTGTAACCCCTATGCCAGCAAGGCTCCTTCCACAGGCAACAGCAAGTTCTAAAGTCAACGTTCTTGACAGAGGGTTGATTTGTCCATTGATCCCTCCCCTCATATCATTCCGATCCAAGGCTAGTGGCGTGCTCACATCCTCTGCCATGGGTTTCATATCTCCCGCATACACATTCTGAACATTTCCTCTTAGGAAGACGCGGCATTCCAGACAGTTCATCGGGTCACTGGCACGGGTTGTAAGTTGGGGGCTACGTGCATATACAAGCCCCCAAGGAAGTGGAACTCTTCCCGAAGTTCAGCACGTGGGTCTCTTATTCTGGGGGGGAGGTGTGAAAGGAAGACAATTGTCCCAGATCATCTAGATTCTAGAAACTCTCGCAGTGTGTCTGGACTGCAGACGAGTCACCAGAAAACCCCAAACGGAACCCACTGCTTCCAAGTCGGCTCCGACTCCCAGCGGCCCTTAGAGGACAGAGCAGAACTGCTCCGCACGGTTTCCAAAGCTCCAAATCTCTACGGAAGCGGCCCCCCTCCTCTTCCTCGCAAGGAGCCACCGGTGGGTTCGAACTCACCTTTCGGAGAGCATCCATGCCTCTAAGGCTCCCTCGGAGCCACCAGCGGTCATGTTTAAGTGCAAATCCCAGGACACCTGTCAGAGTGGTTGAAATTCTGCTCCTCGAACAAGCATGGGCGTTCCTTTGAGGACTAAGGTGCACCTGGCCCGAGCTAAGGTATGTTCTGTCCCCTCACATGGATGGGAGAGTTGGACACTGAATAAGGAAGCCCAAAGAAGAATCGATGCATGTGAATCGTGGTGCTGGAGAAGAATATTGATAGTCCCATGCATTTCTAAGAGGGGAAACAAATCTGTCTTGGAAGAAGTACGGCCAGAGTGCTCCTTTGAGGCAAGGATGGCAAGCCTTTGTCTGACATATTTTGGACACGTGATCAGGAGAGACCAGTCCCTGGAGACAGACAGACAGACAGACGCCTTGCTTGGTGAAGCAGAAGGGCGTGGAACAAGAGGAAGGCCCTTAAGGAGACGGACGGACGCAGTGGCTGTGACAAGGGGCTCAGGCATAGGAAGGATGGCGAGGCTGGGGCGGGGCTGGCCAGCGTTTCCTTCTGTGGTGCATAGAGTTGCCGTGGATCAGAACAGACCCGATGGCACCTAACAGCAACAACAACCACGACAAGCTCCCGGCTGGGGCCGATGCTGCTGGCCCAGAGACCACACCTGGAGTAACAAAGGCCCAGAGAGATGTAAGGTTCCACCTAGCAGAATGCAAGCTTCACAGAGGTGGTGGCGGGGCTGCTCTCTGATTCAACGTCATTGCTGAATCTATGAATGGGGATGGTACAAGCCCAGGGGTCCTGCTGGGATCTGGGAACCTGGGTTTGGGTAGGGGTACTTCATCTGCTTCTGGTGTCCCCTAGGACAGGCTGGGACCTGCCCATGACACAAATGGATCAGCAGATCCTGGTCCCCTGGCCTGTTGAGTCTGGGCCAGATCTACCCAAGATTTGGGCTCAAATCAGAAAGTACCCAGGGAACTCGGGGTGCTTGACCAGACAGTATTCTGAGGGGCCCAAGGAAAGAAGTTAGCAATGCAGAAATATCCCAGGCGAGGTTTCCGTAGAGACGCGAACGCATCCACATGGCACAGCCTGGGTGCTGCATTTGGATTACAGGTTAGGCGCCTAAGCCTGAAATAAATTATATAGTCGTCGTATTCTTCAGCTCTGTACTGTATCATAATAAATTATACAGTTATAGGCCTCAGCCCAAGTTATAACAAATTATAGCATGGCGTATAATTACTCTGCGCCGCACCATGTAATAATAAATTAGACGGCGACGAACCTAAGTTGTGATTCCAGAGAGAAATAGGAGGGTGAACAGGTGCTGTGGGTTCAGGCCTCTGACCAGACTTCTTTGATGGATAAATGTAGGGCCACAGAGAGAGGGCTTGACTGTCTGTCCCTCCCTTCCTTCCTTCCTTCCTTCCTTCCTTCCTTCCTTCCTTCCTTCCTTCCTTCCTTCCTTCCTTCCAGTTGGGAGGTCTTCTAGGCAAGGAGAAGAACACGGATGAAGGCTTTGAGGTGCTATGAGTTTGCCTCGGGGAACCCACGGTGTCCTTCCGGGTGGCTGTGTGAGCTGAGCAGGAGATGGAGTGAGGTGGCAGGCAGGGCTTTTGAAAGCCTTGCTACGGAACATAGACCATCTCCTGGGGGCAGTGACGAATATGGGGATGATGGGCTCTTCGGGGACGTCCCAGAGTCACAACCTGATCCCAGGTGGGGAACTGAGGCCCTGAGATGACTCCCTCAGCCTGACCCACTCCATCCTCCACGGCTGACATGCTGACTGCTCTTCCTCCTGGGTCTGCGGGCGGAGATGTGCCGGCAGTCCAGTCTCCTGGAAGGAGATCGATTGCCTGTGGGGTGGAGACAAGGTGGTTGGGTAAAAACAGGACAGCCATGGCCAGTTAATTTCAGGTAATCACCAAACACTTTCTTAGTTATAAGTATATACCAAATATTGCATGGGGTATACTGCTTTTGTCAGGTGCCATCGAGTCAGGTCAGACAGAAGGAAACATGATCTCTGTCCTCACCATTGTTGCTTTTTCGGGCTCCTTGTGGCAGCCACGGTGTCGATCAGTGTCACCAAGGGTCTTCCTCTTGTTCACTGCACCTCGGCTTCACCGAGCCTGGGTCTCTTTCCAGGGACACGTGGGTCGCTCCTGATAGCCTGTTCACAGCACATGAGACAAAGTCGCGCCGTCCTGGCCTCTAAGGAGCATTCTGGCTGTACTTCTTCCAAGACAGATGTGTTTGTCCTTTGGGCCATCCGTGGAACATTCCGTGTCCTTCGCCAGCACCAGAACTCCAATGCATTGATTCTTCAGCCTTCTTTCTTCCGTGTCCAACTTCGACATGCATGCGAGGCCACTGAAAATCCCCTAGCTTGGATCAGGCACACTTTAGACCTCACAACCACATCGTGTATTCCATGCTGTGCCGGATAACGTGGGATTTAGTTCTACTCACATCAAGCAAAACCAAACAACAGACCCCATGATCAAACGGAAATTAAACGCTCTGTGGGCATCCTGCGTGCCAGGCTGCGGGTTTGTCAGCGGAGAGGAGTGGACCACACATCAATACACCTCCAACCTCCGAGGGTCAGTCAGGCTCCACTGGGGAAGCAGAGGTTTCCTTAGTGATACAGAAGACGGGGTTCACCACAGGGTGTTGCAGCAGGCAGTGTGGGGAGCTAGTGGAATCGGCTGCCGCCTCTGCGTCTCGCTGTGCTGGAAGTTTCTGAAGATCAGCAGACCAGAAATCAGAAGTGAGAGCTGCCAGAGGATGAGCGTGCAGACAGACCAGAACAGCAGGTGTCTCTGACCACCTCGCCTGGCCCAGCTGCGAGACCTCATAGGGTATCTGACCCCTCCCCCCACAGAGCTGCTGGTGCATGTGGTCCAGGACTCAGGGAGCTGGAGGACCCTATCTGGCAGGAACTGGAGGAGTCCCAGGTCTGGATGGTGCCCCAGGTCGACAAGATGAGCCACAGACCACCGGCCATGTGCACAAGTAGCCACTCTGCCTAGCGTCCTGCACTGGTTTCGTGAGAGTGAATTCAGAGTGGCATCTTCACTCATTCCTTCAAAACTTTGAGCAAAATGTCACTTGTGGGCTGTGTCAGCCAGTATCACATATGAAAAGGAGACACACGCCCAGTGTTTCCAGGTTGGCATGTTACAAAGACCCAACTCCCAGTCTTGATGTGGATCATAGAGAGAAAGGTGGCTGATGAAACCCATGGTTATGAAGTGAGGGTCCTGATCATCAGCCTGAGTGATCCAAGGGCTGAAAACAGCAAAATCCAAGATCAGAGGAGGGAGATGTATTAGAGCTTAAATTTTGAGCCCCCAGTTCACAGAAGGCTAGAGGTGACAGTGGAAGGTCACACTCTAAGTGCAGAGCCCCCAGGCGAAATAAACCTCCATTGAATACCTTCAGACCACTAACCACACAAGCAAACAAAACCCAACCAAACTCGCTGGCATCGGGTTGCTGTTGACTCATAGAGACGCTGTAGGACATGGTAGAACTGCCCCAGTGAGTTTCTGAGGCTGTAACTCTTTTCGGGAGGAGAATGCCCGTCTTGTGCCCAAGGAATGGCTGGTGATTTGAACTGCTGACCTTGTAGTCAGAAGCCCAACTCGGAGCCTCTATCTTAGCCATGGTAAACCCTGCCCACGACAGGACATCAGACGGAATCCCTGCAGATGTAATCAGGTTAAAAAATTAACCTTCTATCTTTGTTTTTCCTGTTACTCCAGTTTTGGCTTGTTCAATTTTTAGAATTTTTTTCCTGCTTTCTTCGGGATTGGAAAAACAAAACCAAAACATGTTAAACCCGTATTCCTGAACAAGTTGCGTAGGCATTGTTAGATGTAAATTTGATCGGGTGTGTAACCTTGCACTGAAAACATGATAAAATATTATTTGAAAAAAAAGAGGGTGCTGGGTGCTGTGAGTCCTGGGTCTGCAAACACCACCACTCCCCCCCACCCCCACCCCCACACTAGCTCTGTAATCTGCCTTTGCTTCCTCATCTGTGAAATGTGTGCAAAGCTTGGGCCTCCCCTCCCAATGACTAAAGACAAAACAAGATCACGAAACCACCTGGCGCATCCTATGAAGTGAAGGAACCCTGGTGAGTTTAAGGCTCTTTTATTTTGCAATGGGGGGCGGGGGTGTGTGCAGGAAGACGGTCTTCCTAAAAAGTAAGATAGTAAGAAGCAGGATGTTTCAACATCCTCTGTCGATGTAGCAACGAGCCAGTCCAGTCACGGGAAGATGAAATACACCGGCTTCAAAAGCGTCTTCAAATGACAGCGTGGAAACCAGGCACTGCACGCCCGCTCGTTAGGAATTCCTGAATCTTATCACCTCACTGCATCCCCTTCGAAAGGGAAACTAAAAGGGGATGAGACAAAAAATAGGCCTCAAGTGATGGGGGGACCATAAAGGAATGCTTAAACACCGTTGTAGCTGCTGTGGCTGCTGATGAAAAGACCCTGCTTTCTAAGGAAAACGCCACCTGGGAGAGGCCAGCCTGGTGCTGCCCCGCGTGGCGTGGCGTGGCGTGGCGTGGGATGGAAGCTGTGAGGTGGGCCAGCTGGCCACGAGCAGGGGCGCAGATGAGGTGTGAGATGGCGAAGGGAGGGTAAGGCCCCAGAGGGCTAGGCAATGGAAGGGTCAGAGGACAGAGGCCTCAACCCTCCTGGAGTTCACGGAGGGCCGAAGGGTTTCTAACTGGCTTTGAACTTCTGTCCCCAGAGGCTTGTTTCCGCCACCTTCTCCGTGCTCCTCAATTTGAAGGCTGAACAAAAAGGAAGCCACACCTGCTGTGCTGGTGGGAGAACAGGAACACACTGGCCTCTGTCTTCTGCGGAAAGAGGAGGCTTTCTGTACCGACTGAACCTGGTTCTGAAAGCCTGCGTGTTACAGGCAGATGATATACCCGACTCCTAACGGAAAGGTTGGCGGGAGGAATCCAGTCTGAAGCACCTTGAACGAATGCCCTGGTAACCCTTTTCTAAACAACAACAACAAAAGTCAGCCAACAAAAACCCTGTGAAGCAAATGCCTTTTCCGTCGTGAGACCAGAAGGCATGGATGGAGTCAGGCTATCGCTACTGAACATGTTGAGCAAAGATTGATTTTTTAAAAGACTCCCGATCTGAAAGCAGGAAAGGTGGAGCAGACACCCACCTTCTCATGGAATCCACTATTTCGGGAGGCTGGTTGAATCACCCAAAATTGTAACCAAGATCCCTGAATAAGTTGAGATCATCGTTAAACTTTGCCAGAAATAAATATCCCTTAAGCCGAACAAAAAGGGTAGCCTAACTCGTAGATGATTTGCCTGGACCACGTGCACTTTGGGGATGGAAAGGACAGCATCTTGGACGGCCAGACAGGGAGCTTAGGGGCAGTGAGTTCACCCGGGGGAGGGAGGCAGCATCTGGGAATGGAGGGTGAGATGGTCCACAACTTGAGGGATGTAATCAATGCTAATGAGATGCAAATAGAGGAGTTGGATTGGTGTAGGTTTTGCCTGTATGTATTCTATACAGTTTCAGCAACTGCTTTAAACAAAGGAAGGAAAACCAGGAAGCACAGTTCTACTGGGATACATGGGTCTTTGTGACTAAGGGCCAACTTAACAAGGGCGCTGCCACTGGGCTGGGCCTGAGGTCTCCTACGCCGTCCTGGAGCGCAGCAAGAATACAGCTGCACGTGGGATCCTGACTGGGGCTGGGGCTAGGGCTGGGGCTGGGGCTGGGGCTGGGGTAGATGAGGCGTGAAGTCGGTGGGGAAGTGTTGGAATGCTCAGAGTGAAACCCGGACCTCCTGGGGGTGTTCGACTGGAGGGAGGTAAAAGGTGCGTGGGCCCCTGGGATGTTGCTGGTTGATGCCAGGTGCCGTGGAGTCTGTACTGACCCATGATGACCCCACAGAACGGACCACCGCCCGGTTCCACGCCATCCTCACCACTGTTCTTACGCTTGCGCCCATTGTTGCAGCTGCTGTGTCCATCCACCTGGTCGAGGGCCTTCCCCTCCTTTTCGCTGTCCCTCTATTTGACCAATGATGTCCAAAGTACGCGTGAGATCAAGTGTCGCCACCCTTGCTTCCAAAGAACATCCTGGCTGTACCTCTTTGTCACAGGGATGAGCCAATTGGGATCTGATAGAAACACTTTCATGCCTTTTGTGGCAGTTACACAATGTCATGTCAACTTGTGAAGGGGTGGAGTCTAGCCTGTCAGCCAGGTTGCAGCTTGATGACCTCATTTGGAGGCACGAAGGAGATAAGTTGCTCATTGGTGGCCAGATACACTCTCTGGTTGTCTCCTTGTGAGACATTCCTGTTGACAAGCCACATGGAGCTACCCTGATGGAGCCAGAGCCCTGAAGCTGAGGAGCCACGTGGAGACCCACATCAGCACTGAGATGCTTCCACCACCACTGAATCCACAAGACTTTCCACCCACTGGCCTGTGATGTTTCTGCATTTGACATCATTGCTTGAGTCTGAAGAGGAATTTATAGACTAGTATCGGACATATGGGCTTGATATCAGACTTATGGACTTGATCTGGACCTGGCTGGGATGTTTTTTTTCAATATACGATTACTTTTTATATAAAGCTCTTTCTTATACGCACATGAGTATCTCTGGATTTGTTGCTCTAGTCAACTCAGACTAACACACATTTGGCTCAACATTCCATCCTAGGAGGGGACTTGTGCGCAGTGATGCTCGCTGTAAAGTCGCTGTAAAGTCATTGGCAAGCAGGAGAACCATGGCCCCTATCGCCTTCCAGTGGGCACCTGTGCAACTGGATGGTTATGGTGACAGCTTCAGTGACCACTTGTTCCTCAGTTTCTTTCAACTTCTCCCTCTCCATTAGATGGCCTTGTGGGCTGTCCTGGGGGAGGCTGCTGTCTCCCGCTCTGATCCTTGCCACCATTGCCTCTGAATTCCAGTCTGTCCCTTGTTCCGCATTCTTCCATCCACGCTGTCCCAGTCCATGCCTGCCAGTGTCAGAATGGTTTACAAGAGTGGCTAACAGAGTCTGATGTGCCCTAGCATAAACCCCTCAGGTAGGGTCCCCTGCCCCTCGTGATAAAAAAACCCCGACTCCTCACTGTGACCTCTAGGCCCCAACCTCATTTCAGAAACGTCCTTTGTCCACCCTCTCTCTAGGATAAGCCCAGACTCACAGCCTTTGCCATGGCTGCCCCCTCTGCTGGGAATATGCTACCCCGGCTTATCCTGTGTTGCTCTTCGTCTTCCTTGGGTGGCAGTAGAAAGGCCAGGTCCTCGGGGTGGGGGTTGGAGGAGGGTTAGAAGACAGTGGCCTGGTTGAAAACAAGCATCTGGCCCGCAGGGCACCAGACTCTGCCAGCTGCTGCTCTGGGTTGCACTCCCATGGCGCTGGAATGCAGTCCCCCCCCCCCCCCCCCCGCCCCTGTTGGCTGAGCTCTGGAATGCACCCGGGTCATCTCTGGCATAGCTTCGCTCCACAGACAACTGGGAAGGGCAAGGTCAGGAATTTCAAAGGGCCTCTGCCCATCTCCTGAAAGATGAGACGTTTAAACTTGCCCCAGTGCTGCCTCTCACTGGGGACTAGACCGGAGCATGTACACAGGTACAGATAAGAGATAAGAGCTCATGACACACAGAATACAGGAATGGGAATAGCGATACCAGAAGGGGAAGAGGAAGGTGGGAGAGGAGAGGAAGAGGGAACGGATTGCAACCATCAACACATAACCACACCCCCCCCTTCTGGGGACAAACCACAGAAACCATGGGAAAGAAGCCAGCACTCGATGTGAGATATGAAAATATTAACAACGTATAATGTATCAAGGGGTCACAAGGTGGGGGCCAGAGAGCAGCTGATACCAAGGGCTCAATAGAAAGTAACTGTCTAGAAAAGAATGATGGCAACATATGTACAAATATGCCTGATACAATTGATGCGTGGATTGTTATAAGAGTTTTAAGAGCCCCCAATAAAATGATCTTTTAACAAAAACAAAAACTTGCCTTGCAGTCATTACACAGCTTGGAAGGGAAATCAAGTCACCAGCGGGAGGCTTAGGAATTGAGGGCCGGTTGGGCAGGCAGTTCATCTGCACAGATGCCTGAGGAGCCTATGGGCTTGCGGCCTGGCTGGGATTGGGCATTTCAGTTCCCTGCACCACCCCTCTGAGGTCTTGTCACTGATTGCAACTCCCAAGGCGCCTTTCTGAAATTTCCACTGCCGTTTGCTCCCCAATGAGGTTAGAAATTCCACAGGGGCTGAGGATTGTTTCTACAGTGTGATCTGCCTAGAGGCCCCGTCCATGTGGCCTGAATGAATGGATTGTCCCCCCTTCTGCCAATTTCATCGAATCTGGAAAGGCCCCAAGTTTGAATCCTGGAATCGCATCTTGCCTCTAAGACGGATAAACTGGATCACCTTCAACTTGGCTTTCAAAGGCGGAGAACCGGGAGTCAGCCTCCTAGGGGCTGGGCCCACGCCATGTAGGAGGGTTATCTGACTTCTCTGTGCCTCTGTGCAGTCGCCTGGTGGCACAGTGGTTACACCGTGGGCAGCTAACTGCAAGGTCAGCAGCTCAAATCTGCCAGCCATTCTGTGGGAGAAAGAGGTATTTTCTACTTCCGTGAAGAATTAGTCTCAGAAAGCCAACAGTTCCACCCTGCCCAACAGGGTCGCTATGAGTCGGCCTGGACTCGATGGCAGTGAGTTTTTGGTTTTTTTTTTGAGCTTTGTCCTGCTGAGTCCACGTCTGGGAAGTAAGGCCGGTCACAGTGCTTATGCCAGGAATGGGCACCACAGGACCATCTAGACAGACGTGCACTTGTACGATTGTGCGGAAGATCGATTTTAAAGAAACGTGGCTAACTCACACACAACATCGAGTCATGTGGAGTTTACAGTGAGGTGAGTTTGGACACATGCACGCAGCCAGGTGACCAGCCACCTCCTCGGAGTCCCTGAGTGGCACCTGGCTAAGCATTCAGCTGCCCAACCGAAAGTTGGCGGTTCAAGGACAACCAGAGGCACCTGGGAAGAAAGGCCTGGCGGGCTCTTGAAACAACTCAGCCATGGGAACCCAGCGGCGCCCGCCCCAAGTCTGCGCCAAGCCCAACGACGGTGGTTAGGATCATCTCAGCCGAGACCAATAACATTTCCATTTTCCCCACTTCTGCGTCACCGGGGTTAGTTTTGCAGGGTCCAGAGCCGGGATGAAGGGACCATGGGGTCCATACTGTCCGCACCTTTGGCTGTGTGTCATGCTGTGGCTATTCTTCCTGCACTGTAGCTGGTACCCCTTTTATTGCTGCAACTGGTGTGCTGGCCCGGGCTTCCTGGCCTCAGCATCTTCCTCTGCAAAAGGAGGTTAATCCTCCACAGGACTGTGTGGAGAGCGCCGTGCGGCCGCAACGGCCCACACCAACACTCCCTCCACGCTCCGGAGATGCCAGCTCCCACCGCCCCTGCCAATGTGACATAGCAGAGCCCCACGGGCCCACAGGGTCAAGGGCACTGCTGGCCCACGGGGAGAAACCTTCGGGTAAGAGGCACGGCCTGGGGAGAGAATGGCCCTGTTGCCAAAGCAGATTGTTATTTTTTAATTCTCTGTCTCGTGTCCTTTCCCCTACTTCCCTCTTTTAAGGATAATTAAAATGCAAGCTGGCACTCCCGGCGAGGAGACAGCTGAAGATTTAATTGCCCCAAGAAAAATTTTCCAGCGAAAGGTCCTGCAGTAATAGCAGATCCCCGGCCCGGCTGCCGCGCGCCTTTCCATCCTGAACAGAATATTAGCGATAATGCGTTAATCTGCATGTGCGCCGGGTCCACTGACGGCCACTGAGGGAGCCTCTGCAGAGTGGCGCTGGATGTCTCGGTCAGGCCGCAGCCCGCTCGCTTTTGAGTCCTCCCTGGCTTCCTTCCCGAGGCAGGGTTGTGGCCCAGATCCACGTGGCTGGCTGCCCCACCAGCTGACCCTGCCGGGAGCTGGCCGCGGGGGCAGAAGGCCCAGGGTGGGCGGGCACCTTCTACCATGAGGGCTTGGCCTGCTGTCCTTGACGTCGGTCCAGGAGGACTCATCTGCTGTGTGGTTAGCCTGCCAGCTCTTGAAGCCCTGCCATTTCCTAGCAACGCCAGGCTGGGCAGTTTCTGGGTGAAGAAAGACATTGCAGGATCCCCCCCCCCCTGGTTTATTAAGCAGAGCCAGTTTCCCCAAAGGAGACGTCACTGGCTCAGACCTGGGTCGCTGACCCCTTGCCTGCTGGGGCGTGTAGATCAATATTTTTTAAGTGATTGTTCTGAATCCAGACTTCAACAAAAAAAGGCCGAATAACCAAGAGAGGGAAGGCAGATGGATTGGGGTTTGGTTCTGGGTCCCAAATCTGCCACTGGCCCTGGGGAGGGATGACTGCCTTGAATTGTGTCTCCTCCAGATATGTGTGAACTTGACTGGGCCATGGTTCTCTGTGGTTTATCAGTTATGTAATGATGCAATTTGGCCGTTATGTAAGGAAGTAAATCCCTCCCTATGCTGGGTTCTGAGGGAACCAACCAATCAGTAATAAGGGGGCTAGGATAGGATTTAACACACTTACTCAGGCCACAGCCCTGAGAGGATGAAAGGGATGCTGCCCTGGACTGTGGCCTCCATCACCTTTCATCTTCCAAGAGGTGAGAGGGGAGAGAAGGGAGCTGAGCGGGAGGGAGCTGAGGACCATGAAGGAGCACTTCCTTTGGACCCAGGGTCCCTGTGCTGAGAACCTCCTAGACCCGGGGAATGCATGATACCAAGATACACAGGTGCACAGGTATTCAAAGGGTCTTCTCCTCAAAGTGACACACAGAGAAAGCTCCCCGCTGGAGCTGGTGTTCTGAATTTGAGCTCCGAGCCTCCTGAATGACAAGAGAATACAGTTCAGCCTGCGAGAGCCATCTCACTTGCGCTGTCTCTGTAGCACTGGATAGCCACGGCAGGGCTTCCCAGGTCTTCCAAGATGCCAAGGAGTCCGAAAGGGCTAGGCTTTCAAAAACATCTTCTTTCCTTCTGTCTCTGCCTTCTTACCTTCCTTCCATGTTCTCGCCCATCTATCAATCCATATTTTCATGCATCTGTCCATCCATCCATTCATCCCCTTTTCCTACTTTCCACCCACCCAACTGATATGTGCTGGATGCTTCCTACCGGCTGAGTATAGGAGTTTCATTGGTGAGTGAAGCCAACACCATTCTCTGTCCTGACCCTCCGGCATCTAGGGTAGCGGAAGAGTTAGATGTAAATCCAGGAGCCACAGGTCACTATATGCCTCTAAACTATGGCCCATATTACGGAGTCGGGAGTTCTGAACGTGGCTGCTGCTATACAATACAACAAAGGAACTGGTTCTAACCCCTGGATTGGAGGCCGGCCGTGCCGGAGACACCCAGGGAGTGCTTCACGTAGACAGAGCAGCACGTGGTGGAAGGGCCCCATGCTTCCTTCCTGAAGCTGTCTGAAGGCTGGCACTGCCAGTGCAGGGAGTGATGGGCCTGCAGGGTGTGGCTGGGTTCTGCTTCCAGGGGCAGGTCCGCACATGCTTTCCCCCCCTCTTCCTTGTGACCCTTCTGTAAGGGGATGTCCAATTGTCTACAGATGGGCGTTGGGTCTCCACTCTGCACTCCCCCTCATTTATAATGACATGATTTTTTGTTCTTTGTTTTTAGTCTTTGATGTCTGATACCTGATTCCATCGATACCTCATGATCACACCGCCTGGTGGGCTTCTTCCATGTGGACTTTGTTGCTTCTCAGTTAGATGGCCGCCTGTTTGTTTTCAAGCCTTTAAAACCCCAGACACTGTATCTTTTGATAGCTGGGTAGCATCAGCTTTCTTCACCACATTTGCTTATGTGCCCATTTGTCTTCAGTGATCATATCGGGAAGGTGAGTATCATGGAATGTCAGTTTAATAGAACAATGTGCTCTTGCATTGAGGGAGTACTTGAGTAGAGACCCAATGTCCACCTTAACACTTAACATATAAATATATGTACATAGATCTAGTTCCCTTTCATTATATATTTACATAGGTACATGCCTGTATTTAGACTTCTATAAATGTCCTTTGCCTCCTAGTTCTTTCTTCTATTTCCTTTACTTTCCTCTTGTTCTACTAAGATGTTCAGCCTTCATTTGGGTTTCCGTAATTCCTCTCGGTTACATAGCCCTTTATCAAACCCAACCCTCCTCACCACCAATTTTAGATCACTTGTTGTCCCCTTGTCCCTGGGTTTGTTAACACCCACTTCCTTTCCCTGCTTTCCCTCTCCCGTGTCCCCCCAGAACTGTCAGTCCCATTGTTTTCTGCTCCAGATTGTTTAACCTGTCTGTTTTATCTAGATAGACATGCGGAGATAATAAGCACACAAAAGCAAGACAGAGAAAAACAAAACAACAAAAGAAAACAAACAAACAGAAAAATCAACAAAACAATGAAGACAGGGAAAAAAAGCCTATACATAATTCCAGGTCTGTTTGTTGACCTTTAGGCATTGTTTTCCAGTGGAGACTGATGGGGTGTCACACCCTGGCCCCAAAGTCTGCTTTGGGTACTCCCCGGGGACTTCCTTCTCTTCCCTCATCCACGTGCTCTTCACCTGACTCCGTCTTGCTCATCCATCAGATATCGGCGCAGGGATTTTCCCTTCAGGAAGCCTTTGGTTGCTGTGTGCTGGGCAAGACCGGTTTATTTTCCGGCAGAGAGAAAATGTCTCCAAACACTGGAGATAAAGCAAAGGGAGGAAGTGCTTCCTGTTGTTGCCATGCGGACAGTCTGCAAGGCCCACTGAAGGATTCACTGATGGTCCCTTGGTGGTGGCTAGGACTGCGTGAGCCGTGCAGAGGACAGGCCTGGTGATCTTCCATTCAGTTCACAGCCAAGAACCCCACGGAGCAGCTGTTCCCAGCAACACATGGGGTGGCTGGAGTCAGCTTCCACTAGACAGCAACAGACAACAACAGACCCGAGCTTGACTTTGATATGTGACGAAGACAGAGAATTTGTAGTTATATGCTAATCTGTAGATTTGGTGGGGGGTGGAGAAGAGGGCAGATCCAGAAGGGATACAAAGCAGCAGCCCTGGTGATGTAGTGGGCTGCTCACTGCAAGGTCAGCTGTTGGACACCACCAACCGCTCCTGGGGAGAAAGATGAGGCTTTCTATTCCCATAAAGAGTTGCAGGCTCAGAGACTCACAGGGGCAGTTCTACCCTGTCCTGTGGGGTCACTGTGAGTCAGCATCAGCTCGATTGCAGGAAGGGGCGATGCAAATCACTTCTGTCTGGGAGGACAGTAGCCTTGAAAAGATATTGTTTTATTGGCTGGTAGAACATGTATCTCACCTAGTAATCCTATTCTAACAGTCTCTTTCCCAAAGCTGACATATGTCTGCCTGTTTACTCTTGGAACTAGCTCTAGCCTCCTGCTGGTGCACACACGAACCCGTTCATTCTGCCTTTGTAGCTGTCCTGTTTCCTAACTTCCCGCAGCACACGTGGACACCCCTCGCCCCACTGGCACCACCCAGATGCGGAGGTTGGCGGTTGCACTGGCCCCTCAACACCCCATGAGCTCATCCTCTGTCGACATGACAGCCCAGGGTTTTGCATGGAGCCGGGCTTGGGAAAGAGTGGTTGAGAATGGCCTCGAGCTGAGCTCTCCTGCTCTCTGAGCATGCAGTCTGGGCTGGGAGGGAGCAGGAAGTGCCTTTCAACAGGTCCGGTGTGGTAAAGGAAGAAGGCTCTGAAAAGCAGCCGGGGGCGGGGTGGGGGTGGGGTGGACCGGACTCCCAAGTGCTGGTCAGATGGGGCCATCCCAGGCTAATGAAGGCAGGAGGGACTTGGTATGGTGATTTCAGTAGCGAGAATCGCTATTGTTGATGTGGGTGTGTCAGCGTGCATATGTATACGTGCGCGCATGCATGGATGGGTATGCATGTGAGCATGTTCATGTGTTTACATGAATGTGCGTGTGTGGGCATGTTCCCATGTGTGTGCAGGTGGGAGTATGTGTGTGCATATATGCATGTATGAGTGTGTGTGTGTGTGTGTGTGTGAGTGTGTTGAATGCTCTCGGTACTAGCCTCTACTATTTCTCCTCTATCTAGTTCTCACCACCACTAGACCCCCAGGCATCTAAGAGCTCTGGTAACGTGGTGGGCTACGTATTGGGCTGCTAACCACAAGATCAACAGTTTGAAAGCACTAACCGCTTCTTGGGAGAAAGATTTTCTACTCTTTTAAAGATTTACCGCCTCAGAAACCCACAGAGGCAGTTCTACCCTGTCCTGTAGGCCTGCTATCGGTTAGATTGGACTCAGCAATGGGTTTGAACTTGTTTTGTGAGAATCCCCAAGCAAGGATTCCTGGGTGGGGGAGGCCACCAAGTCACAGGGGGGAGTGACTCACTGTGGGACCGGTCATCAAGTGGCCTCCTTTGATGCAGTGGTGGCCAGTCTGAAGGCTGGTGGTGGTCTGGTCCCACCAACCGCCCTGAAGGGACCCTGATGTGGCAGTCTGCTCTCATAAAGGACACGCCTCAGACACCTAGCAGGGCCGGTCTACTCCATCCCATGGGGTCTCTGAGTTGGAGCTGGCTTGAAGGTAGTGGGTTTCAAAGCCCAAAAGACCGCTTTTGTGCCCTTTGCTCTGGGGAGTACATGGAGGCTCAGTGAGGGGAAGCTGTTTGCCCAAGGTCGTGAGGCGGGAGTCTGTGGGCCAAGGATGCCTTTCTGACGATGTCCAGGGATGGAGATGGGTGGGTGGGGTGCAGAGTGAGCCGGGGGCTGGCGGGAGGAATTCCGGGGTATCTGTAGATGAAGTGTTGACAGTGGCATGGTTTATCCTTGAAGCTGACCTTGGTCCTGGAGCTCAGTCGAGCACTTTTTCCTATCTTGGTCATAGGATGCTATCTTTCCAATAAACTCAACAACTCTCCTCAGGCCCCTGGTCTAGGCCTGGCCCTGAGCTGGGCCCTGGAGACTGAAGATAAGGCAATGACATCATCTTTAAAACTGTCAGTCCAGCCCGGGCAGGCATCCAAGCAAGGTGGGCTGGAGGCTGAAATCTCAGGAGACTGGGGTGCCAGGCTCTTTGAAAAATGGGAGGTGTAACTTACACCCAGGAAAGTGCAGATCTCCTAAGTGTGCCTCACAATGAATTTTAACCTGTGGACCCCCACCCGTCAAGGTGGAGGGCAGCCCTAACCCCCAAGGCCTCTTTCCACAGGCAACCTTTCTCCTGTGCTCTAGCCTGGTTTGAACACCCAGGCTGCATGTCTTTTCAAGAAACAGTTTCTGTTTCCTAGTTCTGTATTCAGAAGCTCAGGCCCCAATCAACCATAGAGCCTGGTTAAGAGGAAGGCTGGAGATCCCAGGAGTGGTGGGCTCAGCCCCGGGCAGGGGCCGGGGAAGTCCCTGGGCTGGGGCTGGTTATTAGGTGATACAAAATGCCCTTGACTTTCTCATGCTTTGGAGATCAGCTGCCACTGGGTCAATGCACCACAATCATTACTTCCCTTCCTGCTGGTTCTCTAGGGACCAAGCCTTACCCTCCTCACCCCCAAAAGTCAATGTGCAACCAGTGTCTGACTGGGACACGCCCAGAGCAGTGTCACTTCCTGGATGGGGGCCTTTGAGCAAGATGCTTACCGTGGCATTTGCAGCCACATAAATTACTTGCACACGCACAATGTACACCCTGCACAGAAAACAGACACAAGGGGGTTGCACATGCCTTATTTGTGTAAAGACATCATCTCTCTGTATTTCCAGCTTTTAAAAATAGGGCCGATCAAAGCACCTTACAAGTTTAAGAAAACACAACCTTTCCCACCCACCCACCCCCCCCCCCACACCTGCCCACGCACACCAAATGAAAAGACTACTGCCACTGAGTTGACCCTGGCTCATAGTGACCCTAAAGGCCAGCGATGCCCCCTTTGAATCTCTGAGACTTTTTATCTTTATAGGTAGAGACAGCCTCATGTCTGACCCACAGAGAAACTGGTGGTTTCGAACCCCCGACCTTGAGGGTAGCAGCTTCATACAAACCTCCCTCTGCCTTGGGGGCTCCTTTGGGAAAACAGAGTGAGTTAACATGAAGTAAGTAAATATTCGGACTGTTGAGGAGGCAGTCTGATCTGGACTAAGTCCATGCTACAGTGAAGTAGGTCTCAAATGAATCTGGGCTGGTAGAATATGCTAGAATACCCGGGGCTATTCCAGCTGGGGGCAGGCATTTGGGCAGTGATGGCATAGAACAGGCAGGGGCTGCAGGAGGGGAAGTGAAGTCTTGCTCTCCCTTGCACAACAAGGAACCCACAGGAGGGGCCTCTCTAAATGCCAAGTGCTTGACTGATTTCCTGGTGGGCAGGAAAGGGGTCATTTGGCTCCCATCAACTTCCCTTTTACCTGCCAACCTCGCAGCCCTGGAGATTTGGGCCGTGGAGAAGCGAGGCCCCAGAGCGGCATCAAATACCTCCCTCCAGTCTCCTAGCCTGGACATGCAGTCCATCAACCCAAGGTTTCCAGGAACAGAACACTGCCCCTCCCACTCAGCCTCCATCCCCTGTGAATCAAGCACCATAGACTTCACCAGCTCAACCCTCAGGGAGGCTGCGAGCTAAACTCAACTCCGGCCAAGGGCCAGGAGCCTGCAGAGTTCTCGGTCACAGCCGAGATTCCTGATCCTGCGGACCAGGCCAGGGACACAGGGGACATCCCTGGGGGACATGTGGGTCTGAATTCAAGTCCTAACTCGAGTAAACTTCACTACGTGGAGGCTGGCTGGGTCACGGGCACGTGCTGAGCCTCGTTTCCTTCTCTGCAAAACAGGCATCACTACAGCCACCTGACAGTAACGAGAGCCAAACGAGGCAGAACAGTGTGGTGAGGGGGAGCCAGACTCTCTGGGTTCAAACCCTGGCTCTGCCTTGGGGCCCACGGGGAAAGGACCTCGCTTCTCTGTGCCTCGGATTCTTCATCTGTAAAGTAGGTTGAATGAGCTCCCCTGTCACCAGGTGGCTGGGAGGACGTGAGTTAATAGTCACGAAGACCCTGGCACGTTACTCACCACAGCAGGCATGATGATTGCAGGTCGTCCCCAGCTCATGCTCGGCTTCGGGTCTGCATGACTCCATCCGAAGCGAGGACTGATGTAAGTCAGCCCCCTGTCCCGTTTTCACCATCAGTCCTTATAAATATGAACATTTGTCTCTGGAGGAGCCCGGGTCGGGTAGAGGACTTCGAATTGAGCTGCTAAGCACAAGGTGAGTGGTTCAAGCCCACCAGTCACTCCATGGGAGAAAGAGGAGGCTGACTACTTCCGTATAAGACTGAGGGTCGGGGAGACCCAAAGTGGCCGTTCTGTCATCAAGGGTCACTCTGAGTTGGAAGGGGCTCGATGGCAGAGCGGTTTTGCCTCTGGGGGATGGCACGAGAATGACTTCAGTCAAGTCCCTGCTGCAACACTGTATCTAGTCCCTGTGACCCACCATGAGCCGTGTCTAGAGAGTAAGAGGGAAAGAGTGCGGCTCGTTGTAACTCGAATACGCCGTCGGTGGAAGACTGCCTGCCTGCTAGCTGGGCACACAGTGCCCACTGCACGGTATATCCATTACTAACTCGGTGTTTAGGAGCTGGGCACTCAAGTCAGACAGTTGCAGTCTGCGTGCCAGCAACGTCACCCATTAGCTGTGTGACCCTGGGTAAGTCCCACCTCCTCCCTGTGCACCGCCCTGTCTAGAAAATGGGGCCAAGCCATTACCTACCTTGTTGGGCATGCGAAGCGTGGGTCCACAGAAAGCACTGTGTGTTAGTGTATGATCATGAACATTCCAGTGGAGGGAGGGGAAGGGAGGGATCACTTATTTGAGCACCTACTTTGAGCACGCTCTTCCATTGAGCCCATTCCAACTCAGAGTGACCCGCGACGACAGAACGGCTACTCTGGGTCTCCCCGAGCCACACGAATCTCCTTACAGGGGCGTCAGAGGGCACGCCATCGCTTGCTGTGTTCCAGAGGAAAGCAGACTCCAGAACGGCAGCTGGCTGCCCAGAGCCCACAGGGGTGAGGGGTGAGCAGCTGTCGGGAGACTGGCCAACATTCCACAATGGCTGCACTTCAGTTAAGTGCCTGTTCCCAGTGTCTCCCCCAGCTCCCCGGAGGACAGTGGTTTCAGGAACCCACCTCTCTCAAAGTTAGCTGGTACACGACCCCCTCTGTGGGTCCCTGCCTGCAGGGCTGTGGTCCCAGTCCGTAAACTCCGGGTGCAAATAAACTGGTCTCTCTCAGATTGGCTCTGGCTCAGGTTTTCAGGCGCTTGGCCTTTTAAGTATAGGGAAGCCCCTTCTCTCCCCGGATTGAGCCCAGACAGCAGCTCAGCGGGCCAAGCGAGGAAGGATGGACGCTTGGTGCCTAGCAGGCTCTCGCTAAGGACGGTGAGCCTGATGCTTCCTTCCATCTCCACAGCCACCCCACTGAAACCAGTTCTGGCTCCAAGCAACCCAATGCAGCGTTTCCAATACATAAGGAAGCAGACAGCTCCATTGTTATTCGGGGGGGGGGGGGCAGCTGGTGTCCTAGAACCATCAACCCCACCACCCAATGCTAAACCCACGACACCATCAGCGTCCCTCCAGGGGTCTATTCTTATTCCTGAGTCTCCGGAAAGGCTCTTTCAGAGTGGTGGAGCCAGGTGCAGGCTCCCTGTCTGTCTACGTTCAGCTGAAGCAAGTATTTGGGCGACAGCCAAACACGGATTCCCATTGAACCAGGGACACAAAAGCCTTTTTCTATAGTGAGAGAATCCAAACCCCAAGAGGGAAGTGGTCCGTTTCAAGTGCCGGTACCAACTGGATTCTCTCTCCCAGGCTCTGGGGAACAGCCCTCCAGGGGGACCCCGGGAGCCACTCAGACAAGGACACGCAACACTCTGTGGGATCATTGTTACCCAGAAATCTTTATTACAAAAATATTTTGCAAGCCAAAAAGTTTAAGTTGCAACTATATACAAAACAGGGCCTGTTTCCTTCCCAGTGGTCTTAAAATAAACTCCCGAAACCTCGCTCCTTCCGCAGCCTTCTCTCAACAGACTCTTCCTCTTCCTGGGGTTCGATACACGAGGCGTGGGGGCACCTCCAGGCTGCCGGGCCGAGTGGAGCTAAAGCTATACGTCTTCCCTGGCCTCACCCCACCCCACCCCCGACTCCCCGTTCCCAAGATGAAAATCAAGTCAAAGAAAAATGGCACCATGGAAACATTCTTTTAAAATTCTGTGCGCCGCACGCGTGTCTACGTGGCTCCGTGTGTGTGCGTGTAGGTGGAAGTGTGTGTGGGTATGGGAGGGGCCTTCCAAAAACAGGGATGGAATTTCCCGTGAGCTTTCCGAAGCCCCCTCGTGTGTTTGCCTCTATCAGGAGGTGTGCACTTAAGTGCGTGTGTGTGTGTGCATGCACATGTGCTCTCTCTGGGTAGAAGAGGAGGCGGCCACAGTTTACAAGCCAACCCTTTGGAATTGGCAATGCCAGGAGCCAGGTGGCTGCGCCACTAGGGCTCTTGGATGCCACAGAGGCGCTCTGGCTTGTCAGGTCTGGGCACATAGCATGTTGGCTCAGTTAACTCCTGGATGCCAGCATGGGAAACACCAAGCCACCACCATCCCCCATAGAGCGGGGTCTGCGCTGAGCTCCTCAGATCCCACCTGTAGGACCTGCCAGATGGCCCAGCCTACTGCTCCGACAGCCTGGGCGGGCCAGAAACCCCGTGAGCCCCCTCTAACCAACCCAGGGGCTGCGAGTATTAGAACTTTTAACTCTACAAGCTCACCGGTTACGGTGAAGACCAAATGGACAGGGTTTGCTGGTCCTCACACCCTCAGGAGCAGGCGGCTCCGCAGAATGGCAGGAGGCACTGTCTGAGTCAAAGCTCTGGATATGGAGGGGCAGCTGCCCAGGATCCCCAGCCCCCGTGGCCTCAGTCTATTCCAGCAAGATCCCGGGAGACTCTGAGAGTAGACATGGAAGGTTCTTTCCCTCCGGAGTCTGGTCTGAGAGCTGAGATGGGAAAGACTGTGAAGGACGTGGGGGGACACCACCAGGCTCAGTTTTCCCCCACCCTGCAGACAGACTCCTAAAGTGCTTGTGAGAGAGATGCCGGGGAGGGAGGAGGGCAAGGCCAAGGCCTTAGGTCTGACAAGACCGCACTGCCCAGAGAAGAACGGTCGACCGGGACTTACCACAGCGGGGTCAGGGTCAGAGGAGGCGGGAGTACCAGCCCCGGGGCTCGGGGACTTGGTGGCCTTCTATGTCGGCTGTAAGAAAATCCCTTCAGGACAACAAACCGTCAAACCTCAGACGTCACGAGACCCACCCATGAACTGCAACACACGACACAGAGCCAAGAGCACGGCGCCGTCCTCCTCGCCGTCGTCTCAAGGAGAAAAAAACAAAACACCACGGATCAACATTTTTCTAACACCTCAGTTTCAAGATTGCACGTTTCACATTTCTCAGTAATTTACAGGCGTCCACAGCGAGATGTTGCGAATGAGGGCTAGCTGGGGAGGGCAAGCTGGGCGGGAGGAGCCGAGGGTCCACGCGGAGGTCGGTCAGTCACGGCGACGGGGCTGGGGAGCGTCGGAGGGACACGAGGAGGAGGAGGGCGTCTCGTCCGGTGGTCCCGCGAAGGGCGTCCCCTCCTCCTTCTGGGCGTGCAGCTCGTCCACCCAGGAATGGGGGAGGCCAATACTGGCGAGCCACCTCACCGAGGCTCAGGGCTACAAGTCCCAGAGTCCCTGTCCTGTCCAGCTTCTTTTCCATGGACGGGGCAGTTGGGTCTAAAGGGAAACCTTTTCCCCAAGGCCCCACTGGATGGTGGTGGGGTGGGGTGGGGTGGGGTGGGGTAGGGCGGGAGAGGAGGTAAAAAGTCTGTCCCCTCCTCACCCTGGCAGATCAGGCTGTGGAGCATCAAGGAGAGGCGGGCACGGGTCTGTGACACCCTGACCAAAACGCAGGCGTTGGCGGAGCAGAGGCTTGAGAGCTCTGGGGGGCTCCCCCAGCTGCTTCGGTCAGTGCCCCGGCTGGCTCCTCGGTTAGTGTGGTAACATCAGCCTCCAAGCGTGGGAATGTCGGGGGCCGTGGTGGCCCTGGAAGAGCTGGAGAGCCGAGGGGGGTGGGGAGACAAGAGCCACCCTTGCCCCTGGGTCCCAGGGCCTGGCTGTCCCGGCCCTTCGGGGACTGGGCCGCTGTCCTCACCACGGTGGGTCCACGGGGGACAGGAAAGCTTGTGGGAGAGCTGCCCTCACATGACCGGAGTCCCGCTCACTTCCTCTGGACCTGGACGCTGGCATACTCGGAGAAGGAGGGCTCGGGCTTGGGGGCGGGTGGCTTGGGGACCCGGTTGAGGTGGACCATGTCCAGGTCGGCGTAGGTGAGGGTGTCCTCGGGCCCGGGCGGCGGGCCGGTCTGGATGCTGGCGTACTCGGTGTGGTTGTTGGGCTCGGCAGCCCGGGGGGCAGGTTTCTTCCCCTTGGGCAGGTTCAGGTCCGCGTAGGTGATGTCATTGTTGTCCTGGATCTAAAGGAGACAGAGAGGGTCATCATGGAGCCCCGCCCTCTCGCCCACCACTCGGGTACTGGGTCCTGATGCTCAGTCTCCTTCTGGCCCAGCCCTGACTTGGGCACCCAGTACCTGGGCCAAGGTTACCCAGCAACCCAATGCATCCCTCCAACGGATGCTTAAGCATCCCTTCTGGCAAGACCCTCCCTTACTCTTGCCTCCCCCCAGCTAAGTCCAGGGTCCCTGCCTTGTGCTCCCTCAGTCTCCATCCCTCCATCATGGCAGCCACCACCCAGGACTGTGAGGGTCTGTTTGGGGACCTGAGCAGATGCTGATCCCCCAGGGGGTGGGGACTGCCTTTCTTCACTCCTTTTCTCAACATTTGTTCACGAGGCATCTAGGATGGGTCAGAAAACCCAAGGCTGCCCAGGAGAAGCTTGGTCAATGCGGGACAGCTGAATGAATGGCAGCAAGGTCAGTGGGAAGACTCCGGTGGCCTTCCTCAGGGAACCGAGGTCGGGCCGTGTCAGAGGGAGACCATCAGTTGGCAGGGAATAAAGGTACTACAATGTGAAAAGGGAGAAGATGGCATGGTCTGGTCTCTTGATAATGTGTGTGTCACCCAGAGGGGCTCCCAAACCCCAAACTCACTACCATCGAGTTGATGCTGACTCATAGCAACCCAGGACGGGGAAGAACAGCTCCGTGGGCTTCCCAGATGGTAGCTCTTTCGGGGTGTAGGAAGCCCCATCTTTTTCTCATGAAGCGCCTCGTGGGTTCAAGCAGTTGGCTTTGCAGTTAGCAGCCCATAGCATAACCAGGACACCACCAGAGCTCTGTATCAGGAGGGACTAGTCCCTGGCAAAGAATATCATGCTTGGCAGAAGGCCAATGAACAAGGAGACCCTCATTGAGACGGATGGACACAGTGGCTTCACCAACGAGCTCCGACAGCAGTAACCGTGAGGGCGTCGCAGGACCAGTCAGTGTTTCATGCTGACTTCAACGCAGGGCCACAATGGGTCAGGGCCGACTTGACAGCACCTCACAATACCACCAGGTTCTGCAGTCAGGTGACCTACTTTGAAGCTTCCATCTGCCCTCTGGAGCCGAGGGACTGGGAAATTCATTGCAGGTCTTTGGGCTTCAGTCTTTCCCACCTGTAGAGTATGGTCAATGACAAGATCTAACCTTGGGCTGTTGTGAAGATGGGTGAGACCTTGAGCTACAGGGCTGAGAGCAGGCCTGGCACACGTCAGAGCTCCAGATTTGCTAGAGACCCTTGGCTCCTTAGCAACCTCACTGCCCACAACATCTGCCTGAGAATGACCCGTCCTGAGTTAGAAACGTCATGGAGCGGAAGGACCGACCCCCAGCACGACTCAGGCTTGGCACACAGTGTGGAATAAGGCAGCTTGGTCACCAGGGGCTGATGAACACCCCCCCCAGCCCCCACCCACCGATCACCTCATCCAGGTGGCAGCACAGCCTTGCTCAGAAACCTCCCTGCCATCGAGTCGATTCCGACTCAAAACGACCCTCTAGGGCAGGTCAGAAGGGCCCCTGTGCGTCCTCTGGGAACGTGGCTCTTTCTGGGAGTAGAATTGTCAAGCCCATTACACAAGTGAGGAAGCCGGAGCCCAGGGGGTAAACTAACTTGGCATAAGTCACGCAGCCGGAGAGAACCAGCCTCTTGATTCCGAAGTTGTCTTACCCCAGAGCTTCCTGTCTCAGACCACGGTCCATACTCCCCTCCCTTCTCAGCCATTCCGGGCAAGGTTGGCATCTAGCCTTGGGAATCAGACCCTTGCCCACAGCTCCCAAGAGCTGGGTGTGACCTCCTTGCTCACTGCATGGAGGCGGGCATGTAGTAGGTGCTCAGTAAGTACACGTCGGCTGAATGCAAGCTTTGGACAGGCTTCAGTGGGCAACTCTCCCCATCACCTTTTCCCTGGAAAGTTCCAGGAGGATAGCTGGAAGTAAAATACAGAGTGCTTGGGGAGAAGAAAGCCCCACCCTGTCTCCCTCACGGGAAACCACTGTGTGTGTCCTCCCGAGCCCAGTGTCTGGGAGGCCAGGACTCAGGACGGGCGGCACTGAGTCGGGAGAGCAGGCCCCGGCGCTTGGGTCAACGCAGCCAGCGTAAGCCTTTTACCAGCCCGCCTGCCTCAGGCCCACAGATCCCTCCCAGGATGATGACAAGCAGCCGGGAGGTGTCAAGGACAGCTGGTGCTCTCCTCCTTGGGTTCAGAGCAGGGCCTGTCTCCTGACAAGCCGCTGAGGAGCCCTCTGCCCCTGAGGCTTTGACAGTCAGCTGGTGATTAGCGGGCCTGCTTCTCGCAAACAGGCCAGCCACCCGGCTGCCGTCTGGAGCCACCTCCTCGGCTGGAGGGAGGGGTGCCCTTGCCGAGGGTAAGGGACGACACGGGGCCGTCCCCTCGACACAGGCTAGCGGGACTGTGGCAGCGCTGTGTCACGCTGACTCTGGCTGACATGGCCGTGGTAGGGGAGGCGCAGACGAGGCCCCTGGGCACAGACCGAGGCTGGCAGGCCCAGTCCACACCGGGACGGGCTGCAGCCCGACTCCAGGGCACCCATTCCCTAGAACCCACTGTGACTGGTGCCCCTGGGGGTGTGCATGAGGGAGCCCTCCTGGCCCCCCTCCGAGTGAGGAGCCCAGGGCTGACGCCTTGGCTGGTTGGAGCAGAGAGGGGGAGTAGGTGAGGACTGCGGGTGGTGGCGGTGGTGAGGAACGTAAGGCTCCCTCCACCCTGGCGAGGGAGCACATCTTATTTTAGAACTGGCTATCTGTAGCTCCCCGGCTGCTCGGCAGCAGTCACACCAGCTCGGTCCTCCCAGAAGGGTGTCTCACCAAGGACTGTACCTGGGTTACTTCTCTGGTATTCTTCTCAGGCTCGTGCAACCTAAACGGGAGAGAGAGGCACCGATCAATACACCCTCCCCGCCCAAGTGCTCCAACCAACGGGGAGACCCCACAGAGAAGGCCCACTTCCTATAGGCACGGAGGGGGCGGTGGGACACTCCGGGCCAGACAGCTGCTCACGAGACACCAGAAGGGGTCAATCTCAGTTTAAACTAAAAAAAAAAAAGGGGGGGGAGCCTGCTAGAGGACGCACTGTTGTTTTAGTGGCAAGGACCTCAAAAAATAAAGAGCCCACAGCGCCGGGGAAGCTGTGGCTGCCCTGTGTTGACCGTTCCACACACTGTGGGTGGGAGGGGTGAGCGTGTGACCCTTTGGTAAGCAGCTTGTGGCACACACAGGTCACGAGCAGGGACAGCGGCCTCCACTTTTAACTCGGGGGGGAGCGTGTGTTCCCCATTATCATCTGACACTGAAAAAGCTTTCCCCACACAGCTCTGCCGACTGGGATTGGTCCAGAAAAGGAGGGGACAGGGGGGAGGCAGGCAAGAGGGGAAGCTCAGGAGACAGCTTTACAAGGTTTCTAAGGAGACATTTCTTATGGCAAATGATTAAATTAAAATGACAAGTGAAAAAAGCAAAGCCTGCGGTGGAAAGAGCTCAGTGAAAGGGGCGCAGGGAATCCTGGAAGGGAATGCAGGGGAGATGCCAGCAGGCCCTGGGGTCTTTCCCCCTCTGTCTTGCTGCCCGGGGCCCCCAAATGCTATTGGAGACATGGACGCAGGATGAGAGATACTGCAAAAAAGAACAAAGCAGACCGTCACCTGAGATGTCTTGGTTTGGCCCCACGGCCTGTCCTGATCTGATTCTGGACCCAGAGGCCGGGCGTGGCTCACTTGTGGGGTCCAGGTGGTGAGCAAACCCGTATCCATGGGTGCTCTGGCAACCCCAGAGATGAGCCGGATACGGTCAGCGCTGAGCTCCGGGGCTCAGGGCAGGTTATCCGTCGGGGTGGCATGCATGCTTGGGAAGCCAGCTCGGGGGCCATGACAGAAGACCCGTGTGGCCAGGGAGACAGCCGACCCGGAGGGGGCATGTCTGGCAGGGGATCAGGCACATCCAACTCCCACCAGCAGCAAACACATCCAGGGTTCAAACCCACTCCCAGCCCTGCTCCTAATGCTCCCACCCCTCACCCCTGCAGGCTCATTCATGCTCCCACACCCACTGCATGCTTCAACTATCGCCTGGGCTGATCGCCTGGCCGTTTTTCTCCTCTGGGTGAATTCATTCCTGTTTATCCTTCAAGACTCAAATACAGCGCTGGGCTAACTGGGAGGCCCTTTCTCATTCATGTGTTTATCCATCTGGTTCAAATGACCGTTTGCCCACTGAGATTTCGCACCAGATAGCCAGGTTCGAAAAGAGGTGATGTGAAATGACCACCTGACAGATGACCCCGGGCCTTTGCACATCAAGTCCTCCCTGCTTCCTTGTCTGCCTCACTTGGCCTCTTCCTCATTCTGTTTAGAAAGGGCACTGACTACTCCCCCACCCCACCCCAGCCCCCCAGGTTCCTGTCACTATTTCAGATCAAGGACAGCACTGGCTGTACCCCCCTGCTTACTTCCCCATCTTGGGGATGGCTCCACCACCATCGTCCCCATACTCAGCCTAAACAGAATGATCCTGCCACGACCCCTGTGTGTCTCGAGGCCTGCAGACGCCCCTCTGCAAACAGGCTGCCAGATCCGTGCCTGCCCCTCTGCCTTCCACTGCCCCCGTGACAACGCGGTGCCACATCACCCTTCTGTCCAAAATCATCTGCCCCTGGGGCTCCTGCTCCAAACACTACGCGACACCCCCCAGCCCCCACGAGTCTCCCTTCCCCCTCACTCCTCTCCGGCTGCCCTGACCTTCCCTTCACTCAGCTGGACCACTCCAGCCCTAGAGACAGCTCGCCTTCCTGCAGTGGTCTTTAAAGGTCACCTCTGTAGAAAGGCAGGCCTCTCCTGATCCGCCACCCGTCCAGCTCCCAGCTCTATCGTCCAGCTCCCAGCTCTATCCAGCCCCTCGCCCGTCTTCCCTTTCCTGCCTCAGCCCCTGCATGACCTCATTCCTTTACCTCCCAGCAGATGGAGTGACCCCGAGTGAGGGCTGTGTGGGCAGGAGCTCTCTAGGTCCCAGAGAATGGGGTTCGGAGAGCGGAGTCAGGGGACTGGGGAGTGGTCAGTGAAGGTGTGCAGAACAAGGGCTCTTGGAACAGGTGTGCGAGGGAGAGAGGGAGCGAGGGAGACGGAGAAGCAGGGAGGACCAGGTGTGCAAAGGCCCTGGAGCTGTCTGTCTGGCGGCCATTCCAACTCACCTCTTGGGTACCTGGCCTATCTGGTGAGGAAGCACACAGCAGGCAGGCGGATAGACAGACAATTATGTCACATAAACCAAATAGGAAGGCAAGTTAGCTGGTTTAGAATTGAAGGGTCTCCCAGGCAGCCCAGCCCAGTATGAGATGCTTACCCAGGAGGGTGAGATGGTAAGCCAGCTTGCCACTGAAGCCCCAGAAACTTGGGTGGCACTAGCATAAGGCTGGCCCGGTGGAAGTACTTGCTGAATGGATGGATGGATGAACGAACGGTGTTCCCCACTGTGACACAGGGGCCAGGACACGGGGCACGTGCCTTCTTTGTTCCCCTTTGCAAACACCAGCTCCAGGCCTGGCCCTGTGCTGCACTAACGCGGATACAAAAATGAAACGTGCAGGGGAGCCCCCAATATGCCAGGAATCAGCGTGGCGAATGTCTGACAAGCGAGCGCGCGGGCAGCTGAATGAGCCCCAGTGCCCAATTAAGGAGGCAGACACATTTGTCTCTCTCGTCTGAGGCGGCGAAGATTACAGACAGTGTTCTGCCTCTACGTTTCTCGCCCAGGGAGGGAGCGGGAGCGCCAAGCCCTCTGGGCCCCCTGAAGGGCCCTTTTTGAGCGGTGGCGGCAGCATCTCCCCACAAGCTAACCCAGGCCCAGATGGGCACGGTGGCTACCAACAGGCAGCCAGCGTCCCCTGGAAAGCGTCTGATGCCAACAGGCCGACGCTGAGGCCGGTCTCTGCGAGGGAAGCCACCATGCCCGCTCACTAGCGGCCACTTTGCTTTAGCGAGATGAAAGAGCGCGCGTCTCTCACGACTCCCTTGGTAGACGCGGGTTACAAAAATGAGAAACGGGCTGAGAGTGGTGGGCTTCTCTGGGGAAGATGACATGGGCGGGCGGCAGGAAGCTATGAGCAGCGGCCGAAAGGAGGATAGAGCTGAGTTTTAGCACATGGACTTTCCACCACTTGCTCATGGCAGGACTTCCGCAGGCCTCAGTTTCCTCCACCATACCCTGGGGAAACTAAGGCTCTGGTGCACCCCAGAGAGGCACAACGATGAAGTTGCTGGCTTCCTCACAAGCCAAAAGGTCCGAGGTTTGAGCTAGCCCCAGCGATCTGCTTCCGAGAAGTCACAGCCTTAAACACTACGCAGCGGATCTCCTCTACCTACGTGGGGGCGGCCACGCGTGTTGGAATCGACTTGAAGGCAGCCAACAAGAAGCTTCCAGAACCAAGACAAACTCGCTGCTCTCGAACTGATTTCTGCTGAAGAGTATCGCACTTGCTACCTGCAAGGTCAGCAGTTTGAACCCATCGGCCGCTTCACAGGGCAAAAGGTGAGGCTGGCTGCTCTTGGAAAAGATTTACAGCCTCGGAGGTCCCTAGGCATTGAGCTTCCAGGACAAGGGTTCCCCAAGCATGGGCCTGGGGCCAGCAGCATGCACACCACCAGAGGGGCGACTCGGTGGAAATGCAGTTTAGAATCAGAAACATTGAGGGGGGGGGGGAGCCCAGCAGGCCACGTCTGTACATGCCCTCCACGCGTGTTCTACGACACACTCAGGCATGACAAACACGGCTCTACAAAGGAAGAATGGTCAGGCAGCACAGAGCTTCGGAGGGTAATTAGACCATTGATGGGGTTACTATATGGAAGGGCGCAGACCAGGGACCGGACGTCATAAAGACTCAATAAACATTGGCTACAGCTATGATTGCTATTGACGCTACCCCTTTCTTTCAGAAATCCACTGCCCATTGGGAGATATAAGACTTGTAAAACCATCAGCCTGGACGATAAATAACACAAATAAAACCAGAGAGATTCCTCTGTTTGGGGCCACGGAGCCAGCAGAGAATGGAGATGGGGAGTGCGGCAGTGTTCGGGGAGCAGTGTCATTCGTTCAGTCACCCAGCACGTTCCCATTCTAGAGGAGCCCTCCATTGTACTGTGGGGGAGGCATTGGGCTGCTAACCACTAAGTTGGCGGTTCAAACCCACTAGCCACTCGCTCCTCAGAGAGCTGACTGCTCCCGTGAGGACGTATGGCCGTGGAAACCCTGGAAGTGGGAATTGACTCAGGACAGTGGTTGGTGTGTTTTTTGGTATCCTGGCCTCGGTGACACGGCTGGGTGTAGCAGTGACTATGAGGGGGTGGGCATGAAGGAATGGGCCCTGCCCTCAGGAGGGTCGGGATGGACTATGGGGACAGGTGAATGGTCCTGTGAGCACACTGATGGGACAGGAATGCCCTCTGCCCTCGGACACCACAATCTGCTGCCACTGAGTCAAGCCGGGCTGTGGGAAGACACAGCGGAGCTGCTTCTTAGGGTTTCCAAGCACTGTGCTCTTTACGGGCACAGACGGCCTTGTCTTTTTCCCTCGGAGTAACTGATGGGTTTGAACGGCCGACCCTGAGGTTAGTCACCCAACGCCTAACCCACCACATGGCCTGCGCTCCTTAGCTTATTGAAAGAGTCCCTAACCCATCCAGAGGCAGAGCCTAGCTGAATGGATGCCGCCCATTTAGCTCTTATTTCCCTGCACACGGAGGATGATCGCATATTCTGTGTAAACACACCTTTATGGGAGCCTATGGGTGTGGCTCCTTTCCTGCTGGAGGTGAACAGAGACCTTCCCGAAAAGGGGAAAAGTCTGAATTAGGAGCCTATCTGGCCACAAGGGCTTAAGATAGAGATGGTGTGTCCCATGTCCCTGTCCCTTGTGTCTACCTACCCCCACCCACCTCCAAGGCCTTCGCAGGAGCTGTTCTCCCACCCAGTGTGCCCCTCCCCATTGTAGCCCCTCCCTCAGCTTCAGGTCGCTGTCCCTATCACCTCTTCAGAGGCACCTCCTTCCCCCCAAGCCCTGACCCATTATTCTCACCCCCTTCCTGCGGCTGAGCCTTCCTTTCAGGACGCGGGCAGGACATTTCGTAGCACTTGGCTCCCTCGCCCCTGCCTGCCTTCCTCCCTGGCCAGTGCCCAGTCAGCCCGCTCCCCTCCACCCCCTGCAGGCCTGGGCAGCTGGCTGTCCCCTGCCGAGTCCCCAGCACCCAGGCTGAGCTGGCCCCCAGGAGGGACTCAGTGGATAAGGACCACCACCGTGAATCAGCGGCCGATGTGCCTGGGCCCTGAGTGGCTGCGAGGTTCCGGAAAGCACAGCTTGCAGGGAAACCAGCCCAGGCTTGAGGAGGTGCCAAAGACAAGGCACGGGAAAGCACCTCAGACAGAAGCAAGGATGGGCGCAGAGCGGGCTGTAACCGGAAACCACAGGGGTAGGGGTGCACTCACCTGGTTGAGGACGTGGAGCCCTTGGCTGGAAGAGAAAAACGAAATTGTGGTTTAACTTACATGCTCACTTTTCTCCTCAGGCATGCGTGGTCCCCCCACCCCCAGCCAAGGGGCCTGTCTTCAGGGCCGGGTAGGAGGAATGGTCACGTGAGACCCTCACAGGGCGGTCCGCCCACCCAGACAGGAGGACACTGCTGCTTTCCCTCTGCCGGGAGCCGCCTCCAGCCTGTGAAGGGTCAGGTACCCGGCCTGGGTGCGGGCCTCCCTCCCCCCCTAGCCTACACTTTAAAGGAAGACTAGGGAGAAAGGCCTGGCTTTTCTACTTCTGAAAAATCCACCCACGTGACCCCATGGAGTGCGGCCCTCTGACCCTGTCGGGTGTAAGGTTGCCATCGGAGTCCCTCGTGGGCTGGGTCTCCTGGGGCCCAGGCTCGAATCCTAGCTCCACCTCGCCCCCACACATGCCGTGTGACCCGGGTGCACGGATTTCCTCTCTCAGACTCGTGGGGTTGGGCTGGCATCCACTGAAAGGACGCATCCCTGTCTCCCCGCATCCCCCCGCCCTGACAGGTCTTTGGAGGGAAGAAAAAGGCCGGTGTGGGTCCGAGGTTTTAAACCTGTGATATGAGGCACCCCACCGAGAAGCCAGCCTCTGGGGTTCAGCAGCCAGGTGACACCCATTCACTGTCAAACTGTAATTAAAACGCACGCGAGGTGTCCGGCTCTGAGAGCCAGCAGGTGGTAGGCTGCCCCCTCACAGGGCTACTTGACGCCAGCTTAGCCCCTGTGCCGAGGCAGCTGTGTGGACCAAGGGGGTGTGTTCCAGGTGGGGGGGTGGGGTTCTGGCTTAGCATCTACCCTCCACCTGGAGACCACGGGTCACAAAGCATTGGAACACACGGGGCTCCGGCGACCCGTCGGAACGCCAGTCACCCCCGTTTTACACAGAGGACAAGAGCACACAGCTGCTAAGTGGCGAGCTGACATCAGGGCATCCCACAGGCATTACCGTGTGGAAGAGGAGGGGCCCCACAAAAGAAAAGGGTGCGTGCACAGGGGCAGGTGGTAGTCAGAGAGGTAGCACGTGTGGGCTGGAATCCTGGTTCCACCACAGCACAGCTGTGGCGTCTGGGAAGTTTCAGAATACTCCCCTGCCTGGTTCTTCCCCTGTAAGCTGGGGCAAGTCAGGCCACCTCAGAGGTCAGTGGTGGACTCTGGGCCAAGGAGGGCCAGTTATCAGGCCACTGGAGCTGGGCTCTGCAGACAAATGCCTGCCTCCCAGGCGGTGGCTGCCTCTCCCCAGCCTCATGCCCAACAAACCAGGGCACCATGTCAGGGGGCTTCAGTCAGGGGCTGCCTCCCCGGTGGACCAAGGAGGAGCCCTCCAGCGTGGGGCTCTTGAACTTCAGGGGAGAGCTGGAGGGGGTACAGGGCTGATGTGGCAGCCTGCCAAGCCCAGGGCAGAGGGTCAGCTCAGGCCAGGCTTCACTCTGCATGCTGGGCACTCACTGGTACTCAAAGCAGAAACTAATGTTCGGTTTTACAGCTAATTTTGGTGCGATGGGAAATGTCTCTGTCTCTCTCTCTCTCTCTGTCCCTGTCAAACCTGTTTTAGGAATATTTAGAACAGTTGTCTTGCAGACTAGAGAGAAACCACGTGTGCATTTAAGTCCCAGGAGGCATCCAACCGGTTCCTAACAGGCTTGTATTTGGGTCTTGTAACCACCCTCTTAGGTTGGCATGGCTGTACCCATGTTACAGACGAGCAAACTGAGGCCCAGGGAGGCCTGACTGATGGTTTGGAGCTGGTTACAAAAGCCTGGCACTCCGGCTGACATGACCCCAACAGCGCCCCCCACCCCTACCCCCCACCACCACAGACACAAAAACAAGACATGACGCCTTACCCTCCTGCTGTACAGCTGCACGGCTGGTCTCTGCGACATAGAAGGCTACGTCATAGCTTCTGGGCCCCACTGGGAGCTAATGCTGGCAACAGACTTGCCACTGGGCTCCTAGTTAGATATTTCGCCCCCCCCCCCCCCACCGACCCACCCCGAGTCTGGGAAGGCGGCCCGGGGGTGCCTAGGAAACACCCTGTCCTCCCTCCCTGAGACAGGAGAGAAGGGGGCCCAGGATCCCCTGGCCCCTCCCTTGGCCGGTGGTCCGCTGAGGACCCAAGGCCGCTTTGCAGCCACGAGAGGAAAGCCCCGGGAGTGACCAACCCAGGTCCAACCTGGTGAAGCTCCTGCCCAGGCCCCTCCCGGCTGCCTCTGGGATGACTCCTGGGACGAACTGGACGTGCTCCTGCCCTGAGCTCTCTGGGGCCTCAGCATTCTAGTGGTTCCTCCCCCTGGAGGCCCAGCCCAGGGCAATACTCAGGGGGGTGCTCGGGGTGGGAGCTTTGGGGAGTTCACGCACCTTTCTTCTGCCGGACACGGAGGAGGTAGAGGGCTGCGATCACCAGGGCCACCAGCAAGGCACACACCACGCCCACGGCAATGAAGATGCCCTTATTCTGGTTGTCTGGGGGGTCACACGGAATAGAGCCTTCATGTTCACAGAGCACAGACACACGGTGAAAGCCCTTCGCCCTCCCCATCATCACCAAACAGGCTTCCTGGGCCCGGAGCATCTAGTTGGCCGTTCCCAGATGTTCCCAGCTGCCTGGGGGACCTGCACACACATCCCCGCTGGTGGGTCCCTCCTGAGCTGTGCAGAATGACAGTCCACATCCCGGGAGGATGGTGGGGGTGCCCCGGCGGCAGGACGTGGGCAGAAACCCCCCAGTGAGGAACGGAAACCGGCCTTTCGCATCTGGAGTGAACCACGCCACAGGCACCGCCACGCACAGGCATCCAAAGGCCGCAGCCCCATTGTGTGTGAGGAAGGAGGAGGGTTGTGGGGAGTGGGGGAGAGACAGGTGAGGAGCAGGACACTGATGATAAAACCACCAGACACCCCCCACCCCCAAGAGCTGGCCCTGTGTGCGGGATGTGTGTGTCTAGAAATGGAAGAGACAGGGTCTGGCTCCTCAGCCGGCCCCAGGGCGCAGGCTGGGGATTGTAGACTTGTGCACAGTAGTTAGCTAGACGCAGCCCCCACCCAGCACTCTTACTCTCCGTGCTACTTTGGGACGTCTCTCGGACCCCAACATCCTCTTGTTAGCGGGCCATCAGTAGCCAGCCGGCCCACCAGCCCTTTCTTTCTTCATACAAGTGCTCTTGTGCCCGGCCCTGAAGCTGACCGTGCTGAACCAGGCAGCCATGACCCCTGAGAGCCCAGACTCAGAGCCGAAGGACTCATCCCTCCAACACGCTTGGGAGAGAAGTGGAGGCCCAGAGAGGGCACTGACTTGCCCAAGGTCGCACGGCAGTCTCTGCTGGAGCCCCAGTGGAGAGCCGCGCTCGTCCCATGAAAAGCTGCATTGAGGAAATCACCCGGCCACCGGGGCAGGGCTCCGAGGCTTCGCACACTGACCGGGCTGCTAAACAAAAGCCCGGAGACCGGGTCCACCAGAGGCCCCCGAAAGAAAGACCTGGCAAACACATTCCAATAAACCAGCCCCTCAAAACCCAGGGTAACTCCAACACAGAGGGCGTCGCCGTGAGCTGGAGCCGAACAACTGGTTTCCCTTGGAGGGTGCACCAAGGGCAGAAAGGACCTCACACCTCAGCCCTTCTAAGGTTCTTCTACATCCCGGCATCCCCCGTGTTGGGGGCAGCAGGAGGAGCACGCAACTGGGCCCAGAGCGGCAGCTGGGTGCCGCCATGCTGGCCAATGATGAGGAATGCACCAAGGTTGCCGAGGGCCTCTTGTGCGCTCGCCCAGCACAGGACACCAGTACAACTCAGGGGACAGCACGGCAGAGCTATCACCAGCTTACAACAGGGGTGCCTCCGAGGGTGCCCTTTGGGGAGCCACCCACAGGAAGAGTCCCACGTGAGACATCTAGGTACAAGGACACGCTTTGCAGCACTAGCGGCATAACCCGCAAACACCCCTGAACACACCCCCTCCTGTGGAAAGTCTGGATGGGCCCTGGGACAGGCTTGCCAAGGTTAGAGTGAGGCCTTGGGCTCGGGGTAAGAGATGGGGGACGTGGGCCTGGAGAGCGGCCGTCATTCAGTGAGCAGCCAGCGGCAGGGTGCTATGGGCAGGATGAGTCCTCTCCCTCCCTCCCTCCCTCCCTCTTACTTCCCCTTGGCTTCCTTCTTAAACATGAACTTTCCAAAAGTATAAAGTATGGACCAAATTCTTACAGTGCTGGAGGCCTTTGACAGGGGGATTTCAGGGAAAGAAGCTCCCCTTACCCTGTGTTATAGTTGCAAGCCTCTAGAATGCTCTCATGGGGGCTTGCTGGCGTAGTGGTGAGGAGTTGAGCTGCTAACTACAAGGTTGGCAGTTCGAAACCACCAGCTCCTCCTCGGGAGAAAGATGAGCTTTCTACTCCTTTCTAACAGTCCCAGCGGTTTGTGCCCCACAGGGCGGCTCTGAGTCGGGATGGACTCGGCGGCGTGAGAGGGGGAGGTGACTCTCGATGGAACGCTGGTGGTGCAGTGATTAAAGCACGTGAAGGTCAGAGGTTCAAGCCCCCAGCTGCTGCCCGGGAGAACCATGTGGTGGGCCGCTTCCATACAGAGGCAGCCTTTTCAACCCTGCGGGGCATTTGAACCCTGTCCGGTAGGGTCACTGCAGGTGAGTTGGGTTGGGCTGGGTTTGGGGGGAGATTAGCAGAAGCATGCTTGGAAGGGGCCAGCTGGTGCACGGGTAAAGCCATGGCTGCTCACTGAAGGGTCAGAGCGACACCTGGGGCGCCCTCCCCATCAAGAGCAAAGCCTGAACTCCCCGACTGTCTCACGGGGGAGCGAGAGGTCTGAATTGACTCGATGGCCCTTAACACAACAAGCATGGGTGAGTATGGCAGCATCAACACAGTAAACTTTAGACATGCTTGGCCAAAGAGCCGGGTGGGGCGGGGTGGAGGCCTCACCAGGGTTTTGCTCTGTGCTCTCCGGCTTCGTGTGGACAGGGGCCTTCAGGGTCTGCTCTCTGGTGACTGCAGGCTGCCCGTCGTGCACCACCTGGCAGGTGAGCACCACATCCTCCCTGCGGGCAGAGTTGTTCACCAGGATCCAGCTCTTCAGGGAATAGGTCCCATCCTTGTCCTCCGTGAGGAGCGAGGCCGATTCGGTTCGAGACACATTTCCGTTCTCCAACCAGGTCAAGTCTATGTTCTTGGGGTAGAACTTCTTCACCTCGCAGGTGACGTTCACCTGGTTCTCTTGGACGGGGTGCTGGGAGGACTCCAAGGTGGGTGCAACTGAAACAGCACAGAGCAGAAGCTCTGACCTTGTGGAACAGACAGATCACAGACAGGGGCTCTGGACTGGTGATCTCCCACCATTCTGACACGGGGAGCCCTGAGGACACTGCCAGGCATGCAGCAGGGGCTCAAACAATACACAACCTGTGTGCGTCACCCATGGAATCCCTGTGCAGAGTGCCTGGCACACAGTAGGGGGTCAAGCACTGACAGTTCCTATTAGGGTGATAATGAGTGAAATTAGCAAGCGCAATGCCTTGCACACAGTCAGAATGCAGTAAGTGGGACCAAATAAATAAGGGCACCAAGCCTGTAGGAGCTTAGCATGTGCTTGGTAGTCAACAAATGCTGCTGCTGTTGGTAAACAAATGAAATTGCCCAGCACTGTGCTGGGCACATGGAAGATAGTCCACTGGAAGCTGCCATGAATGCAGCAATCAGTGAGAGTGCCAGGCAGTGGACTGACACATGACAGGTTGACGGCAATCTTGGGGACTATTAGGGTTTGGATTTCAGGCAGAACATGCCCTGGAGCAAACCCAGGGAAGCAGGCTTGGGGAAGGTGAGGGCATGGGCTGGGTGTGTGTCATCTACCTCGGATGGTCTCAGACAAGTTGGCCGTCCCACGAAGAAAGCCCTGCAAGGTAGTGTGGGCCACCTGGCAGATGACCTGAGAGTGGACATCCTCTGTGGTCAGCGTCACCTGGGTCCTGCTGGAGATGTTGTAGGAGACACTGTCGCCCAGTGGGACCACCTCAGTCTGCAGGGCTGGGAGCTCTTTCCCACTTTTGAACCACTTCAGGGAGACATCTCTGGGGGAGAAGCCGTGGGACTCGCAGGTGAAGGTCACCGTCTGCCCAGGTGTGGTCCTCGCCGAGGGGCCCAGTACCAGGGGGGCAGAGGGCTTGGCTACAAGAAGGAGCGATTGTCAGCTATAAACATCATTGCACGGTCACCAGGCAAGATACGTGTGTGAGATTGCTCAGACTCTTCCCACAAATCACTCTCTAATCTTGGTGATAAAAGAGGAGGGAGGCGTCGATCACTGTCCTCATCTCACAGAGCAGGGAACAAGGTTCTAAGAGGCGAAGGACCAGACCAGGACAGATGGCGAGCGGGGGACTGACAGGGAATCCCAGGCCCGAGTCCAACGTCCACTCTCCTTCCTCTGCTCCCAGTGTTTCCCCCACCAGCTCCTGCACCGGAATAAAGCCACTCATCCCAGTAACTACTGACAGTGGCTAAGTCTGCCTAGCTGGTCTCCCCCAAGTCTTGCCATTGCAGAGAAAGTGTTTAAAGCAGCAAGTACAGGGAAGAAGTGGCAGAGCAAGACCCGCGTGAGCATGGAATCCGGCTGAGCAGCCAGCACCCCGGTGGAGTGGCTGTTGTGTGCCCCAGCTTCCCCATCTGTGAAGTGGGGACATTGGCAATCTCCTCAAGGGGATGCCGAGGATTGGGTGAGGCAGGGCCAGCATTTCTGCTGTGGACAAAGCACAGAAGATGCTGTGGCAGTTACATCATCCGGTGTCCATTTGAGACTAGACAGTCAAGGGGTGGAGTGTAGCCTGTCAATCAGGTTGCACCTTGATGACCTCATTTGGAAGCGCTAAGGGGATAAATAGCTCACTGGAGGTGGGATACAGGCTCACTCCCTGTGAGGCATTTCTGCAGACAAGATACATGGAGCTACACTAGCGTCCTGGAGCTGAAGGAGCCACGTGGAGACCCCTGCCAGCACTGAGATGCTTACGGTGACACTGGATCCACAAGACTTCCCACCCACTGGCCTGTGATCTTCCTGCATTCGGCATCATTGCATATGTTTTGTGAGTCTGAAGAGGAACTTATAGTTTGTTATTGGAGATATGGGCTAATATCAGACTGATGGACTTGATCTGGACTGAGCTGGATTATTTCTCAATACTCAGCCGCATCTTGTATATAAGGCTCTTTCTTAGACACATATGCGTGTTTATAAATTTGTTTCTCTAGTCTACCCAGACTAACACAGACACTAACCCGAAACAAACCAGCAGAGACAGTCTTTAACTCCAACCTCACTCACACCACAGCTTCCCTCTCAGATGGAATTTATTATTTCTCGCTCTCCACTCATTCGGTCCCCCAGCAGGGATTAACCTGTGTGAAGCCCAGAAATGGGAAGGAGAGAATGATTCTCTGGACCTGGGGGCTAGTTCTCTGGACCTGGGGGCTTTTGGGGGGCCAGTTTGGGGAGGAAACAGCAATCCCCGAGTGGTGAGAAATCACCAATTTTATCACAAGGACAGTTTCTTAACCACTGATCACAAGACACACACACAATGGAGACGAAGCCCGGAAGCCCTCCCAGTGGCAGGCCCCATCCAGGAACCTGCGGGTCAGAGCTCCGGTCCCTCCCTGTGGGCTGGCCTTCAAGGAAAGCCACCTTTCTGAGCCAGCACATGTTACATGTTTGTGGTCGTGAACATATAACCCGGCCCCTGACACATAACAAACATTTTAGGGCCCAGTACAGAAGGCGCCACTTGAATCAAGTCACAAGAACTCCGGCTGCCAGGGTGTCCCCGAAGAGCACAGCATGGCATGGCCAGTGACCGTCTCTGGAGAGCTCCAGGCCTTGACGCTGGGCCGACCCCTCCAGCCCCTCTGCTCTTCCATCCTCCCACCAGCCCTGCACAGGAGCCCGCAGGGCCTCATTTACTGGATGGGGCTCAGGGAGACACGTGCTGGACACGGACACACAGTGGGCAGTGGCACTTGCCCCACACCCGGCCTAGTGAACTACAGCATCTCTGTGCTTCCCCTCCCTGAGCCTCAAGGTCTTGTTCTGTAAGGTGGCATACAGTAGGTGCTTGATAAATAGCACTCGTTAATGAGAGCGGCTTACTATCTGGCCCCTGCGCATCCTTAAATTATCTGTTAACCTCTAGGCCAGGGATGGGGACCATCCGGCCCGTGGGCTGTGTAAGTTCTGACAAACGACCAATTCCAGTTAACGTCACACGCCTTACCAAAGAGAAGCAGACCCGGCCATCACACGGAAAACACAAAACAAAAACCGCCAACCTCACTGCCAACCAATCCCACAACTCGCAGGAGACCCGGGGGACAGGGTAGAACTGCCCCTGTGGGTTCCTGAGACTGTCACTCTTGATGGGAGTAGAGAGCCTCAGGTATCGCCTATGGTTTTGAACTACTGGCAGCCCCACATGTAACCGCTACGCCCTAGGGCATCACGTTAATTAAATGACCAGCATGCCGGAGAATGAGGTTATAAATGTCCAATGACCCTTGGCAGAAAATGGGCTCCCACCCCAGCTCTAGGCAGGGAGATGGACAAACAAAAAGGCACAGAAGCAACACCAAAGAGAGCCTCAGCAGCTTTCACTGACAGACAGGCGTACACACGACAACATCAGTAGAAGCTGCCACATTACAATTCTCCCTTTAAAAAATAATCCCCCTGGGAAAGGAGTTTGGCGGAGGGATACACTAGACACACACTAGAAACACTAGACACACACGGACAGGATCGCGGGCGCTGCCATCCTCCAGCCCCGCTCTGCACAGAGCTGGGAGGGCCCCGAGAGGAGGGGGCAGGTTTCCTCTGTGCCACCGGGGTGCCCTGAGACGGCCCAGGTTCTGTGGCTGGACTCTATTAGGTGAAAATCCGGAGTCTTGGACCTGAGCGGGGCTCTCTGGGGCTCCCTTTGCGGTGGCCATAGCAGTGGGGACCCCCTCCTTGGCACCTGAGGTACAATCATGGGTAGGGTGCTCGTGCCTCACCCCAGGGACAAAAGGCTCCAAGGAGCTGCCACTGACAAGTGCTCTCTCCAGAGGCACCCACCCCCAAAGCTGGGCCGATGCCCCAGATCCCGGAGGAAGGACTGGCCCCAGAAGACCTGCAGCCTGGGGGCTCTCGGCCCCGGCTGTGCACTAAAGTCATTTGGAGCGACTTACAACGCCCAGGCCCAGGCACGATCTCTGATGTCGGGGTGCTAGGGGTGGGGCCTGGGTCTCCGCCTGTGCCCAAGAGCCCCAGGTGAGTTTAATGAGCAGCCCAGATGGAAACCACTAAGCTGGTGATCCCTCACCTCCAAACCCCCCATTTACACGTGAGCCCTCCAGGGGAAACGTGACCTGGCCCAGGTCACCTGACTCTGACATACCATTGAAGGAGCAAAGTGGCCATCAACCCACTGCCACAGCAAGTAAATTCCAACTCAAAGCAACTGCTCCATAGGATTCTGACCATCTTCAGCTTTCTTTGGAGAAGCAGCTGGTGAGTTTGAACTGCTGACCTTGCTGTCAGCAGCCCAATGCTCACCCTACTGCACCCTATTAGCATTTCCCTATATCACATTTCTAGAAGCCCTGGTGGTGATGTGGATGCGTTGGGCTGCGGTGTGCATGGTCGGCAGTTCGAGGCCACCAGCAGCATCTTGGGAGAAAGACTGGGATTTCTACTCCCATAAAGAGTGACCGACTCGGAAACCCACAGGAGGTCACTATGAGGCAGCAATGACTCACTGGCAGTGAGTGTTTGAGTGATAAGCATTTAGAGTTGGCACGTCTTGAACATGTACGACTTACTGCTTAAAGCACTTCAGCGCTCACGTTAGCTCTCCCAATCCTTGCATCCTCTCTCAACACCCAAACTCACTGCATCAACTCGATTCCGACTCACAGGGCAGAACTGGCCCTGCGGGTTTCCGAGACAAACTTTAGGTGAGAGGGGAAAGGGCAGTCTATCTCCCACAGAGCCGCTGGTGGTTTTGAACTGCTGATCTGTGGTTGGCTGCCCAGGTGGGACCTGGCCTTGACAGATGGGGACAGAGTCCCAGAGTGATAACTAGTCTGAGGTCACAGCCACGAATGTGCAGAGCTGGGATTTGAACCCAGGCAGTCGTGCTCCAACCTGAGCCCTTCATAACCAGTATACTACAGACGCTCGGGAGTAGCTCCATGGAGGGCTGTATCCACCCTCTCTGGCCCTCCCTGAACCGAGGGGGAAATGACCGTGCCCGTCTCACAGATGGAAGTGAGGATTCCAGGGACCATGAGACGCACCTCTCACAGGCTTTGGAGGGCCGAGGCTGCTAACCCAGGGGTCAGGGTCAAAGCCACCAGCTGCTCTGGGAGAAAGGCGTGGTGGTATGTTTCTATAAACATGGCAGCCTTGGAAACCCCTGGGCAGCTCCCCTCTGTCATAGTGGGTGCCCATGAACAGAATGAACAACATCAGTGGTTTTGCTTTTGTTCTGCTCCAGCACGAGTCTCAGCTCATCCCTCACGTCGAGCAGGGAGCTGGGTGTGGTTATGCCTGGTGCACACAGGAGGAGCCAGGCTCCCAAGTCGCACACCTGGAATTCTACCTGGGGCGTCTGCTGCCCCCGTGCTGCGTGCTTTACACAAAGGGCCTCGCCGCTCTTCAGCTCTCCCAGGAGGCCATGGATGCCACCCCCTCTGCAGATTCGAACAACGAGCTCCCAAGATACAGTGACTGCGTCCCCGTGGGAATTGCCTGTGGGCCTCCATTCTCACAGAGCAAATGGCCACCTTCAGGACCCTGAAATTGACCCTGTGACACCCTTGGCTTCAGCGATTACAGCCGGTCATGCCCCTGCTCGTGGTCTGTGCCCAGGCGGTTACTCTGCAGCGATACATGGGTGAGGCTGGGCTTCTGACCAAGTGGGATTGGACTATAAACTCATCCCTCTCCCATCACTGCTGCCCTGCATGCGCTGGCTCCCCAGCTACACAGGGAGGAGCTGGTCCGGGCAGTGGGGAGAAGATGTCTCAGGGGTTACAAGGCTGCTGAGAAGCCTCTTGTAGGGCGGGGGCCACATGCCCTAAGCTGGGGGCAGTGTCTGTGGGATCTGGGTTATAAAGGAGACCCTCCGCCCCTTGGGGACAGTCACTTTTAGTTTTTAATGCTGATTGCTGCTAACGGAGGCCTGGTGGTGTCGTGGTTACACATTGGGCTACTAATCATAAGGTCAGAAGTTTGAAACAGAAGCTGCTCTGAGCAAGGTACATGAGGCTTTCTACTCCTGTAAAGAAACCCCAGGGGGCTGTTCCACCGTCTTCTAGGGTCACTATGAGCTGGAACCCACTCGATGGTAGTGAGTTTGGTGTTTGCTTCATTGCTGCAAAACAGAGGAACTGAGCATCTGGAACAGGGAGGGATGGAGCATCCCCCACACCATGACAAGCACAGGGGGTGTTGAAGAGAGCAGGGGCTGGGGAATCAAGTTACTGGGGTTCAAATCTGAGCTCCCCCGGCTGCTCCCAGACAGATCCCCTCTTGGAGACTCAGGTTGCCCCACCCCCACCCCACCTATGAGAGGGTCAGTGAAGAGGCCTCCCTCTCAGAGCTGGTTAAGAGGTAAAGCCATCAGGGGATCTGGGGGAGTCCTCTCATCACCCCTCCCCCAGGCCATGACTGCAGGACAGCAGGCAGAGAGGGAGGGCGTCCACGTGGAGAAAGCAGCTGTGGGTCAGGCTGAGACACAGGCCGCAGTGCCAGCTCCTATGAGAAAGGCCGCCCCTGTGGGACCTCAGCCCTGGGCCTGCAACGTCTGTGGGGTCAGGATTAAGCTTCCGTCTCCCGCCCCTGCCCATGTCTAGGGCTGTGGGAAACAGTCACTCTGTCTGGGTGGAGCTTGGCCCTCTCACCTCAGCTAAACTCTCACCTCCCTCTCCCCCTTGGTGACGCCCCATAAGTAGGAAGGGGCACGTTGGTCACCCCAGCAGCACTGCATGAACTTCCAGAAGATTGGGGACAGCTTAGCTTCCTATCAACAAAAGCCTGAAAAGTGAGGTCCTTTCCACACCACGGGATGGGCATCTGCAGTCATTATGAACAGAGCACACGTGCTGTCCACACAGAAAAGGTGGGCACAGCGTGGTCTGGCTGTTGTTTGACAGTGATTTCCAGTCACCAGGGACCTGGGGACTGAGAGGGAGGGGCTTTCTCAGCCTTTGGGAATTGATGGAAAGGGGCAGCAGTGGGTCCTGCTCAGAGATTCTGTTCAACAAACTTGCATTCAGCATTTACTGCACGCCCAGCGCTGCCCTGGACAGAGCAGGCTGTGAACCTGGAACTGTCTGTGGGCAGGGCTGGGAGGGGCCTCACTCCAAGACCCAAGCTTTGGGCAGGGGATCTTGGGTCTCTGGCAAAACACCCAAGAGAGACTTCTTTGCTGCCTCAACTGAGTAACTCCTGAGTCCCCTGGTGGGAGTTTATTTCTGTGGGGAGGGGCATCTGAACTGACTGACCTAGCTCTAGGCCCTCTGTGCTCACTGGAGGTGTCTGCCTATATCCGGAGAGGGGGGGCGGTTCCCAGCAGAGCCCATCACCATGGCTGCCCTCTGGGCCCTGCCACCAACCAGGCTCGCCATCAAGCAGGGAGTCTCTGCCCCTCAGACTCCCCCTCCCTGTGAAGTGTCTGATCTGAAATAAAGACACCCACCCCCTCCCTGCCCCGCGCCCAACTGCTGCTCCTTCGAGGCGAGAGAAGGGAAGCTTCATGAAGGGAGAGCTTCCCCATGTGGTTCTCACTGCTCCCGTCACTGAGAGCAGAGTCGCACACAGTAGGGCCTCAGGGCACATCTGTCCAGTAACGGAGACAGGAGCATGGTGCGGGAGGAGCTGGGGCGGGAGGTGGGTTGGCTGTGCCTGGAGCTCCCAGGCTGTCAGTGCCCTGCTCTGCGGGGACCAGACTGGAAAGGACCAGGCTCCGGAGCAGACTTTTCTCCTCCTGCTTCCAGCTGGGGGCCTGGAGCAAACAGCAGGACCCCATGGCCTCAGCCCCCGGTCAGTGGAAGGCTGAAGGGGGACCCCGAATATGCACGCTGTGGACCAGCACCCCTGGCGGCTGTTGCTCACAGCTCAGAGGCTCAGTCCTGAGCAGCTGTCACTCGGGGCGGGTCACCCTGTACTCACCACTCACTGTCACCCGAGTCCCAGGACCAGACTTGTGCTCCTCGTCATCGGGGCTTCCTTTCCTGAACTTCACACAGTAGTAGGTGCCGGCGTCGGCTGGGGTGATGTCGCTGAAGCGGATGGAAAAGTCCAAGTTCTCTCTCTTGGTGGGGTCTGAAGCGTTTCTTACTCGGGGGAAGAGTTGTAGTTGGTCTCTGGTTCCTTTGAAATCATAGATTAGCTGGCGATTTGGGATTGTCCCCCTGAACCACTTGATGGACCCCAGAGGATGCAGAGAGGAGAGCTGGCAGGACAGAGTGACCGTCTCTCCAGCTGCGACCGACACCGTCTCAGGTTGGATCACCTGCAGCTCCTCCTGGCTTCCCTGTGTCGCTCCTGCAGGGGAGAGAGGGCTGTTCATTTCTCATCCTGCAGACCTGTGAGCTCCAATGTCAGTCACTAAAAAGCCCCTTTGAGCAAGCCCTGCCCTCCCGTGTGCTCAGCTCCTTCCCTGGACTACCTCACTCATCCTCACCATGAGCCGACATGCTGGGCCTGCCAGACAGATGGGTAAACGGAGTCATGCCGGGGTAATGTGCTGACAGACTGGGGGTGGGCCCAGCCTCAGTGGAGGCTGATGCTCTGTGGAGAGTCACGTCCCAGTTCACGTCTGCATTGACCAGGACAGGGGCCTGGTTTTTCCGGAGAGGACACAGCCTGTGGGTATGTATGTATGTATGTGGGGCAGTGAGGTGGGGTGGGGAGAAGATTTGCTGGGGCAGGAGCTCAGATTGTGTGTGTCGCCTGGCCCAGGATGCCTTGCCCAGCAGAGAGCCGGGCTCAGCAGTTTGGAGTCTAGGCTGTGAAGTTGTGGGGAGAGGCAGGGTGTCCTGTAGGGTGTGACCCCAGAAATCGCTCAATGACTGAGTGGGTCAGCGGGCTGCTCAGGAGGAGCCCAGCAAAGGGCCTTCGTCCTCCCTGCTCTGAGCCCCCCCTTCCTCTTCTGGGACATGGCCCTCTGACCCCACCTGGACTCTCCTGGGGACTGAATACGTGTGAGGCAGAGGCTGAGTGGAAGGAAGAGGTGGCCTCTGGAGCCATCTGACCTGGAGTGGATCCGGGCTGGACCCTCATTTCCGTGTGAACCAGCTTCTCCATGGGTTCTGAGTGAGTGCCTCCTTCTTTAGGGGATGGGATGATGCCCCCACCCCTGCTCTGGCCTGAGAAGGACACGGGAAACACACAGGATGTCCGTCAGCACCTGGCTGAGCACAGGGAGGCTGTTCTTGTAAAATGCCAACAGTGACTGAGGGGGGGGCCTGCGGCTAAGCTGTCCCCCACCAGCCCTGCTGATGCCCCTGGAGGGCAGGCCCCAGTGAACAGGCTGTGGGGCCTAAGGGTGCTACATCCGGTCTAGGCATCCAGGGCTCCCAGGCTGGTCAGTGGGGAGCAGCTTGAGGTCCAGATCCCTGGCCACTTGTAGGCAGGAGACAGGGTGCTGGAAGAGGAGTGTGGGGGATGAGGGGAGGCCTCAGGCAGGACGATGACCTCATAGGAAGATGCTGATGTGAGATGGGCCGGGACCTCCAAGAACAGCCCAGAGCCTGACTGTGAACACTGAGCCAAGTGAGGGAGGGGTGTGTGGAAAAAGGACATGAAGACATACAACAAAGTGGGACAGAGAGAGAGACCCCAGAGAGGCGGGGTGGTAGTGGGAGCAGACAGAGACAGGAAGAGCCAATGACAAGGGTTGGGGGAAGGGAGAATCAGCATCAGCAGACACGGACAGGGGTGGTGACAGATTGGTGTGTGGGGCTCAAGCGACGTGGGGCCATCCTCAGTCATCCACTGCCCCTTGATGTGACCTTGGCAAGTCCTTACCAGAGCTGGCACCTCTGCCATGCACAGCCATCAGGGCTGCTGCAGATGCCCAAGAGATTGTAGACCCACATCCCAGCGTGTCCTCACTGGGAAAGACCTGTGGCCAAGGTCAGATCTCATGCCGTCCCTCTTCCTGTCTCCTTCCCTTCCCAGCCTCACCCTCATCCTCACTCCCATCTCCTGACTGCTGGCCCTTGGCCCCAGTTCTCCTGGCAGGTGAACGGCATCTCAGAGTGTCAGCCTGCTCTTCCCAAGACAGGGGAGGAGCCAGGTCTACTGAGACAGGGGCGTGGCCAGCATCACCTGGCTGAAGGTCATGGTGCCTGAGTTCAGGTGTGACAGACAGGGCGGCACAGGTGCACTGTGGCAGCAAGAATCCACTCAGTGGCATCAGAGGCCGCACTGAAACCTGGGTCACCCCAGCGATGGGTGTTTCAGACGGCCAGGGAATGCTGCTAGAATTGAGGGCTCTGGGGCCAGCTCAGCACCATCCTCTCTGGGCCTCACCCCCCATAAGGTGGGGGCGGCGTCTACCCCCAGGCCAGTCCTGAGGGCTGCATCCATCACCCAGTCCTCCGGGTTGTTCCCATCACCCCTGCATTCTGTCCGTGCGGCTTCTCATGATCCTCAGACCCTCCACTGGCACGTGAGATCCATGTAGGCTGTCTCCAACCCTCCCCCGGGACAACGTCTGACCTAACAGTCAAAACCAACAAACACCACACAGAATCGGGGCTGTGGTGGGTGGGCTCTGCATCCCAGAGACGCCACCAGGATGAGAGCAGACCTGCACCCCCTGGGCTTTCCGTAGCTGGTTTTCCCAATATAGGCCGTCGGGCCTTCCTTCTGAAGAGCCTGTCAAACTCCAAACCCAAACTCACTGCTACAGAGTCGATGCCAACTCAGAGCGACCCTAACGGGCAGGGTAGAGCTGCCCCGCTGGGTTTCCGAGACTGTAACTCCTTAGTGGACTAGAAGCCTCCTTTTTCTCCTGTGGAGCAGCTGGTGGTTTCGAACTGCTGATCTGCTAGGAGCTCCATGCTGCCAACACCACTCTTTTTTTTCCCAGTGATTCTTGGTAAACCTAAATCTTCCGGTTAGCAAGTTATTAAGTACATGACCCCCAGGCACACACTAAGCCAACCCCAACGCCGCAAAAAAACAGCTGCTGTGGACCCAACCCCTGGTGGGGCCATGTACGCAGCCGGCTCTTCGAGGTGTGACCTTTGGGAGGCCAATTGCCAGGTGGCCTGCTGGCTATGCACATGGATGCTAGGTCGGCAGTTTGAAACCAGCAGCCACCTGTGGGAGAAAGACAGGGCTTTGTACTCCCGTCAAGAACTCGGTCTTGGAGACCCACAGGGCCGGCTCACTCCTGTCCTGCAGGTTGCTCTGACTCAGAAATGACTTGACAGCAATGAGTTTGTTGGCTGACTTTTTGGGTCTTTGGAGATGCTTCTCAAATTCAAACTCACAGCCATCGAGCCGATTCTGACGCACAGTGACCCTACAAGACCCAGAATTTTTCTGGGGCTGTAAATCTCTAAGGGAGCAGAAAGCCTCAGCTTTCGCTGGTGGAGCGGCTGGTGGGTTCAAACCGCTAACTTTGGGCTTAGCAGCCCGAGTAAACCCACTCTGCCATCTCTAGGTGGGTTCAAACTGCCAGCCTTCAGTTTAAGGGTGGAGTGCTTAACTACCTGCGCCACCCAGGGCCTCCAGGCACACACAGAAGGCCCCCAGGTAAGACACGCCACCCAGTGACTGCGGAGGGAGTGAGTGAGGTAGTACTCTTGCTTTCGGATCCTGTGTCAACTGCCCCTCCTCTCAGCCTCTCACCCCCTCTTGTGAAACAGAGCCCAGACTGGCATTTTTTCCCAGGAGATGAGAGTACAGCACGGAGCCCGGGTGAGCTGCCCACACCCAGGGTAATAGCTGGCAGTTATTATTAACCTTATCAATACCACCACACCGGGCTGTGAGTCAGCAGTTGGTGGAGCGGGAGGGGAGCCGCGGAGTCAGCCAGCCGGGCGGCATGTCGGAGCAGGGCTATTCTTGTGGCTCTGCTGAGCCCTGTAATCACACCCAGGCAAGCGACAATAAAATCTGCAGTTGGGGAGGGCCGGCTCCCCACCCGACCAAAGCTTTTTTTTTTTTAGCTCTTCTCTGGTTCTCTCCACCAACGGCAGCCAGATTTAGGCGGCTTAATTAATTAGCTAGTGTTTATAAAGCGTTTGAAGAATTTTAGAAGTGCGATGTTAGTGCCAAATATTATTTTAATCTGCGCGAGTGTGTGTGTGTGTGTGTGTGTGTGTTTTCCAGCAGAGGTCTGGTTTTCTCCCTTTCTTTTTCTCTGCAGGTTCTGTTCTGGAAAACAAACAGGCCTGTTTAAAAATCGCTCCTGCGGCACTGGGCCAAGGGTCATCCTACCTGCAGAGCTGACCTCACCATTTCCTGCTCGTCTGCCCATGGGGAGGGGGGGGTGAGGAGAGGGCCAGTAGGGGGGCTGAGAAGTCCCAGGGAGAGGAAGGCGACTGGGCAGGCAGGCCATTCTCCTCAGGTGCAGCTGGTACTGAGACATCCTATTGAGGCCCCCGGGTGGCACCTGTGGTGTGCGTTTGACTTTTTATGGAAAGGTGGGCCCTTCAATCCACCTGGCGCTCTGCTTCTGAAAGGTCTAGTTCTACTGTGCAGCACACAGGGTTCCCCTGCATCAGACACGACTGAGCAGCACCGAGTTACTGGGAAAACCGCGGGGCAGGAAGTGCGCTAAACACTGATGACGAGCCACTCTGGCTGGGCTGGCCCATTACTGGGACTTTTCCGGGGGCCGTACCCTGGAGGATGGAGCGTGTCTTCTGCATAACGAGCTTCGAGCTTCAAAGAACTAGAATCTCGGCCCAACAAGTGGCTGAGATAGGGAGTGGTTAAGTGAATGACGGCCTATCCCCGACGTGGGAGAAACACTGATGGTACAATTGTAAATGAGATGGCCATCGTGCAAATAAAATGTGCTCCTCGCAAAGCATTTTGACAAAAGAGAAATGCCTAGGAACAAACTAATAATCTGCTACGATTCCAACAAAGATAACTACGATCAAAGTTGTGATGTCGTTAACACATGAGCCAACAAAAAAAAAAACTGTGAAGTCATGCCATCAGGTAACTAAGGATACGTGTACACATTGGGCGTCTTTCAGGCCGGTGTACTCACAAAGAGGAAAACCCGACAGAAGCTCGACATCCAATGGGAGCCCTGCTGGCAGCGTGGGTTTCTCCTGGGGCTGCTAACTGCAAGGTCAGCAGTTCAAACCCACCAGCTACTCCAGGAGAGAAAGCTGAGGCTCCCATAAAGATTCGTCTTGGCATCCCGAAGGAGTGAGTCTACTCTGTCCTCAGAGATGCTACGTGCCAGGATGGAGTTGATGGCACTGCACTTCATTTGTTTTGGAATCCAAAGAAAGGACCCTGGTTGAACCCATCGCAGCCAGTCCACCTGGTGGCCAAGTCTACAGCCACAAAAACGGACCGCGTCGCCTTCCAGGACTGACGTGGGAATACCTGGCGAGCGCAGTGCTTGTTGCCTAGGGGGCTCCCAAACTCCTAACTAAATAAATAATAGCCACAGATGACATGAAGGATTAGCAGTTATTAATTTTGACTAATGGATTTATAAGGGGATTTCCCCCCCCCATTTATGCTTTTTTTCTTTTAAAATAAAGTAGGCCTAACAGAAAAGATGCAGGAGAAACAAACGGTCATTTCAGTATGATGGTGACTATGGAAACCCAAACTATTACCTGTTTATATCATTATGTGTAACTACCTGCATGATACGATTATATAACCACACGGCTATGTTTGTATAGAATACAAAATAATGCATGAGGTTCTATTCTACTTTGCCAATAATGTAGGCGCACATATGTATCTAAACAACTGCAGGGTCTTATGCAAATTCTGATGCAGTGCCTGTAGTACCCATGCAACTTCTTTGGATCATGAATCTACGTCTCAAGGGATGTTTTTCTTTTTTATCCCTTCTGTTCTGATTTTCTAAAGTAGATGAACTAGAAGTAACTTCATAGGGTTTGTTTTGTTTTGATACAAAGCTTCATGGGTACGTGTGTTGTTGTGTTCATTGTTCAATGCACTGCCCACTCTCCCCCACCCCCCAGGATTCTATGCTTTGTTCACGGCTTTCTCCAGCTACTGAGAGACAGCTGGGCCCACAGTAGATGCTCAATAAATACTTGCTGACAAACCACTGAAGACACAGAGGAAAAAGGTCTAGAGCAGTGGTTCTCAACCTGTGGGTCGCGACCCCTTTGACGGGCGGTCAAACAGCCCTTTCACAGAGGTCATCCAATTTCTAACATTAGCTAAATGACAGTGATGAAGTAGCAATGAGAATAATGTTATGGTTGGGGGGGGGGTCACTACAGCACGAGGAACTCTTTGAAAGGGTCGCCGCACCAGGAAAGTTGAGAACCCCTGGTCTAGAGAGAAAAACATCCAACGGTGTCTGTGCAGGAAGAAGGACAAGGGGAGAGGAGGGAGAGGTTTTCTTTCGACTTTATGGTAAAACATAAATTAAGGTCTTAAATATAGTAATAAAAACTACTGTGAACATTTCTTGCTTGGGAGGAAAACCCGGAACAATGAATTAAGCATGTGACTAGGTTTTTCTAATGGGAGAAACAGTGCAGTGGACGGTGGCTGCCCACATGCTCGCGGTACAGGAATAGGTGTCATCAGGGTGCCGGGGGTAGGGGGATGGAAAGGGGGGTCTGCGCAGGGCCAGCTAGGGTCTCATCCCTGAATTCACCATGCTCAGTCCAGGGCTGTGAAGTAGCTGCAGCCGCTTGCCCTGGTTGAGCTGGCAATAATGTGGCAGTGAATATAGTTTGAGGAAATAACCCGGAAGATTACATCTGGAGCAAGCCTCCTGCCACCTGAGACTCCTCGGCCATGTCTCTTGATGGGCCAAGGGGGGTGGGCCCCATCATGTTAAAAGTGGCCGAGATGCAGAAGGATGGAGGATGGGGACTGACCACAGGGCTTGGGACAGTGACCGCTGTGGGAGCTGACATTCCATAGGGCTGCCTCGGCTCTCTGAAGTTTCCTTCTATACCAGGGCGCAGCTTTACCAATTTTCTATCTGTTGTTTTAGTAGAAAATATCTGAATTTTCCTTCTCTGACAGTCTGACAGGGTGACACCTTACACCAGTTCCGGCTTTCACAGGTTTGACACACACTCGTTCTCAGGAGCAATCTCTCTCCCCCTCTCTCTGGATGGACGGGCAGACATGTACAGATATATAGAGAAATTTACATATCTACATTTTGTTAAATATATATATATATATATATATATACACACACACTTCTGTGTGTGTGTGTAGCTTTTCAGATGGAAAAATATTAAAACAATTTTTATAAGAGAAAAAGCAAGCACGCCTGCAGCTTCCAATGGGAAAAGCAAATCCAGTTAGAGAGCAAGCTTGCCGAGGGCGGCCGGCCACAGTGACGCCCGGGCGCGAAGCCTTCAGAGCAGCCTGGCCCAGGGCCTGGAGAACAAGATGAGCTCAGGTCAATGCTGACTGTCACCTGCACGGGTACTGATCCGCCCCACTCTGGAACAGTGGGCAGCAAGGTGGCCACTTCTCAGGAGGCCCGGGAGGCAGCTGGGCTGGGGCCCTAGGAAGGACAGGCCACTATCCCAGGAGCCAAAGAAACAGGCTGGAGGCCACGCCGCAGGTCTCAACAATCCCAGGTGCTCAGGGGCCTAAGAGCCTGCAGTCGGGCTCAGCAATGCCCAGCACCCAGCGTCCGATGAAGACTAGGCTAACACCCCACCCCGAGACCCCCATAGTGGGGGCAGCTCAGCAGCCCCCTCCCTGCCCAGTCATTACCCACAGGCTCGGGGGCCACTGCTTGGCAGCCCACGCACACCGCAGGACCTCATCAGGAGTCACCTGTCATACTTGGGGCTGTTTGAGCACGTCTGTGGGAGTGAGTGTGCAAGAGTGTGTCACTGTGTCCGTGGGAGTGAAGAGGGTGTTGCTGTGTGTGAGTAGGTGTGAGAGGAGCATTGGTGTGTGTGTGTGTGAGGGTTGGGGGGAGAGACAGAGAGAGAGTAGTGCCGGTGTGTGTCATGTCAGTGGGATGTACGGCACGTGTAAGAGTGTCTGCACCTGAGGCTGTGAAAATTGGTTGGCGAGGGTGTGAATGACCACAAGCACGGCTTGTGCGTAAAAGTGATGCGTGTACAAGTGTGCGTGGGTGTGGAGAGCCTGTGTGAGTGTGTCGAGGGTGTGTGTGGGAGGGGAGCAGGAGTGTGTGTGATCGTGGATGTGCCGCACATTAGTTTGGGGGATCCAGGGTGGCAGGCAGTGTGTATGGGCCCACGTGTATGTCCTCATGTGCCCAGTCACTTGCATCTGGGTATGCCCAGCTGTGTCCGTGCCTGGCACAGAGGACAACCTCATGCATGTGTCCACATACAATCAGACCATGAGAGATGGCGGAAGGGCCACCTGTCCATTCCTGATGGATGAAGCTGCAAACCACATGGTGCAAACCCTGCCCCCAGAGGAGGCCCACCCCTCCACCCAGCAGCTCCTGTGTGCTCGCTCAGGGCACAGCAGCAGGGAGCAGCTTACCAGACACCGGCCTGCCAGTCACAGCCAGAGGAGCTTTGTGGCTCCCAAGGGGGCAGCTCGGGGCCTGCCAGCCATTGATGTCCCTTTGAACTTGCCCTCCAGGCTGAGGACACAGCCAGATAAGAAGTGTCCCTGCCTCTGCGGCTCACTTAGTCTGGCAAGGCCATGTACAGTGGCCGGCCACAGAGCCATCAATGAAGCAAGAGGAGGCTTTGGGGTGAGTCTTGAGTTAAGAGTGGGGTCAGGTCAATTCTGACTCACAGCGACCTGAGACTGTACATCTTTATGAGGGCCAGCCAGCCTCATCTTTCTTCTGTGGAGCAGTTGATGGATTTGAACCGAGGACCCTGCAGTAAATAGTCCAATGCCTACCCTATAGCACGACCCAAAGGAGCCCCTAAAACTCAAGTCAGGTACCAGATCTCCTGGGATCAGCCCCAGTGCACACAGACTTTAGATCCAGGAGCCCGAGGGCAGCCCTTTAGCTCTGGGGCCCTGCTCTCCCACTTTCCTCAGGACCGGCGCCCTGGCCATTCCCTCCGCCAGGAATGCTCAACCCCTAGACCAGTGTTCTCAAAGTGGCCGATACCGCCCCCTGGGGGTGCTAGGATGACCCAGCAGGCTGCAGAAGTAGCCACCTGCACTGGCTCCTGGATTATGGGCCATGGTACGGATGCTTTACATTGCCAAGGGGACCACCCAGTAATGTTCTTTCTGAAAGAGTGGGTGGAAGGCCAAATAAATTTGGGAACCCATGCCCTAACACTGACAGGGCTGGCCTCCTGGCCTCCTCTAGGCCCAGCGGAAGTCTTCCTTGTCACTCCCTACCCCCCAATGCCTGATTTATTTTCCTTCATGTCACTCATGACCTGCCCTATGACATCCCGGGTTAACTTCTTTAACGCCCACTTCCCGCCCTGGACTTAAGCCAGGGGTGGTGGGCCGGCTCCCTGCAGCACCCACAGTGCAGACCAGAGCCTGCTCGGCATTGGTTGAGCGCCTGCTTGTATCTGCTCCCAGGCTCACTACCATGGAGGCGATGCTGACTCACAGCCAGCCCATAAGACAGAACAGAAACAGCCCCGTGGGGCTCCGGGGCAGTAAATCTTCCCAGGAATAGAAAGTCCCATCTTTCTCCCACAGAGCAGCTGCTGAATTAGAACCGCTGACCTCGCAGTTAGCAGCCCAACGCATAACCACTACGCCACCAGGGCTCCTCTTTGGGATCGAGACCCCCCCCCCCCAGGAGATGCCTGAGCCCCTTTGGTCAGTCACCTGTGGGATGGGGGTGAGGCTGCTCTGAGCTGACAAATGCCCAGGGCTCAGCACCCTGCTGATGCAGTAAGTCCTCAGCAGGAGGCAGCCGGGTGCCGAGGGATGAGGGGTGACAGGTTCAGATGCTCCCAGGGCTTACGCTCAAGACCACTAGAGGCAGGGCCTGTTTGTAGGCTGAGAGCTGGTAGCAGAGAGCCCGGGGGTGGAGGTGGCTGGGCGACACATCTGCTGGGTTGAGAGTGAGCCTCCAGGAAGCAACACTTGCAGGGTGGCCCCCTGTGTGTGCAGAGTGGCAGAGGGAGAATGACAGTGATGTGTGCTCTGGCCACACCACACCCGTCTCCTCAGCAGGCCTACAGGACCCAGAGGACACTAGCTCCCACCAGCCACTGGGCTTGTTCCCTTGACAATCTGAGGATCTTCTGCACCACCTCCCCATTGTGCAGAGGGAGAAACTGAGGCCTGGAAGTGAGTCTGGGAGAAACCAGAGCTTTAGAGGGTGTCCTTCTAACTCAGGGCCCTGGGCATTCCTATAGGGCAGACCCTGTCTGTCTGCACGGTCTCCCCCAGGGCCCTGTGTGGACTGAGCTCGACACAGGAAAAGCCCACCGCCATCGAGTTGGTCCTGACTCAGGGCAACCCGATATATAAAGTTTCCGAGGCAGACAGCCTCATTCTTCTCTCTAGGAGCAGCTGATGGGTTTGAACTACCGGACTTGTGATACAACGCTTGTCTGACGCTTACCCACCAGGGCTCCAGGTAGAGGGAGTGAGGTCCTCACCACCCCTTCCAACAGGCAAGGCAGCAGAGAGCCAGAGTAGCATGTGCATGGCGGAGCCTGGGCCAAGCGTGGAAGGAAGGCTGGCCTTGAAGACTGGGACCGCCACATGGGCATGTTCCTCCTGAGGATGGACGGGTTCCCCTCAGGCTCCGGCTGCTGGACTCCCAGGCTGCCAATGGGGCACGCATGTGCACACACACACATTTTCCCTGCCCCGAAGACACGCGCTCTCAAAGCTACTTACTGGTATCCAGTGGGCAGGCTCCCTCAAGCTGACCCTCACTACCCCTGGGTCCCTTCCTGAGGGTGTTGGCAGTTCAGAGAGCCCTTTCCATTCTAAGCTCCTGTCATCCTCAGCTATGCTTGTAAGGAATCACCTCAGCGTTATGTGGTGCTGAAGGGGAAACTGAGGCTTGGGGTAAAAGGGGGGCGGGGGAAATGCTTCCTTGACGACACCCAGCACATATGTGGGGCATGCTGGATTCAAACTCAGGAAGACTGTGCCCCCTAACTGGAGCCCTCCCATCACTTCCCATGATGGAGGGGGAGTTTGGGGTATCATCAAAGGGAAGAAAAAGGCTGGACCCACAGAACTGAAAGGTAGGGAAACTGAGGCTGAGAGGGGCTTCCTAGCTGGCCACTGAGGGAGCAGGGACTCCACCTTCTCTTCTGAGCCCCCAGGGCATGAAATGGGGACAACACAAGGATGAAGGTCTGCTTGCTTGGCTACTGATGGAAACGCTGGAGGCTTGAGTCTCTCTAGAGGCGCCTTGGAAAAAAGGCCAGGCAGTTGACTTCCAAAAGGTCAGCCCTTGGAAGGCCCATGGAGCACGGTTCTTTCTACTCTGACAGCCACGGGGTCACCATGGGTCGGAACCGACCCGACAGCTGACTGATTTAGCCTCAGTGGCTAGCAAGCACCAAGCTGATCGTGCAGGACAGCTCTCACCTGACCTCCACAGAGACCCAGCAAGACAGTGCTGTCACCACCCTCCTGTCAGGGAGGACAAGACTGGGGCTCGGTCAGGCATAGGACTTAGCCCCCGCCGCGTGGCTGCACCTGCATCCGGACCCACCGCACCACGCGCCTCGTGCGATCACTTCTTGGAGGGTGGGGTGGGGGCTGACCCCGAGTGGGCCTTGCGAGCCAAACCCCGCCGAGAGCACAGGGTGATGACGTCATGTGACACAGCTGGCACGGCACCTGCTTTCTCAACTGGGGCAGGCGGGGCGGGGACGCCGCCAGTTTGCAGCATAAAACCTGCGCTCGTGGTTCCTCCCCCACCCCGCTGCGCAGAGACGGGGTGGGCCCTGGTGTTCCGGGGCAGGACAAGGTTAAGAGCAGTCAGGATTTGCAGTGGCCACCACGCTGGCCTCTGGAGCAGGGCCCGGCTCTGCTTTCAGACGGGGTTCCAGCCGAGGTGACAGCCTGAGCAGGTTACGGAATGACAGGTTCCAGCCTCTGTGTGCGGCTGAGCCTAGCACCCGCCCTTGTTCCTTTGTCCACCAGTCTGCAAACACCGCCTACCATGTGCCAGGCTCTGCCCTGGGGCTCTGAGTAAGCCAGCCAGACACTGTGCCTACCACCGTGGGGCTTATACCCTAGTGGGGGTGAGTGGACTGGGCTCAGGAAAGCAGTCAGGTCAGCAAGTGCCGCACCAAGGGGCAGGGTGGCAGAGAAAGACTGCGGGGCTCCTTCAGGAGCGGGTGGCCAGGGAAGGGCGGCCGGAGACCTGAAGGGAGCGAGGGGCCCAGGAAGGCGGTCCAGGAGGAGCGAATAGCAAGGACAGGGACCCTGAGCTGGAGCAGCAGCTACAAATTCAGGGCAGAAGCCAGGTCAGCGAGGGGAAGTCCTGGAGGAAGGGCAGGTGGAAGGAGCGAGGTCTGCTCGATGAACAGGCCAGATCTCCCCATTCCTTCCCCCACCCTACCCCCACCCAGAGCTCTCAGAGCAGAGCGCACCCCTGGGAGGCTCTGGGCTGGGCTGAGAGGAGCTGACACACTGCAACGGTGACGAGGTGAAGGGACTGGAGGGGTGAGAATGGGAGCAGGAGCGCCCATAACGAGGGTGAAGCAGGGTTTACAGGCCTGGGTTCAAACCCTTGCTCTGCCCTCACCAGCTGTGTGACCTTGAGTGAGTTCCATCACCTCCTGGACCCTCAGTCTGTGTATCTGTCTATGGAGTATATTCGTGGGTCCCACAGAACCATGCTGAGACACCACACAGATGAAGGTCCTGCCCATGGGTTGGTCTGCTGGGTGCCACGTGCCCAGAGACCCAGATCTTCTTGCTCTGGTGCCTCTCCTGACCCACACCCCCTCCAGGTCGCTCCCGGAACCTTCCAGATGAGCTGGCTGCAGAGGCTTGGCACGTGCAGCTCCTTGTGCCTGGAATGCTGGTTCCCTGAATGCCCAGGTGCTCCCTCAGCTAGGTCAGGCCTGCGCTCCTCTGCGGGGCTCTCAGATGTCTGTTCCCTCATCCCGCTCCGTGTCCTCCCTGTAAACTCCCTCCCTCCTCCTTGTTTTGTTCACTTGGGCTTGTGCTTTTTGCTTCCCTGTTGAAATGTCACCTCCTTGAGGGCAGGCGTTTTGGCCGTCCTGGTTATGTCCTCGGCGCTCAGACCTTCACAATGGCACTTCCTCAAACACACATGCTGAATGAACTGTGCTCATGAAAGCACCCTCACAAAGACAGCAGAGAAGACGAGAGCAAATAGGCTTTAACTTGGACTAGGCCTTAAGAAAGGTCCACTGTGGCTGGAGGAGCCTCAGTTTTCTTATCTGTAAAATGGGCTGAAGGACTCCCGGTTTCTGGCTGACTGGGAGGAAGAGACCGGGACACACATGCATGTTTGTCATACCTTTCCCCTCTCTAATTTGGCCTATGTTTGAAATTTCCCCAAATGCAAAGAGAGGCAGCAGCCCCATGGCAGACACCCTGATGCCCATCCCCCGCTGATCTCCCCACCCACTGCCCTCTGGCTCTGGGCCACAACCGCAGCAGCTGGCTTTCAGAGCCCCCAGATGGGTGCGCTGGAAAATTTCAGACACACGAGAACCAAGTCTGTCTCCTCGCCACCTCCTACCTTACCTGCTCTGCCCCCTACCCGGATGCCTATCCTGGCAAGGCACCTGCCGGGAAAAGCCATCCTGTGGGGGCAGGGAGATGCTCAGATAGAAGAAAGCCCTGCACGGCCTGGAGCAGAGGAAAGTACCTTAGGCTGAGGCTTCCTCCTTCAGGGCGGGAGGGGAAACACCTGCTGTCCACCTCCCAGGAGGGCACCTTCATTAATAGAAAGGTTAGAGGCACAGCAAAAGGGCAGCAGGCCAGCACCTCTGAGCCTCAGTTTCCCTACCTGTCACACACTGAAGAGCTCTCTAAAGAAAGCAGCGGTAGTTGACCACCTGGGTTCTGGGGGAGACCAATCCAGGTCACCATCCCGACTCTGATATGAACTGTGTGGCCTTGGCCCAGTGGCTCTGCCTCAGTGACCTGCAAAGGACACTCTGACCCTGCTGTCAGGGTGACCGCGCCTCCAGAGAGAATCAGACACACCAAGGGCTGAGCCCACTAAGTGGCTGGCAGTGAGAAGGCCAATTATGGTTTTCATATTTCCCCATGGTAATCGGGGTCTGCCAACCACATGGTCAACTGTTTAAAACCACCAGCAGCTCTGAGAAAGAAAAACGGGGCTTTCACCTCCCGTAAATAGTTACCGTCTAGGAAACCCACAGGGTGGTCCCTCAGTCAGCCTTACCTGATGGCAGTGAGAGCCTGGCTTGAACAGTGGGGCCCAGCACAGCCTAGTTGAAAAGCACTAGACGGGACTGCAGGTGGTTTGGCCTGTTACCCAGGTCTGCCTTGGCTCTGCTGTGGGAGTGTGGCCAGTCACTTCCTCTCTGTGAGCCGCAGTTTGGGGCTGTTATGAGAGGACAGGAGGAGAGAGCAGCCAACTCTCCCAGGCCTGGGAGCTCACCTGGACAGAGACACCTAGAGGCAGGCAATGCCACGGTGCCGAGTTCTAAGAACAGACAATTAAATCACACTAGCCCTGGTGGTGCAGTGGGTTGGGCACTGGGCTGCTAGATCAGTAGTTCAGAACCACCAGCCGCTCTGTGGGTAAAGGATGAGGCTCTCTACTGCCATAGAGTGACAGTCTCAGAAACTCACAGGGACAGCTTTCCCCTGTCCTGTGGGGTCACTGTGAGTCGGCAGCAACTTGATGGCACTGAGTCTTTTGAGAGCTGGCTTCACGTCACTTGTCCATCCCTAATGTGGTAAGAGCTACCAGAGAGACTTCGAACTGAATGCCATCCACCCCCTTAATAACATTGGTTGTTTTGGGGACACTGGTTCTACGTGAGGAGCCGCACTTGGCCCCTTAAGACACCAAAAGGAAACAAAGAGCTTCAAAGGGCAACAGAGCTGATTCTGACTCATGGCGACTCCGTGCATGTCCGAGCCTAACTGCTCCACAGGGATTCCCACGGCTGCCATGGTACGGAAGGCCATCACCAGGTCTCTCCTCCACTGCCCCAGCCTCAGACCGAGTCCAGCAACCACCTCTCTGCTACTGGCTGACAGCACATCGTGCGTGGCCCCCAAGGCCCAAGGGGCCGTATGATGGGCCATCCCAACTTCAAAGGAATCAAGATGGGATCAAATACCGGTGGTAGTGATGGCAACAGTGGGTGGCAGGGATTGAACGCTCCCTGTGGGCCAGGCAAGGCTCCAAACATCACGTCCATGTGCATTGACTGAATCCTTGCTTCAGGGAGGGTTAACGTGAACCCTCTTTTACAGATGGGGAAGCCGAGACACAGGAAGTCTACTTAATGGACCAAGGAGACAGAAGCGTGGGGGCCCTGTGAGTTCAGGCTCCAAGCCCAGGCCCTAGCATTTGGCTAAGTATAGTTCTACGTCCTAGGGGCTTCCAAACTTATTTGGCCTACTGTCCTCTTTTGAGAACAAAAACTGTACTCAGTGCCCCTGTGGCCATTTAAAACGTTGGTACTTGATCCCATCACCCAGGATAAGGTGCAGGTATCTGCTTCTGCAGCTTTTCTGGATTGTCCCAACACCCGCTAGGGGGCAGTGTCACCCACTTGGGGAAATACCGCTCTACATCTCACTGCTATGGAGTCAATTCTGGCTCATGGCGACCCTATAGGACAGGGTAGAGCTGCCCCCTGTGGGTTTCTGAGACTGTCACTCTTTCAGGGAGTAGAAAACCTGATCTTTCTACCATGGAGCTGGCTGGTGGTTTTGAACTGCTGATCTTGAGGTGAGCAGCCCACAGCGTAATCATTACGCCACCAGGGTTTCCTACTGTTCTAAACGTGGAAATGCTAAGCTAAGTCACCAACGGAGCAGAAGCTGAATACAATCCAGCCGTCAAACACACCAGTAGGTAGCAACAGAACTAGGAGCAAGAAGAACTGGAAGCCCAAGACTGGGGCGGAGAACAGCTCGGGGTGAAGGAAGGTTCAGCAGAGGTGAAGTCCTCTGAGGCAAGGGGAGGAGGTGACGCACCTCGAACCTTGAAGGGGTTAATGAATTTGCATGCAGAAAGACAAACGCCATTGCTGTTCACTGACTCAGGTGACCCCTGGGGTATCAGAGTGGGCCTGCACTCCATAGGTTGTAATCAGTGGCGGTTATCATAGGGAAGTAGAATCCTGCTACTGACCACCCTGCGGATTCAAAAGGGCCTTTGGTTAGTAGTCAAGCACAGACTCAAGTTTGCACCACTAGGGACCTAGACCCAAGTTTGTATATAAAAAAACCAACCACAGGGGCGATTAGAGTATATTCTAACCAACGGCATCAGAGCAGAACTCTGCTCACTGCACTTTCATCCTTGGATTTTTTTTTTTTCCTTCAGAAGTTGATCACCAGACATTTCTGCCAAAGCACTGGCTGTTGGGGGGGGGGACTCGAACCTCCAACCTTTCTGCCAGCAGCTGAGTGTTCTTCAGAGAGCAGAGACGGACCGGGAGCTCTCTCAAGTTTAGCTGAGGGCATGGCTTTGGACACGAACATCTACTGGATGGTGCTGGGCCACATGCTAATGGGTGTTAGGCGAACCCAAAGCCTCTCGTTAACACACGTTTGCAGAACACTGGAGTAAACATGGACTGGCGTTTAATTCCACACTGCAGGGCTTCCTTCTCTGACCGCCGGTGCCAATGCACACACATGACCCAGAGAGCTTGGTCCTCGGAGAGGAAGCCTTGCTATCTTGCAGGAGCGCAGCAGGCCAGTTCATTGCCACACAGGGGGCTAGGAAGAAGGCCGGTGAGGGAGACAGCCCAGCCCTGCTGCTGAAGTTCTTATTATGTTCGTGTGTGTGAAGAAAACTTGGACCCACTCAACAGTTTTGAGCGGGGAAGTGACATGATCGGAGCTGTGTTGACAAGCCAGAAATCCGAGCGCATATAAAAAGGGAGGAAAAACCTCCGTCCGTCCAAGACGACAAATAAGAAAAGAACCTGTCGCAGGAAGCCACCAGAGGTAGCGAGCCAGTGCGTGTGGGATCCGTGTAGCACATTTTAGACTCCTTCCTCTTGCACACCCCCTCTCCATCTGTCGGAAAGGGCACCGGGAAGATGCAAGTGGGGACTATTCCAGCTCTGGGGGCTCCGGAGCCTGACAGCCCAGATGGGGGGCTCTTACGGAGCCACGTCACTCCCCGGTTGTCAGCTGTGAGGGCCAAGGGGCTGTCAGTGTTGCCATCTGAGAAGCACCGTGACTCAGTTCAGATCTTCTGCCCCAGAAGGGATCCTTCTACAAACTTCCATGTGAGCCCAGAGGAGGGCTCCTGCGGGCCCCGGGTCTCCTAAGTCCCCAGAGCTTGAACCCTGCCGTGGGCATGGTTTGGACTTGGACCACCGGTTTAGGGAGTCCCTGGGAGGTACAACAATGAACGTGTTCAGCTGCTAACTGAAATCTGGAGAATCAAGTCTGCACAGGGGCACCTTGGAAAACAAGGTCTGGTGTTTGACTTCTGGGGGCAAAAATCAGCCATCAAAAGGGAGGGTGGAGGGAGGGGGAGGGGGAACCAATGACAAGGATCTACATATAACCTCCTTCCTGAGGGACAGACAACAGAAAAGTACGTGAAAGGAGACGTTGGACAGTATATGACAAAATAATAATTTATAAATTATCAAGGGGGAACAGGGAGGAAAGGGGAAAATGAGGAGCTGATACCAAGGGCTTAAGTGGAGAGCAAATGTTTTGAGGATGAGGACAACAAATGTACAAATATGCTTTACACAATTGATGTACGTATGGATTGTGATAAGAGTTGTATGAGCCCCCAATAAAGTGATTTTTAAAATAAAATATATTTGTTTGGAGTCATGGTTTCACAGAACCTCACAGTGCACGGGCCTAACGCTATGTTTAGTGCTTCTGTTCTACCTTTCACTCACTGTGTTGTGTCTGGGGTCAGAAGGGTTTGTCAGTAGCCATCATGAGACAACAATGGGTCTCCGTCTGTTTGCAGCAATGGGTGAAGGAGGCTCCGGCATGGGCGGAGGAAACGGAATGTGGGGCTAACTGCCTCCACCAGCAACCACCTCCTTGGCCATGAGGCCTAAAGAACCGGATGGTGCCCAGCTTCCATGACCAAACTTTCTGATCAAAGGTTCTATAGTCAAGTCCGGATCAAAAGGGGGCAAGGGGAATCGCGGAACAGGATTTCCAATTCTAAAGAAATTAATTACTTTCTAGAGCCTTGGAGGCTGGGCAATCCTCTGAATCTATTACCCGGAGATCACCTTTTCATCTTAAACCAAATATATCCCCTATGGTCTTCTTAAATAACGAAGAACATTTAGCTTAACTAGGAAAGGCTATCTGCCTAAAAATACTGCATTCTTTTTAGATCTGTCTACGTGGGATCTAAGCGGAGCCCTGGTGGCATAGTGGTTACGTGTTGGGCTTTGATCTGCAGGGCCGATAGTTCGAAACCAACAACCATTTCTTGGGAAACAGATGGAGCTTTCTACTCCATTAACAATTCCAGTCTCAGAAACACACAAGGACAGTTCTACCCTGTCTTATAAGGGTCGCGATGCGTCGGTATCAACTCGATGGCCATGAGGTGGCTTTTGGTTTTCTATGGGATCATATAGTTGAGCCCTGGTGGCCTCGTGAGCTACACTACACGTTGGACTGCTAACCTCAAGGTCGGCAGTTCAAAACTGCCAGCCGTTCTTTGGGCGAAAGGGGAGGCTTTCTACTTCCATAGAGTCACAGTCCCCGAAACCCACGGGGGGTGCGGGGGGCGCAGTTCTACCCTGTCCTGTTGGGTCGCTGAGTCAGAACTGAAAGGATGGCAGGGAGCTTGGTTTTGCTGGGTCTGTTCGTAACACCCACAAAGATAAAATGGGTAATCCGCTTCAGGACTCGATTTTCCTCCTCTGCACAATGGGAATCGCATCCAGCTGCCTCAGGCTTGGCTTTGCTGATTTCAGGGGCTTAAGCAGGTAAGGCCCTCAGCACACAGGGTGGCAGGGGACTGCCATGCGAGGAACACTGGCTCGCCTCCCTTCTCTCCACATGTGGTTCACTTCTGGGCAGCCTGGGAGCTGAAAGGCTGCAAGAAAGAAACGGCTCTCGGGGTTTCCACAGAGCTGCCGCTGGAACGATCGGGGACAACGCCCAAGGGAACACCAGAACACTATGGCTTGGCACCTTCAATGACCCCAGTACTTCGGGTTCAAAGCCCCCCCCTTTCTCTTCTCAGGAAAGAGGAAGCGAGATGAGCTTTCTCACTTAGGAAAGTACAGAGGAGTCACCAGCATGCTGCCCCGATACCCCTTATGCAATGGTTTGCAGAAGGCCCTGCTGCCTTCCTCCTTGGCCTGGCCTCCCTCAGGCCTGCGAGAAGGAGGGCATAGGCCCTTCCCTGAGGTCTGCCCAGAAGCAGCAGGATCTTGAGATCCTAAGCCTTGAGGGAGGAGGCCCTAGTGAGTAAACACACACACACACACACCCCACACCCCACCCAGGCTCAGTGTGCTGCCTGCAGAATCACACTGCCCCCATGTTCCCAAGCTCTGGCCCTTGACCCTCACCTAGTTCCACACATCCCCTCTGCCCTGCTGCTCTAGAACCCAGGCCCGGCACTGGCTCCAAGACCCGGGGCTGGTTTAGAATACCCTGGCATCTTTTTAGAATTTCTCTTTGGCGCTGCTCATGCTGGAAGCAATCTTTAGAAACTTCTTGCCCTGCCTCCCCCAACCAAGAAAATTCACATGACCAACCCCCTTCACACGGTGATCATGTGAAGCAGCAGCCATCACGTGACCCCTCCCAGGCTGACAGTTCTGCCTGAGACACTAGGAGCCATTCAATCCAAAGCCGCCTTGCTAAGCCTGACATTTGAGCTTCTCACTCGAACAAATCCATTTTCTTGGAAAATTGGACAACTGCCTTCTTTCTACCTTCTGTCCTGTCTCTCTTCTGCTTTGTCAGAAATCCCACGTGTAGAGCCACCAGAGCAGGGGTCTGGGGCCCCAGCTGTTGGCCAAACCAGGTGAATTCCACTGCCAGGCCCAGGGGTGACCACTGGCCCCCACAGAACCAGGCAAAGGGCATCCAGGAGGCTTGGACTGCGGCAGTGACACCCCAGTCCCCTCCCCGATACCCTTAGCCAGGAAATGTATTCTTACCTCCAAAGATTGATTTATTTCAAAGTTAATCTAGGCCCCTCTGCTGCTCCCACTTTTTCAGGCTATTGATGCTGAATGGATTGGAACGGAAGTTTTATGGCCTAATCTTTACCATTTTATAGATTGTTTTTATAGGCAAAAGGGGGGAACGATTGGCTCCCAAGCAGGGTGTCGGCATTCCCAGCCAGCACACTGGGAAAGGCAGGCTGCCCATCTGAGCACTTGTTAATCAGTGTCCCCAATTACTGGCCAAGGACTAAACCACAAAGTCCTCCTCAGAGAAGGGTGTGGAACAGGCCTTTAGTAATTAACTCGGGCGCTGGTCCCCCTTCAGGAAAATTCAGCTGGGGAGAGACAAGGACTGGCATTCCAAGCCAGGATGGATGGGGTAGGAACTCAGACATGTGCAGGCTTGGGCAGGAAGGAACAGACTGGAGAGGCCACTCACTGGAGACATGAAATATACAGGGTTTCCTTCCGCCCACCAAGGACCCAACTAGAACTGAAAGAGTAAGAGGAAGCGCAGGGTGGGGGTGCCCAGGTGGATTCCCAGGGTCCCAGGGAAACAGGGCAGCGAGGAGCTGCTGTCTGCCCCACTTCTCCCACCACCCACTCTTTGCTAGTTCTCCCATTTTTAAAAAATTTTCTTTTCCCTGTGCTATAAGATGGTTACCAGTCTCCAGGCAAATGCAAAACGAAGGGGGGGGGCGTGTTGGAGTGGATGCTGAGCTCATCCTTAGCTCCCCTCTCCAGGGTAGGAGGTACAGAGACCTCTCTGCAGACACACAGCTTCGGCAGGCAGGCGGAACAAACGAGATCTCCCTCTGCCCCCCCCCTCCATACCGCTTCTCTGAGACCCGTACCGTACCCCCCCCCCCTCTTCTCAGGAGGCCCGAGGTTTTGCAAAAAACCCTTTAAGAAGCAGGGACTCCTGAACGGTGACCTCACCCTTTGGCGAATACACAAGGTAGTCTTCAGAGCCCGCCTGCTGGCTACAGCCAGGTGTTTGATGTAGGCCAACAAAAAGACACGCTCAGAGCCACAGGTAAGAGCCCCAGCCGAGCACCTGAGCCGCAGGGGAGTTGCCGAGGAGCTGGGGGAAGCCGCAGGAAGTAGGAAGCTGAACCCAAGGAAGGAGAGTGGGGAAGGGGGAGCTGGGAGCTCAGCCAGGCAGCGAGCGGCTCCGGGTAAGCCGCTGTGTGTCCCCATCAAGATCTGTTGTTCGCAGCAGCTCACCCCAGGGCTGCCGCCGCCTCCCCCAGACGCACTGTAAGGTTGTTTACTCTGCATACCAGGGGAAAGAACCCCCTCTTCCCGGGGCGCAACGGGGGCTTCGGTTCCCACCAGAGAGCGCAGGGATGACCTCTGCCCCCACCCTCGCTGTCAGCCCCAGGAGTCAAACGTGTGGCAAGCCCAAGTCCTACACCAGAAAGCTTTCATGGAAGGAAGCCCGCGCGCGCGGCGCCCAGCTCAGAACGCAGCCGGCTTGTCTCCCCCATGGGGCTGGGGCTGGCAGAGCCAACTAATCCGCCCCATGCCCCAGCGCCAGGTCCACGGGCTGCAGGTCTGGGTCCAGAGAGACAGAGTGTGCGGCAGAAAGCGGGGTTCTATCTTTGGCTGTGTGACCTTGGGCAAGTGGCTGGCCCTCTCTGGGCCTCAGTTTCCGCATCTGTAATCCAGGCGGCAGGCAGATCGGTCTTACCCCATTCACTACTGCTCGCCTAGCAGCTCCGCGGGGCGGGCTGCGAGGCCACAGCCCACAGTTTGGGGAGAGGAGAGGGGGGCTTACCTGTCACAGCGGCGGCGAGCAGCAGGCAGAGCAGCGGCCCGAGGCGGCCGGGGGCCGGGCCGGCGGGCTCCATGGGCCGCGGCTGGGGAGCGAGGAGGGAGAGCGGCCGTGAGTGCGCGCTCGGGCGGGCGCAGGCTGGAGCGGGGAAATGACTAAGGCTCCCCCCCCCACCCACCCCCGCCTCCCCTCCCGGCCGGGCGGCCCCCTCCGCGGCCAGGCGCCCGGGGCGGTCGGGAGCCCGCGCCTCCGCTGCGATTTTTCGGAGGAGCCCCTAGCTTCGCCCCCCTCCTCCCGCCCCCCCAGGAGCGAAGGAGAGCCGGCGAGGGGAGACCCGGAGCGCGCGAGAAAGAAAGCCGGAGACCGGCGGAGCGGGGCGGCGGGAGAGAGAAACAGACCCAAGGGAGCTAGGCAGAGAGCCAGAGACACAGAGAGCCGAGAGAGGGAGAAAGAGGGGGAGAGGGAGGGAGGGAGAGAGAGAGAGAGAGAGTGCGGGCGGGCGGGCGAGCGAGCGAGCGAGAGGAGTGCGCGAGCGAGCGAGCCGCGCGCAGACCCAGACGCACGGCGCGGGAAGAGGGCCGGGCGGCCAGGCGCGAGGGGCAGCACGGGCGCCCCGGCCGCGCAGAGCCGCCCCCGCCGCAGTCCAGCTGCCCCGCCCGGGCTCCTCGGCGGCGCCGGCGGCTCCTGCACCCGCCCGCCCGCCCGCTCCGGCCCGCAGCGTCCGGGCCCCGGCGCCCGCCCCCCGCAGCCCGGCCACCCCCTCCTCCCCTCCCGCCGCCCCTCTTCCCGCGCGAGGAGGTTGCGGGGTCCGGGGGAGGCAGCGCGGGCCTCGCGGCGCGCCGGGGCCCAGGAGACAGCGTCGCCCCCAGCTCCGGTACCCCCGCCCGGGCCGCGGCTGCAGCCCTGCGGCCCCCGGACCACCGCGCTCCCGCTGGGGCGCGGGACTCCGCGGACCCCGACCCGGTGCAAATTCGGAAGCCCGGGCGGCTCCCTCCCCAGCCTCCTCGCACCCCCCGCCGCCTGCACTCACTGCCGGACTCGGACCTGCGCCGCCGACGCGGGCCAGGAGGCTGTGCACGCGCCGCCGGGGGCTGCCCAGAGGCTGGGCCCCCCGCTCCACTTTGCGCAAACTTGTTTTTCTAAGGTCAGCGCCGCGAGCTGGCGGCGACGGCCTTTTAAGGTGGACTGGGGAAGTTGCGGCGGGCTCCCCCTCGCCTCCGGACTCGGGTCCGCGGTCAGTTCCCGGTTAGTCCCGGCTCCCCGCCGGCGGGAGGCAGGGGGCGGCCCAGGCGTGTGTGTGTGTATGCGCAGGGGCGGGACTGGGGGGGCGCATCCCCCTTACCCCAGTGCCCTGAAGCTGAAGGGCCCCTCGCGGGGCGGGGTGGGGGGTGCGCGGCGAGGGGGGCCGGATTCTTTCCTAGTCGGGCCGAGGTGAAGGGAAAGCAGGAAGTAAGTGGGGATGTGGGGGGAAGGGGGAGAGGAAGGAGAGAGTGATGGTACAAAAATAGCGTGTGTGTAGGAAGGACTTCGGTGCCGCCTGGAAAAGGGGCCGGGAGGAAGAAGGAGCGAGCAGGAGGCCTGAGGCAGGCCGGCGAGGGCAAGGGTCGGGGGTCTCCCCGCGGAGGTGGCCAGGTAGCTCCCTGGGACAGATGGCGTGTCCTGGGGGTGGAGACGGCCGGAGCAGGAATGTGTGTCGCCGCGGGGCACTGGGCAATAGTTAAGGAGTGATGGCGGGCAGTAGATGAGGAAGATGAGGGACCAGGAGGAGGAGGGCTGGGGAAGAGGCCTGGCCTCTCAGTATGGAGCCTGGAGGTGGAAAAAAGAACGAACAATTGTGCCCTCTTGGCTCATGTGAGTCTCTTTTTTTCCCCAGTGGCAACTCTGTGCACCCCATGGGAGCTGGGGGGGGCGGTGGGGCTGTGCCCCCACCCTGCAAAAGAAGGCTCTGGTCTGTGGGAGCCAGGAGCCCAGGACCCTCCTCGGTTCATTGGAGGGCTCTGGGGTGGGAAGTAAGTTCACAGCTAACTAATCTTGCTGAGGGAGGCAATTAAGTACACATGGTTAAGTGTTTGACTACTAAAGATTGGCCCAGCAGAAGACTGGCCTGGCAGTCTGCCTTTCCTTGGAGTAATCTCTGCCGAGCATTCTCCAGGGCAGTTAACTAGGCAAGGACAACATCTGTCTGCCTCATAGAAAATCTGCCAGGTCTGGGGGAAGGGCCCACGCTGTAAACTAGGAGCAAGTTGATGCCCACTAGGGGTGCAGCCTTCCCGAAGACCACCCAGCAAGGCATGTAGGAGGAGGCAGGTTGAATTACCTGGTGAACATGCTCAGTCTTCCTCTGATGCTAAGACTGGGAGGCAGGATGCCCAAAGCATGGGTTTCAACTCCCTGAGTTCAAGTCCCGCCACCACCACTACCACGTAATGAGCCTCCCTTTCCTCATCTGAAACAGGAACAACATGAATAGCTGCCTGAAAAGAGCTTGGGTTTACAAAACATGACAGTGCCCAGCATCCGTATGGGGGAAATGAGTAATGCGTCTGGCTGTGCCCCTTGGGAACCCACAGGTCTGGGCAGCATATGAGGTTCAAGGGAATTCTCATTCCTCTGCAGGTGGGGGCTAGATACAGCTTCAGCCCACAGCAGACCCCTCCCGGGAGGGAGGAATTTACACATTCTTGTAGGGGAGACAGATTGTAGACCAGCACCCATAATGAATGAACAACAGAAGACTGAGAGGTGAGCTCATTTAGATAAGGGTGGTCAGACCAGGCACCCCTTGAAGACAATGGGGGCTGGGAGGGACTGGGCTGAGGCAGAGAAAGGGGTTTCACGTGAGGATAGGACCGGGACTAAAGGTGTCCCAGGGTGAAGGAAGAACAGCTGTAAGGGTTCCAGGCTCATCCTACAAAGGGTTAAGCACTCAGCTACTAGCCAAGAGGTAGGTGGTTCACACCTACCCAGGGGCACATGGGGAACATGAAGCCTGGTGGATCTGCTTCCAAAAGAGTACTCCAGCCTAGAAAACCCCATGGCGTTTTCCCATGCTGCACAACACATACACACACACACATGTCGCTGTGAGTCAGAACCAACCAGACAGCACTTCATGAGCACAGCAGGCCAGCCCCACTGGAGGGGAACAAAACAAAGGTGAAGAGGGTGGGGCAGCCCCAGAAGGCCCTGGGTGACCAGGCTATGTTGCTCTCCTCGCTCCCCCGCATAGGGAAACCACTGGAGACCTGTAAGCAGAGGGGGTGCCATGGTCTGATTTATGTGTTTAAAAGGCCACTCCAGCGAAGAGCAGATTGGAGGGAGTGGGGCACAGAAGCAGGTTACCGGTGACATCCTGAACATCTGAGGTGGCGGGCAGGGCAAAGTCCCCGGCTCTTTGGGCAGGACCTGGCCTGGACCCTGTAGATGGCCATCACTCATATCCAGGGGCTGCTGGAGAAGAGCAGAGAGGAGACAGCTCCTGGCCTGGGCTTCCAGAAGGCGCAGCCTATACGCTATTCTTTACGAGACATACAACACACACACACACACACACACACACACATGAACACCTGCCCAGGATTAGGAACCTATTTACTGCTCTTTACAACACACACATGCACACACGCATGCGTGCGTGCGCGCGCACACAAATCTGCCCAGGATTAGGAACCTGCTTGGATTAGGCAAGGCTAATAATTGAACCACCTGCTACTTATATACAGCGCCTTTGGCAAAGGCGCTCAGCAGGGCTTCCTGAGGCAGGGGCCGTTCTGGGCCCTCCCGTCCACGGCCCCCCTCCACCCCAGGAGGAGGGCCTGGGCCTTATTTCCTTATTCTGAGTCCACAAGAAATCACCTTTGGCCGATATCAGTGCCAAGATGCCGTTGAGGCCAATGGGCAGAACAGGGGTAGGACGACTTGCCTGAGGTCCCATCGAGAGATTTTGACAGGGATCAGCTGCCCCCTCCATCCTGCCACCCCACCAACCACAGCAGGTCTGACTTGAAGCCTGTATCATTCATTCCTGCCCTCAACAGTATTTATGAAGCATTTAGGCAACAAACCCAGGTGATGCTGTGGGTTAGGTGTTGGGCTGCTAGCTTTACGGCCAGTAGTTCAAGCCCAGCAGCTGCTTCTTGGGAGGAAGACAAGGCTGTCTGCTCCCATACAGATGCGCATTCTCCTGAGAAACCCAGAGTGTAGTGATGAACTAGACAGCAGTGGGCTTGGGTTTGAGCTGTGTGTTAGGCATTGGGGAGGCAACAGTTGGAAGGAAAACAAGAAACCCTGCTCTCACAGAGCTGACACTAGTGAGGGAGACAAGCCAGTCCGTCCAACTGAGTGATGGGGTGAAGTGCCACGAGGGGGACAGAAACAAGCAAGGGGCCCAGGTGTGCGCTCGACCCCTTGCACCTGCTCCTTGATGCTTCTTGGGCCAGATCACGCCAGCATGTGACCCACCAACAGTCCTGCCGGGAGCTCTATCCAAAGATCCTATCCAGGACCAAACTCCTCACATGGACTCCCCCTGGTCAGCAGTCCAATACCTAATCTACAATGGACAGTCTGGGGCCCCTAGTCTGAGCACCCAACCGCTCCCTCTGGGCTCCCTGCTTCTCCCCTCTTCCCCTGCCCTCTCTTCTCAGCAGCAGCCAGAGGGGACACTCAAGAGCAGTCAACCCCACCTCTCTCTGGTGGTCAGGGTCTGCTGGAAGAAGGGGGATTGCGGGCGGGCAGAGATCAGGGGCCCAGACTGTCCATTGTAGGTTAGGTGTTGGGCTGCTGACTACAAGGTCTGTGGTTCAAACCCACCAGTTGCTCCTCAAAAGACAGGTGTGATGGGCTGCTCCCGTGAAGAGTCGCCAGCTCAGAAACCCCATCCCAGACAGTGATGGGTCCGAACAGATGGGATGGAAGTGAGTGACCCTGGCCCGAGGGTCAACAGTGGCACAGATGAAAGCCACCGTTCTGGGGACACCGTGTCATCGTTTTACTTCTGCCAGCAGAGGTGACAAAGCCTGCCATGGGCAAGGCACTTGGATATCTATCATTTCATGGAAGCCCCAACACTCCACAGGGGTCCCAGAGACAGGATAGGCACTGAGAAAGTGACTGGACCATGGTCTTTCCACTGGGGGGGCTGGAGCCCCCAGAGAGCCCCCCTCACTTGATACCACCAGGGACTGCCTGGGCAATGCTCCCGGGTTCCCGGAACCCTAGGCTGGCGTCAGCAAGCAGACCCGCCAGGCCGCCTTTGTGTGAGGCTTGGCTGGAGGCTGGAGCTGCCAACGACCTATTTTCCTGGAGAAGAAGAGTCATTTGGAGCTAGAAGCCTCAGCTGTGGAGCCAGAATAATACAAATAAACACAGCGAGGACCCCAGGCAGCCTGGACTGCCCTGACAAGGCTGCAGGGGGCGAGGGCAGGGGCGGGTATGGAGGGGAAGGTAGGGCAGACTCCAGTGAGCCCTCCCTGTGATCTCTGACCTTCCCAAGGGGCAGGCTGCTCTCCATCCAGTTTTATCAGGTAGCCGAGGAAATGGAGGCTCTAAGCCCCACACAGGCACCTACTGTGCTTCGCAGGCGTGTTTTCTTGAGAGACCTTTGCATCACACCCATGCTGACACAAGGAGCCCTGTGGCACACCTAGGTAAGCATTGACTATTCACTGTAAGGTTGGCGGTTCAAGCCCACCAGCCGCCCCCTTTCTTTGGGAGAAAGAGGAAGCTTTCTGTTCCCCTTAAAGAGTCACAGCTTCAGAAATCCCCAGGGGCAGTGCTACCCTGTCCTTCAGGGTCACCGTGAGTCGGAATTGACCATGGCAGGGCGTTGTACTGAGAGAGACGGGCTAATCCCCCATTTTACAGATGAGGAAAATGGGGACATGACGATGTCCCTGCTCCCGTGTCACTTCCTCAGAAAGGTGCTTCCAGCTCAGCTTGCTGAGCTAGTCACACTCGCAGTGCCCCAAGGAGCCTCACTGCTAGCCACAGAGTCAGAGGTTCAAGCCCACACACCAAAACGGAGAAAGGCGAGGCTGGCTATGCCCATGAAAATGAAGACTGGGCAGAGTCGCTACCAGTATGAAGCAGTTTGCTAACTGTGGGTGTGGTTGGCCATCGCCCCAACCTACTCCGCCCTCTTCCCAACATGCCGTTTTCCCCTTCAGAATGTGCACCACAACCTGCCCCTGCACAAGGGTGTGCCCAGGGATGGGGGTGGGGGAGGGGTCCTCTATGGCACCACAAGGAGCCCTGCAGTGGTGTACACAGGGAATGTGTTCAGTCAGTGGCTAATCCCAACGCTGCCACGTCAAGCCTTGGAAGGAAGGCGTGACAGGCTGCCCACATGGGGAGGGGGCCTGAGCCAGAGGGGACTTGACTGCTGCTGGGTTTGGTTTTGACTAGTCAGCCTAGCCTGGAATCTATGCTAAGCCCCACAGGTGGAGCCTACAGCTCAACCCCAGCCCTGTGTCAGACCAGCCCCGGGGCCAGTTCCTGTGCCAACCTGCCCAGGTCAGTTACTAAGGCGAGCCCTGCAACTAACAGAGGAACCCTGGTGGCTTAGCGGTTGCTTGTTGGGCTGCTAACGGCAAGGCCAGCAGTTTGAAGCCACCAGCCAGCTCCGAGGGAGGAAGACGAGGTTTTCTACTTCAGGCAATAGTTACAATCTTGGAAAACTACAGGGGCCATCCTGCCCTGTCCCATGGGGTCACGGTGAGTTGGAAATGACTGGATGGTCAGGAGGTCACTGAAAGGCTTCTTGTAGGGGTTCGGTGAGTTCATCTATGTAGTAGAGATGTGGGCTATGCCCACTGTTTTGTTCCAGCATGACAGACCCAGGGCCTTCAGCAATAAAGAGCCTGTGCTCAATAAATAGGTACTGGATGCGTAAACATTGCGACCTGCCCACAAGAACGCAGTCGAGAGTCAGCAGCGCTTATGCCTGAAGAGATGTCTGTGTGCACCTGTGCTGTGATCCGTCCCACTGCAAAGGGTCACCTGTCCACAACAATTTCCCCACCCCTACCCCTGTCTACTCTAGCTGCCCAGGACCAGAGCCGCCCAGCAGGCCTCCAACTTGAGTGAGCATCGGCAGCACCTGGAGGGACCCCACCCCCAGTGTTTCCGATTCAAGCAGCTGTAGGTGATACTGCTTCTGGGGACCACACCTGGAGAACCAGTGGAGGGGTAGGAACCAACCCAGCATCCCTGTTAGTTAGCCTAGTCCATCCTTCTGGGGAAGGCAGAGGAGACAACCTGCTCAGAGACTCCAGCCAGTCCCCTGAGGCTGAGGGGCTGTGACAGCTCAAGGAGCCAGGGCTGGGGTGAGCCAGGCTGTAATTAGTGCTTTCCTGGGGGAAGGCAAGGAGTCAGCCACCAGCCACCAACTCGGCAGGCAGGCAGGCAGGCAGGCAGGCAGGCAGGCAGCTCAGCTCAGCCAGTCGTCAAGGGGTGGGACTGGGCTGTCAGGTTCTAAACACTGTTCTCAGGCTCAGGGATCTGGCTCTGCCTGAGCCAAGCCCAGCTGTGCTGAGCAGAGCCTTCCCCCCACTCTGTTGGGTGGGGGGGCTCCCCTGACGGGTGGGGTGCAAGGGTTGGCAGCAGGACAGGGAGAAGATTCTCTCAGCATGCAGGGGGAGACCTGGGTCCCGGCGCTGAGTCTGCCTCGGTAAGGACACTTGTGATATGGTACCAGAGGTGCACTGTCAGATGACCCAAGAAGCAAGGTAAGCATGCGCCGCCTCCTTGCGCTTACCAGTCTGGCACGAACAGTTTCTCATGCTTTTCACCACACCCCACGTGAACCTGTTCCCTCTAGAGCAGTAAGGAAGCACAGGACAGCCTGTGATTCCCTTGCCTATGGAGTCCCTTCTAAGTCAGAGCAGCCCCACCTTGGCCCAGAACTGCTCCGCAGGGTTTGCAAGGCCATGGCCTTGTGGAAGCAGATCTCTGGGCTCGTTTTCTGAGGCCTCACTTGGAATATTTGAACTGTCAACCTTTCAGCTCTGAGTCAAGTGCTTAACTATTTGTACGACCAGAGACTGACAGTAACAGCTCACTGCTATCCGGTTAATTCTGACTTTTAAGGAGGCCACTAAGGTATACAGGGTCGCTGTGAGTCAGAAACAACTCCGTGGCGGTGAGTTTGCCTGGGGCTTATAGAAGAGAGTAGTAGAATGACTCCTTAGGATTTCTGAGGCTCTACACCTTTTAGAAGCAGACGGCCTCATCTGCCTCTTACAGACATCTGATGGGTTTGAACCGCTGACCCTTTGGTTGGCAGACCAACTCATAATCCATTGGGCCACTAGGCTTCCTATAAAACAGGAATCACAGCTAAAATGAAGGAATTGTTGCTAAGCACCAGGCCTGAGGGATTCCATGGACGCTCTCCTGACATCTCACTGCGAGCTGCTCACACAGCCACCGTTCTGAGCCTCACTTCACAGGCGAAGCCGAGACGCAGAGGGGCTTAGGGCTCTGCCAGCCACACATGAATGTTGCATGGCAGTGCCGGCTGCTGTACCCCGTTTCTCCTCCTCTGCACAGTCTATTGTGTTTGGGAGGCTCCACGGGGCCCCTCTGGGTCTCTGCCACTGGCTTAATGATTTCCAGACCCTTGGACTGGGCCTGCCGACGTGTCACAGGCGCACAGTAGCTGTTGAAGGAGGGGTGATGGGGACAGGACAGCAGGAGAGAACAGCAGACAGACACTCCGCTCCAGGCCCTGCCCCTCACTGCTGCTATGTGAACCTGGATTGGGGGCCTGGGGATCCTAGGCTCAGTTTCCTTGCCTGAAGTCAGGCAGAAGGAGGATTTGTTCACACAAGAGATATCAACAAATGGCCCCTGAGGAGAATGTTTACTGCCTGGTGCTGCCCCATCTTCTCAGTCTTGGTCCCTCCTGGACCACTCCCTCTCTCACCCCAGCTTCCAGTCTTGTCAATCAGCCTTGTTGGTTCAACCGTTCCATCTGTCCAGGTTTGACTACCAGCCCCTCTGTCTTTCACCTGGATACAGAGCGGCACCTGCTCCCTGGCCTCCTGAGTCGCACCCCTCTTCCATCAGCATCTGCGGGAGCTTTCCGCTTCAACTCTTAGAATGAAACCCCAGGTTCTCCATGAGGCCATTAGCCCACGCCTCCAACCCTCGTGATCAAAGGCCCTGCCTCTCACTGACCTCCACGCTCCCCAACCCTGATCTCTCCTCTCTCACTTCCTTTAACCCAGTGGTTCTCAACCTATGGGTCTCAACCCCTTTGAGGGTCAAGCGACCCTTTCACAGGGGTCGCCCAGTTCATAACAGTAGCAAAATGACAGGAATGAAGCAGCAACGAAAATAATTTTATGGTTGGGGGGGGGGTCACCACCACATGAGAAACTATATTAAAGGGTTGAGGTGTTAGGAAGGTTGAGAACCCCGGATCTAACCATACCCTTCTGGGTGCTCCTACTGCACGCCCAGCCAGGACCTGCCTTGGAGCCTTTGCACCTCTGCCCGGAGCCCTATTGGCCCAGTTAGCTTGTGCCTTCTCTGCACGGGGGAGCCTTGATGGCGTAGTGGGTTACACACTGGGCTGCTAACCACAAGGTCAGCAGTGTGGAAACCACCAGCCACTCCGCAAGAGAAAGACGAGATTTTCCATACCCATGAAGAGTTATAGTCTTAGAAACCCTCAGGGGGCAGTTCTAGCCTCTCGTATGAGGGCCACAAAGAGCTGGACTCAACCTGAGGGCAGTGAGTTTGGTTTGGGTTTTTGGTCTCTGGTCAGGGAGGGCCTGCCCTGGTCACCGCTTTGTTCAGCGTGTCCCCTGTCACTCTCTAGACCTTGATTGCACTTGGTTTTTCTTGACTGTACCATCTATACTTCTTAGAAGTATATAACGAACGTTCCTGGTGTGGTGGGTTAAGTGTTGCGCTGCTAACCTCAAGGTCAGCAGTTCAAATCCACCAGCCACTCTGGGAGACAGATGAGGTTGTCCGCGCCTACGTAAGATTGACAGTCTTGGCAATAAGCTCTAGGGAGCGCTTCTGCTCTGGCCTAAATGAGTCATCAGCTGGATGGCAATGGGGTTGGGTACAAATATGATACTTTTATTGCTTGCTGTCTCTCTGCACGTGTCCCTCTTTTGTTCCCAGCACCCAGAGCGGCGCCTGGTCCAGAGCCGAGAGCTGCTGACGAAGCTAGAGAATGGGCTGAGCAGAGAGCCGGAAGCAGGAAGCAGGAAGCGGCTCTGTCGTCTGGAAGTTGACAACTGGACCCAGGGGGTCAGGCCCTTGTGCTTCAAGCCCAGGCTTGGCTTGGGTGTCCTCCAAGAGCAGGTGTCCCCACTGAACTCTGATTTCCTTCCCATGCCTGTCCCGAGAGGAAGGATCAGTCCCAGAGCAGGAACAGGCCTGGCTCCAGGGACAGCTGAAGCAACAGTAGCGACTTTCTCTGTGGGGGACGGCTGGGTAGCCTGGGCAGTGGCCTCCAGAGGAAAGGGGGTGGGGTGGGTCAGGAGGTCACCTGCAGAGCTGGCTTCCAGAACTCTTTGGCTCCAGGGGAGTTTCCTCGTCATGCGTAGTCTGGACCCAGACGCTGGCCTCACGTGGTTGCCCTTTGTCCCACTCACCTCTCCCACTTGGAGGAGGTCTTCCCATTCCAGTGGGAAGATCAGTACCTGGTAGCCAAAAGATCAAGTGCTGAGGCGAAGGCAGCTGGCGGAGAGGGTAGACCACCCACCACCCACCCCATTGCCATCCAGCCAGTTGGGACCCACAGAGACCCTGGAGGACAGAGTAGATTGCCCCATGCATTTCCAAGACTAACTTTTTAATTTTAATAAATCATTTTAGGAGGGCTCTTATAATAATCCATATATCAAATGTCTGAAGCACATTGACACATGTGTTGCCATCATCATTTTCAAAATATTTTCTTTCTGTTTGAGCCCTTGGTATCAGCTCCTCTTTTTTCCCCTCCCTCTCCCATCCTCCCACTCTCATGAGTCCCTGATAAATTATAAATTAGTATAATTTATAAATTAGTATTATTTATGCAAATAATTATAAATTTATCATTCTTTTCATATCATATACCATCCGTTGTCTCCCTTCACCCACGTTTCTGTTGTTTGTCCTCCTGGGGAAGGGTTGAGGGGAGTTATATATTGATTATTATAGTTGGTTCCCCGTTTCTCCCCTTCTACCCCTACCTTCCCCCTACCTTCGTGATATCGCTACTCCCATTAAATCCTGAGGGGTTTATCTGTCCTGGATTCTGTGTGTCAAGAGCTCTTATGTGTACCAGTGTACAAGCTCCAGTCTAGCCGTATTTGTAAGGTAGAACTGGGGTCATGATAGTGGAGAGAGGAAGCATTAAAGAACTAGAGGAATGTTGTGTATTCCATCGGTGCTGTGCTGCACCCTGGCTGTCTCATTCTTTCCCTGGGACCCCTCTGTGAGGGAATGTCCCATTGTCTTCTGTTGGGCTTTGGGGCTCCACTCCAACCCCCATCATTTGCATCAGTATGTTTGTTTGGGGTCTAAGACTAACTATGTGAATAGAAAACCTCCTCTTTCTTCGCCCAAGCATCTGGTGGTGCTGACTGTGGCTAGCAGCCCCACGCATGAGCACTCTGCTCCCAGGGCTCCTGAGGGGTCACAGCAGAGAAGGAGAAAGCCAGCCAACCAACCAACCCAATCCACTCCCTGCCTGATAAGTTCAACCAACCAGCCAACCAACCAAACCAATCCACTCCCTGCCCGATAAGTTAAAGTTTATTGTGTCAACCTGGCCAATGAACACATGTGGAGTTAATTAAAGGGTGGAGAGATAAACGGTACATTGAGCCTCGCCTTTCTAGTTCTCAGGTCTCTTGCTTTGTGATGGTCAGACCAGGGTGCAGCTGCCTTAGCCAGTTCCCTGCTTCAGCTGGCAAGGCTCACTTCCTGCAAGACATCCCTGAGGAGAAGCCACATGGACCTACTCCGATGCAGCCCTGGGTGCTGGAGCAGCCGTGTGGAGACCCCTGCCAGCGCTGAGATGCTTACATGTTCACTGACTCGGCTTTCCTCCTGCAGTCGACATCATGGTATGTGTTTTGTGAGATGGAGGGGGACTTTGTGGATTGGTGTCAGACATATGGGTTAATGTTGGACTTGTGGGCTCGGGCAGTACTGGGTTGGGATGTCTTCTTGATGTGCAGTTACCCTTTATATAAAACTCTCTCTTATACATGAGTTTCTGTTTATACATGAGTTTCTCTAATGTACTCAGACTGACACACTGCCATCAAGTCAACTTCATATCACAGGCGCTGTGATTCCGTGGGGTGTCAGTGAGGGTTTTGCTCCACCGGAGTGGGGGTGTTTTCTGAAGAAGTGAGTGTGAGAGCCACAAGCAGGCCCGGCAGTGGGGACAGTTGGCATGGTGGCATGGCCAAGGAGATGGACTGAGTGAGTCAGGGGAGAGTGGTAAGAGGTGGGGTTGGAGAGGGAGCAGGGCTTTGGGGGCCATCCATGATCAGGCCCTGGGGCTTGACACAGAGCAAAGGGGAACCCCAGCAGGGTTGGGATAGAGGAACTCAAATAGCTCTGTAAAGTGTTACTGAAGAAATGGTCACACACACACACACACACACGATATATTGAACTCCCAAGTTACAACAAATTAAAGGGAAACAAACAAACATTGATCCAGGAATGGGTTTGGGGTTCACCCTAAATCCTAGCTCCAACTTAAGAACAATTGATTCTTACATCAGAATCCTGCTCGATAAACACCCGCAGGAAGGGAACACAGAAGATACGGTGCTATAGCAAAATGTGGTGAGGAATTTAGATGGTGCCCAGCTACCAGATAAAATAGTGTCTGCGGTCTTTAAGGCTTGTCTCCAAACAAGCAGCCATCAAGAGAGATGTCACTTAAGTCCACATGGAAGAAACACACCATCATTGGTCACCAAAGGATCGGAATCCATGTCATTCGAAGTCAAAGGAGGGACTAGTATCAGAGTCTAAATCGTGAGAATCTGGTGTGCAGACGGCGATGGATGACAGCAGGAACCCGAGATTCGTTTGTGGACCTACGTGGGGAATGACCCTCCGGAGAGCTCCCCCTGCCACAGTGGAGGGGTGGGAGGGGTGTCACTAAACAGAGTGCTGGGGAGAGAGGAGGACAGAAGGTCAGAGGCGTAAATCTGACCTGAACAGTTACAACTTTGTCAGCAGACCCACCCCCTCAGCCCCAATGATGCAGGTTGAACCCGATCTGGTTTCCAACATTCCTGTACTTTTGGTTGGTTTGGTTTTTGCTTGTTCATAGTAGAGTCTATCTCAGAGGTGTTGTCTCAGTGGAGGTCACCCTCTTGAAGTTGTGTTATAAGCTTTCCTGTTTTTACATGAAACCCAGGATTGATGAGCCTATAGGGACAGCATCTAGAGTAGGGGGGCATAGAAGAGCGGGGTACAGTGGGGATTGAAGGGGGTAAAAGGGAGACAACATCAAGGAGCCCATGTAGAAAAAGAATGTCTGGAAACTGTGGTAGCAATTGTACATTCTACTTGACATCATGGAAATATTGAGTGATAAGATACATGTATTGAATCCCACCCACCCCTTTCCCCCCACAAGCCAGGCCTGGCTGGCCATCTGCTTCCTGAAAGTCTCAACCTTGAAAACCTGATGGTGTCCGTCTGTCCGACGCTGCTCACAGGACTTGGAAACTCTCTAAACCCATTTTGGTCATTGAGTCAATTCCATCTCATAGTGACCCTATAAGATACTCTAACAACTGCCCCTGTGGGTTTCTGAGAGCAGAAAGCCTTGTCTTTCTCCCTGAGATGGGTTGGTGGTTTCAAACTACTGACCTTGGGGTTAGCAGTCCAATGTATAACCACTATACCACCAGGGCGCCTTACAGCCACCATAAAGGCATTTAGTAAACAGCCGTGCCTTGCCCACTGTGCCCGTGGCAGGAGAGTCACATGCAAGCCCTCGGCACTGGGACGGCCCTGCTCCCCACCAACAGAGGCCACCTGGACCTTCCCCCCAACTCCATGCACACCCTGCCCCTGCCCTGCAGGCCCTGGGAGCCTCAAGGACCAGGGTGGCAGAGGGCACAATATGGGCTCTGGGCCAGCGTGCGTGGGTCTCCATCTCGGTCCCATCCTCGGCAGGCGGCTTGGCCTCGGGGCAGTACTTTTCTTCTCAGCTTCAGTCTAGTGGTTACACAATAGACAGAATAAAAATAAACGCCCAAACAAAGGATAGCCTCTTTTCTAGGCTATTTTGAGGCTTAAGAGCAATAAATTAAATTGAGGGTCCGGCAAGTCAAAACAAAACAAAACGAGAAAACAAACGTGCTACTGTTGAGTCAATTCTGACTCACAGGGACCCAGCACGGTCAGTCTTTCTACACGTCTGGCACATGGCAGATTCGAAACACCAACCTTGCATTTAGCTGCCAGGCACTTTAGGTACCATGCCACCAGAGCTCCTGCTGGCGCACGTTGTGTGGTTGTGTGCCATTGAGTCGGTTCCAAAGAAAGCACTGCCCAGGGTGGCACCTGGCCCAAACCCAAACCCAAACGCAGTGCCATCGGGCTGGTCCTGACACCTACCAACCCCATAGGGCAGAGTAGGCCTGCTCCCTCTGGTTCCCTGTGACTATGAATCTCTAAGGCGAGCAGACAGCAGCATTGGTCTCCCGAGGAGTGGCTGGTGGATTCGAACTGCTGACCTTGCAGTTAGCAGTCCAATGAGTAACCCATGACACCCCGGGGGGCTCTTCCCGGGTAGTTGATGAACATTACATGATTTGCCCTCCAATTGTATCTGTCTTTTAAGATAATGATCTACTCATATTTCACTAATTAAAGCTTTTCTATGTTTGTGATTGTCCCATGAACTACATACTAATCCCCAAAGTGTATAATATATTTACAAATAAACAAATGTACACATGTATGCTGGATGGGGGTGGGAGGTGGTGTTGCCTGCTTAAAATGTTCTTTATTTCTAGAGAAAATAATAAAGAACAAAACCCCCCAAACCCTTGGAGATCACTGGTTTGAAGCCTAGTGGAATTGAACAGAAATACAAAGTATCAGCGTTAGAAGGGATTTAAAGGTCTGCAGCTGCTTCCAACACTCCCTCTCCCATTGATGTAAACTCAAGCCCTTTCTGTCTTACTTGATTGCCTCCAGGGATGGGGAGCTCACTACCTTTCCAGGAGATCCATTTTTGTACAACTCTGAGTATGGGTTGCTGAACCCAATGTGTACATGTGTTCCAGCTTCCCCTGAGCTCCCAGCACATGACTGAACTGTCCTCCTTTGTCCCCAGGCCACGGGGTCACAGCTCTGAGATCTCTGCGCAGGCACCAGGCCTGTGTGTCTAATGTCTGATGAGTGAGTGAGGGGTGGGGGAGCTGTGAGAAGGAAATGGGGAGGGTCATTTTCCTGTCACCTCCCCTTTGGACGACACACCCACCACTCGTGCTGTGGCCCTGGAAATGTGTGGGTCTGTGTAATGCCAATATGCCTTGATCCAAGGGATGTACCTGTGTGCATCTGTACATATGTAGGATCCTGCAAGGGACTGAGTGTTTTACCGTGTGGCTGTGTCTTTGTGTGTGTGTGTGTGTGTGTGTGTGTGTGTGTGAGAGAAAGAGGGAGAGAATCTTCACATGTACAGTGCCTGACTCTTGCTCCATCTCTGCGCTTGCTGTCTCTGAGCAGGAAGCTATGTGTGCAGACATTTCTGTTTGTCTGGGTTGTTTGGGCGTCAGTTCTGCACATGTCTGAGTGTGCGCTCTGTGAACATCTGTGTGTGGCATCCATGGCTCTCTGTGTCTGTGTGCCTGGAGCGTGTGTGTGTGTGTGTGTGTGTGTGTGTGTGTGTGTGTCTGCTCCAGGCATCTCCCCTCCCCTACTCAGCTCTTTGAGGGCCCGGTGACTCCACACAGCCTGGCCGACTTAAGGCCGCCTGACTGGCAGGCAGCAAGGGCTCCACACCCCTCCTCTCCCGCTTGGCTGTGCTAATCACTGGGTTATATGCAGATGGCAAATGTGGGGCTGCCAGGCTTGGAGGAGGGACCGTGGAGGGGGTGTGCAGAGGAGCAGAGGCGCAGGCAGGAGCGAGAAGGCAATTTAAAAGCAAGAAGGGGGAAACAAGCCTGCCTGGCTTTGGAGTTCTGGAGTGTGGTGTTCACTCCAGAGGCATGGATGTTATCAAGAGGAGGTGGTGGCTTGTGCTGCTCCGCTGTCCCTAGTCAAGCGAGGCTGCCAGGGAAGGATTCTAGAGTCTCAGCATCTTAAATGAATAGTTCTAGTAGCTCAGCCTCACCCAATCGGAAACTCTTAGCGCCATCTTCGGGGACTCCAAATCCCTGGAGCTGTTGGCATCCTGAGGGGCTGGGCTTCTAAACTTCTCACTTCTCTTACCTTTCTTCAGACAGAATCCTGGTCAGGGGATGACCCTGAAGTTCCTCCCATCCGTCGCCCTGGCTCTGGGAAGGGGAGGAGAGCGAGCGAGGGTGTTTTTGCAGATGTTGAACTGAAATCTTCTTTGGCGGCAGGGACTTGTTGCTGGAATGGTCTCGGTTTCACATTACCCCCCCCCCACCCACCCACCCCCACCGTCTGCAGAGACCCAGTTCTTAGGCGAAGACAAAGGCGCCTATGTTCCCAGGATCTGTTTTCAGCAGCTCAGGAACTGGTGTAACAGGCTGCAGGTGTGAGGAGGGTGGAGGGGCGAGGGGGCGGAGCTCCCGGAGGTCTTCTGACCTTGGCAGCAGCAGTACCCCAGGCTCCAGGACCACGGCCTGGGGGTGGGGGTGGGAGGATGGGGGTGGTGGGGTGGGCAGCTCTCCAGCAGCCATGTTCCACACTCCATAGAAGGTCTGCAGGCCAGTCTTCTCCTCTTGCTGCCCAGCATGGCAGCTTAAAATGCTACTCGGTGGCCCATCCCGGGGATCCTGGGAGCGCACTGTCCTTGACCGAGGTCATTCCACCACACTGTGAAATCCTCCAGGACTCAGCCAAGCTCTTGAGTGTGGCCTTGACTTTCCTTCTTTCCTTCGAGCTCTTCACATCTGTAATCCGAGCTCCAGCATGATAAGCTATAATCACCAGGAGGAAAAGAGAAGTGCTGACATACTTTAAACCCTACTTCCCAGAGCCTACCCCGGGACCTCGGTAGTGATGAGTCCACCCATGGTGTTGAATGACTGGCCGATGGAAGGTATCCTTCAAAGTCAGCCCACTTGCCCCCCACTCCCCTCCAGATGCGTCCCTGGGTGCCACTCCCCTTTGGGAGTCTTCCTTCATCACCAGGTGGTCTCTGGTCCTACCTTCTACCTGGAGCACCCAGTCTAGGGTTCGGCACCTAGCAGGTGTGCCCGGCCAGTGCAGGCCACTTGTCCGCAGCCGGCTTGGTGACTTACAATCCCCCTGTTGGTCACAGCGGTGCGCGCCAGTCCAAGCTGTTGGCAACATCTGCTTAGGAGCCTCATTTGCAATTATACATCCCCAGGCTCTTGCCACTTAATATTTAATAACCAGGCGGCTGGACTTCTCTGGCAGCCACTTAAGCTCCTGATTGCCTCTTGTGTGAACTTGGCCCCCAACAAGGCGGGGGACTGCTCTGGGGTTAAGTATAAAGCCGGTATTGGAAGCCTGGGGCCAACCGAAGGTGGGACCCTTGGCCCCAGGGGACAGAGAAAGGACTGTCAGCTGAATCCAGGCTCCCAGTGACCTCACCAGGTAGGAGCTGGCTCCGCCTCTCCTCCCAGGTCATTGGGGCTGTGGGGTGTGGCGGAGGAGGCCAAGGAAAGGATCAATAGGCCCTTCCTGGCTCCCTGAGCTGCGTGGGGAGGTGTTCCATGGGACCTGTATCCCAGCAGGAAAGGCAGTTCTATCCTGTGTGGCTTTATTCCTCTGCAGGTAGAACAGCCATGCAGGGCACTGTGGTGCCATGAAGTGGGGTGTTGGCAGCCATGCCAGGGTCCCCAGGCATAAGGCTGGGGAGCCCCTCCAAGTTGGCTCTGGATAGAGATGAAGCCATCCTGGCTTGCCTGGATGGGCCCAGCCACTGCCCAGCACCAGGAAATCTGCCTGCTGCCCTCTGGGAGCTGCCAGGGCAAGAGGTGGCAAGGGGACAGGACCCCACCAGCCCGCTGCAGCCCTCGGGGCCCAGAGCAGATCAGGAGTTAGAGCCCATCTCTCAGCAGCTGTTGGAGGAGGAGGCGGGTGCTGCTGGAATCACTTCTGGGAGCAGCAAGCTTTGGGGATCCCAGTGGGCCTTTGTCAGGGTCAGCTGTCTCCCTTCTGTTTCTCCCTCTGCTCCTATCAAGCCCAGTGACCTGGGACAAGTCCCTAGCCAGGGCTCCTGCTGCCACTGCAGATGCCGTGGCATAACATGACTTCCCGACCCTTCCAGCCAGCACTCAGTCCAGGAAACAGAAGAGCGGACCCTGTCCTCTGGGATGTGAGGGGCTTCTGGAGAGTTGGGCCGGGTCCCAGATACTCTGCTCTGATCATGGGCGGTTTGTATGGAGCACAGTTCCTGAGTGGCCAAGCGGCCAGGCACCGGGCTACCCCCTGAGCTCACCCAGAAGCACCTTGGGAGAAAGGCCTGGTGGTTTGCTGCCAGAAGTTCAGAGCCAGTGGAAACTCTACAGAGCACTGTTCTGTTCCGAACCCCCCCGGTGTTGCTGTGAGCTGGGATCAACTGGACCCGGATCGAGCCCTTGGAGGCTTTCCCACTCCTGTCAAGAGCTGTCTTGGCCACCATAGGGCAGTCTGACCCTGCCCTGTCGGGTTCCTGTGAGTCAGAATCAACTCAATGGCAAGCAGTTTGGTATTTGTTCATTTTCAGTCTGTGCAAAAGGAGACCCGGTGGCACTGTGAATTAGGCTCTGAGCTGGTCACTTTAAGGCCAGCGGTTCGAACTCACCAGCCACTCCCAGGGAGGAGAACGAGGCTGTCCACTCCTGTAAAGATCCAGAGCCTTGGAAACCCTAGGAGGCAGTTCTGCTCCGTCCTCTAGGGTTGGTGTGAGTCGGAATCCACTCGATGGCAGTGAGTCTGCTTTGATTTCCTGTGTACATGATGCCCTTTACCTGTAGACAGGCATGGGCCACATCCTTGTCATCCTGGTCCCCTCTCTCAACCTTACTGAAGGTGGAGTTGGCCAGACCTCTGGAGCCCGGCCCCTGCCTCCCCCAGCACTGCCCCCATCCAACCACTGACAAGCAAGAGCCTTTGAACAATGTCAATCTGATTACTCCCCTCCCTGCTCTGGGCCTCCAGCAGCTGCCGTGACACCAAAATAAAACCCCACGTCCTGCAGCGGATGCCGCTGCATGTGCCAGCCCCTTCTCTCCATGCGGAAGCTGGTCCATCTGCTCTGTCCATGCTGCTTCAGCTCAGTACCCCCCACCCCCACTCACCACCACCACCTTCCTCAAACTTGCCCAAGCAGTCTCACACAGAGCCTTTGTGTGCATGTGACGTGGGCCCCTGGGACTCCATGTCACCAACTCAGATTGGCTCTCCTTGATTGTTTTCCAAAGTACCCCCACTCCTGACACCTAGTCTAAGGTGTTATCCCACCTCCAAATTTAATAGCACTTGGTGGCGTACGGCTTACACGCTAGACTGCTAAACCACAAGGTCAGCAGTGTGAAACCACCGGCAGCTCTTTGGGAGAAGCAGGCGGCTTCCTGGAGACAGTGACAGTGTCAGGAACCCACAGAGGCAGTTCTATCCAATCCTATAGAGTCTCTCCAACTCATAGAGCCTCTATTATCTGAATCGACTGGATGGCAGTGAGTTGAGGGATGGCACTATGGGTGAGGCATTGGGCTCCTAACTGCAAGGCCGGCTGTTCAAACCTACCTGCTGCTCCTTGGGAGAATGATGAGGTTCCCGTAAAGATTTATGGTTGAGGACATCTGTATAGGGTCTATAGGGATAATCAACATAGGGTCACCACACGGCAGAATCAACTCAAGGGCAGTGACTTTGGTTTTTGGGTACGGCCTTCAAATCTTTTTCCGACTTAGCCCTACACCTTTCCCACCTCAGCCCCACTTCCACTGGAATGCAGATTCCAGTAGAGTAGGATCTAGTTCAGCCCGCTCCACGCTGGATAGCCAGCGCTAGAAAGTGCCCCGCCCACAGTCGGTAAAAAACCAAACTCTTTACTGGCATTGTGAGTCACAGCAACCCGGTGGGACAGAGTCGAACTGTCCCCTGTGGGACAGACAGAGTCGAACTGTCCCCTGTGGGCCCTGAGGCTGTGCGGTCTTTACAGCAGCCGAAAACCTCTTCTTTCTCCACCGGAGCCCCCGGGGGGTTTGGATCCTGACTCGGGTTAGCAGCCCACGGGGAACTTGTTAGAGCATCCGTTACTTGGCCTCCGCGCACAAGACAAGGTCTTCTCATTTCTTTCCTGAAAGCCCATCCAACTCACCACTTCGTAGAGGGTGGAGTCCGGAGGCAAGCCCCATCTCATCGGTTCCTGAACCTCGGCTGAACACTGGTCGCACCCGTGACTCATAGCCACCCCTCACAGGGCAGAGTAGAACTGCTCCCTAGGGTTTCTCAGGTTGTAAATCTTTATGGGGGCAGAGCAGCTGGTGGGTTTCAACCATTGACCTTGTGATTGGCAGCCCAACGCCTAACCCAACTGCCACTGAGGCTCCTGGAGTGCTGGGAGGGGAAGCTCAACCCTGGAGCCGAGCCCCTGGCAGGCAGCACAGAGCTCCGTCCTGGGGGATTGCCGGGGCTGGTGATGGCCGGTGCGGGGTGATGGTGCTGGCGATCACTGGCCTTGAGGATGATGGAATTCTCCTTCCCAGAATAGTAGATCCCAGAAGCCGAGAGTCTAGGATGGGTCCAGCGCTGTCCACAGCCTTTGGTCTGTGGCAGCTCCGTTTGGTGGCCGATCAAGGCTCTTATTCCTGTCGCCCACCTGTGGGTGTCAAATGCGCCTTCCTTCTGCCACAGCCGTTGCTAGGCAAGTTAATGAAGTGACAGGACACTTTGGCTCTTGTTGCCCAAGTTAGAGCTGCAGCTCTGATGGCCCTGCAGTCCAGCCCCGGCTTCCTGCACCAGTGAGACAGGGCAAGACCTGCCCACCCAGCCCTGCCCGGTCCTGGGTCCATCGAGTTTTCATTGGCTGTGGTTTTGGGGTCGGTCTGACAAAGCAGGTCCTGGCTGTCCAGGAGGAACAGAGGGCCGGACTCATGCCCAGGAACCAGACTAGCCAAACCAGAGGACCCAAACTCACCAATTCCGACTCCCAGCCACCCTATAGGACAGGGTAGAATGGCTCCGGTGGGTTTCCGTAGTTCCTTATGGAAATAGAAAGCCTCATCTTCCCCCCCTGCTGACATTGTAGTTAGTAGCTGGCATCCCAGCACACAGCTGCTAGGCCATCCGGGCGCTTTGTTGGACACCACAGCGACGTGGAAGCCCCTGGGCTGACAGATAGCCTGTGGCTGCCTGTGGAGAGCATCAGGTGGGACTCATGGCCAGGTCTCCTGCATAACTGTTCCTCCCCTCTTCCCATAAACAAAACAAAACAAAACTGCCATCTAGTTGATGCTAACTCAGAGTGGCCCCATAGAGCAGCGCAGAACTGCCCCCTGTGGGTTTCCAAGACTGTAGCTCCTTACAGGGGTAGAAAGCCTCATCTTTCTCCAGAGGAGCTGGCTGGTGGTTTCAAACTGCTGACCTTGTGGTTAGATACCAGCATGCAGCCACTCCATCACTTTGCTGCTGGAAGGTGAGAATCTCACCACGGAACTACCAGCCGCCTATGAGTGTCTCTGCTTGGCAGATGGACAAAAGGGAGACTTAGGGAATGCTGGAGGGTTGGTGTCTGGCCCACATCCACATCCCGGGAAGGTGGATGGATGAGAGTGGGCTTATGGGAGGAGTAGGGAAGCCCCTAAAGCTTGTCCCCTTGGGGTTTCCATCTCAGACTCTTGGGGGGTGGGCACCAGAACAGACCCACCTTGCTTCATCTGTGGTATTCCAAACCTGTACAGGACAGCTGCCAGTTGCCAGGGTGACTCCGAGAGAGGTTGGATCTAGCATTGTAGGACCCCCAGGCTCTCCGGCCCCAGCCCCAGCTGACCTGGGTGGGCCTGGGGTCTGGCCTTTCTAACGGTGACTGATGCAGGTGACGCAAGCAAGACTTGGAGAGCACTGTCCCCAGGGCTATAGCTCAGAGCTCGGCCGTGAAGCAGTCTCAGTCCTGCTGGCTAGGCCCTCCGCATCCCCACTCGGTGCTGCTGACCCTGCAGGGAAGCTTTGGGATTCAGCAGACCAGACGAGGCTTTGCCTCTGGGACCAGGGGGCCTGGGTTCGAATCCTGATTCCCCTCTCTGTGTGCCCCCAAGAAACAGAGACCCCTCCAGTTCGAACCCTGATGATGGGGTTGTCCACGCTCACAGCTGCCCGAGAGCGGCCCTATTCAGCTCCGGCTCGGGAACCTTAGCCCGCGATGCCCACTGCCTTCCCCTGAGGCAGTTTGTCTTCCCAGGCCTGCTCTCTCCGAGTGTTTTATTTGCTCTTGATGGATTCTAGCTCATGCTCAGGGCTTGCACCTGCATACAAATGCCCCGAGGGCTCGGGCCGGCCCCTGGGGAGCTGTCCTCACCTGCTCTAGGCCAAGCCCCAGGCTGTGAGTTCCCAGCAGGCCGGAAGGCTGGGACCACCAGGCCCGCTCAGCAGCCCTTGGCACAGCCGGAAGCAGACAAGCTGTCGGCCCTTTGAGAGCGAGTGGCCCGTGAGAGAGTGGCTGCTGGGAGGTCTTCAGGGGGTTTGGGAGTAGCTGGGACAATCAGTCGCTGTTTGGGGGAGGCTGGCAGGGCACTGCCCTTTGGCACCAAGTCCCTGCCAAGCCCGGGCCGAGTTTCCCACTGCCTGCCAGCCTGCCAGTCCTGGAGCGCAGGGAGGGGAATGCGTCGTCCCTCTCTTCAGAGTTTTGCTTCAGTCAAGGTGGCCTGTGCTGTCTGTCACCTGCTCGCAGATAGCAGCCTGGCCCCACGTGGACATGCGCTGGCTCCCTCTTGCTGCCTGCCGAGATGAGGGTGGTATGCCATGAGCCAACCCCTGCAAATGCCCGAGTGGCCCCTCTGTCAGGCTGCGGGGAGGCAGGCAGCTGGGCTGAGCCTCGCTTGTTAACTCGGCGTGATCCTCGTCAGACCCCTTTGACTAGGGAGACCGCAGTGCATAAAACGTCCCCGACGTCTGTCTTCTTCTCAGGAGACAAGAATAAAAGCTGGCAGTTATGCCAAACCCACACCAAACTTACTGCCCTGGACTCCATTCCAGTTCCTAGTGACCCCGTGGGACAGTGTAGATGGCCCCTGTGGCTTTCGGAGGCTGCCCCCTGTGGTTTTCTGACACTGTGAATGTTTACAGGAATAGAAAGCCTCCTCTTTCTCCAGAGGGGCGGCTGGTGGCTTCAAACTGTTGACCTGGTGGTTAGTAGGCCTGCATGTAACCCGTTACACCACCAACCAGGGCTCCTGATGCCGGTGCAATGCGGGGTGAGGGTGAGATACAGTCCCTGCCTGACACCACGGCTTAAGTACTCGGCTGGTCACCGTACATTGGTGGTTTGAATCCACTCAGATGTGCCAAAGGCCACAGCCCCATGGACACACACAGGACTGACACCATTGGGAGCTCACTCAGTGGAAAGCCAGTTTTTTGTTTGTTGAAGGGGGTTGCGGGGCTGTTTTCGCCAGGATGATCGGGAAGGTCCTCTTGGTAAAGGAGATATTTGAGCAGAGCACTGAAGTTGCTTACAGAGAGGACAGAGGAAACTGACTGCAGAAAGCTACTGAGCAGGGGTGTACCTGGCATGCTTGACCACACCAGGGGAGCAGGTGCAGCTGGGGTGGAGGCTGGAGAGGGTGGGGGGTGGGGGAAGGCAATGAGGCCGGAGAGGCGTAACCCAGATAGCGGTACCACGCCAGACCCCATTTTACAGATGTAGAAACTGAGCCCAGATCATGAACCTGACGGGCCTGGGTTTGAATCCCAGCCTTGGATGTTTCCTGGCCTTGCTCCTCCTCCCTCCCTCCCTCCCTCAGAGGCCTGGTGAAAGTTGAGTGTGCTTCAGACATGGGGGGTGAGCGAGCAAGCACGCCAGTGTTTCTGCAGCACCACAAGTGCCCTTGCCGTGAGCGTCCCCAGGTCTCACTCACTGCCATGGTCCCTTCAAGTCTCGGTTCACATGTCTCCCATCCCAAGAGACCCTTCCTGTCCCACTGGCAAAAAGAACCTCTTTCACAAAAGCCAACTGGTGCCAACAACCTCAATGCCCATCAGCAAATGGACAGATAAGCAGAGCGTGATATACAGAGAGTGGCATGCTAGTCCATCAGTGAGTGTGTGTGTGTGTGTGAGAGAGAGAGAGAGAGAGAGAGATAGAGACATACTACCTCATGATGTGCCTTGAAACAGTGGGTTCAGTGGAACCTGTTGATGAAGGACAAACCCAATTGGGCCCCACTTACATGAAAGTTCTAGAACAGGCAATGCAAAGGTTATAAGAAAGAAAGAAAGAAAAAACGAAAGAAAGAGAGAAAGAGAGAGAAAGAAAAAGAAAGAAAGAAAGAAAGAGAAAGAAAGAAAGAAAGAAAGAAAGAAAGAAAGAAAGAAAGAAGGAAGGTTGTGAGTGGTTAGGGGGGTGCGGTGGGTGGGAGTGGGGGACTGGGGGGCTGGGGAGAGGACCCCCCCGGGTAGGAAACACTCAGCTTCCACAAAGGGTGAGAGATAAATCGGGGAATGGGGAATGGTGATGGCGCACATCGTGAAGAATGCAGTTAATGTCACTGAATTGCACATGGGGCGAATGCTGAAATAGGAAAATGTTTTGTTATCAACATTTGCCACCATTAAAAAAAAGACTTATGGATGATTAAAGAGCAGGTATCCTCCTTCCCAGCCCCCACCCCATGCCCACCAGGCCTCCGAGGGTGGGAAGTGTGTTCAGTGGGAGACCCCCTGGGACGCCCAGCCTGTAGACCTGAGGCTTGTTAAGCAGAGCTCCCAGGGGGTCCTGGGGCAGCGTGGGAGAAGCACTCTTGCGTACGCTGCTGTGAAGCCGTGTCTACACGGGAGGAGCTGGCATCCCCTCCTGTCCCCGTCCTGGGGCTCTCTCTGCGTCTCCACTGTGGCATCCATCACGCTTGTAATTACTTGTTTAGCATCTGTCTGCTTCTCTGGACCGCACACTCTCTCATTCTCGCCCGGCCTTGTTCATGGCTGGGTCCCCAGCACCGAGCAGCCTGCCTGGGGCGTAATAAATGTTTGTTGGGAAAACAAACAAGCAGACGCCTGGCTGGCGGGATGAACGCACGGATGCTCGCTGGAGCAGCTGGACTCGGCGTCCAGTCCCCCGCCCCCTGGCCCTTCCCCCCAAGCCCCTCCGGCTCAAACTCAGGCTCTGCCTGCAGTGACTTTGTGTGTGCTCCTGGGCCAGTCAGCGTGTTCTCGGGAAAATGAGACTGATTTGCGAGTGGGGGAGGGGCAGGGGATCTCAGGACATCCAGGGCATTGGGGGGGGGGGGGGTTGTACCATGCATGGAAGGACACCACGCACAGCTCCTTCAGGAGAGGCCGGCTGTCCGTGCACTGTGGTGTATGTCTGCCTGGGTGGAAGTGTGTGTGTGTGTGTGTGTGTGTGTGTGTGTCTTTGTGTGTGTGATTGGGTGCAGTGCGTTACTGCGGGTGAAGGTACCGCATGATGTGTGAGGGGGGTGTGTAAGTGAACGTGGCACACCACTGTGAGCGAGGTCGAGAGAGGTGTGTGGTACGCATCTGTGTGCATGTGCGGGGTTAGTGTGTGTGAAGGCAGGAGGTGCTGTGCGTGGCGTGTGTTGTGTGTGTGAGCAGGGAGGGTGGTGGATGTGTGTGGCATGGTCTATGTTACTGTGCGCCAGGTTGGTGTGTGGTGTGTGTGTTTACTGTGTGTGAGCACGCTAGATGTGTGTGCGGTGTTGGCGTGTGCGAGGTGGCGGTGGATGATGTGTAGTGAGCGTGTGTGAAGGGTGAGTGCGGCAGATGCGTGTACTGTTACTGTGTGTGAGGAGGTGGGTGACGTGTGGGGCATGGTGTGTGAAGTGGTGCTACCTCTCTGCGTGTGAGTAATAGGGTGTAGCTTGGTGGGGTGCGGTGCAGTCAGGGCAGTGGCCCAGAACCGCTCCTCTGTGGGCAGGCTGGCTCTGGAGCCAGGGCCCTGACTCTGGCTCCTCTGACCTAGCAGGGCACCAGGCATTGGGGGTCCAGTGGCCGCCAGGCAGACGCGATCCCTGCCTTACAGCGCTGTGGTCTGAGGGGCCAGGCAGGTGACCCCAAGGGGGCAGACACGCCAACAGCAGTTTGCAAGTTTTCCAAGGACCAGTTGGAGAGGGTGGAGGGTGGAACCAGGGGATGGGCAGGTCTTTCTGGGGGGCTGCGTGGGCTGGCCTGGGGCCTGCAGCAGGGGGTGGCATCGGTAGTACCAGGGCAGGCTGCTGTATTCCCCTTCTTCAAAGAGGAGCTGCAGGACCTGTGTTTCCTAACCAGGGTCAGGCAGATGGGGGGGTGGGGTGGTGTGTGTGTGTGTGTGTGTGTGACTGAGAGTAGACCCTACGCCTCTTTGGGGGCGATTCTATCGTGGAAACGGTTTGGTGGACTTTAGGTGGCACAGGGTCGCGCAGCAAGCTGGCACTGGAATATTTCGAGCTCGCCGTAATGAAAGCAAACGGCAATTTGGCGTGTCTTCAGGCTCGAAAGCTGCAGTGCGTTGCTCAGTCGTTGGAGGCCCGTTATTACCTACCATTAATGGGGGCTGCCGCTCGGGGGGCCGGGGGAGGGAGAGGAGGGCTCAGAGAGGTTAAGTGACTTGCCCAGCGTCACAGGGCTGGGTAATGGGAGGGCAAAGTGCAAGGCGTGGAGTTTGGTCGGTCCCCTCCCCCAAGGCCGGCTGCTCCCCTGAAAGGATGGGCTGGGAGCAGCTCCTGAGCGCTGGTTTCCATAGCAGCAGAGCCAGGCCTGCACAATGGATCCCCCCATCTTTGCTGCCATGGGGCTGCAGGGGCGGGAGATGCTCTGGGCTCAGAGGCTGCAGGCTGCGGGGCTGGGAGAGGCCTTCCCACGGGTCCGCCTCCAAGCAGTCCTCACAGGCAGCGAGGAGAGGGGCAGGCAAGCCGAGAGGAGACAGTCCCAGACCAAGGGAGTTTGCCAAAGGCAGGAGCAGCAGCAGCAGCCACCGCCACTGCACCTCATTCTTTCATTCATCTTGACAGCCTTGGGGGAGGGGCCTCTTGATCCCCATTTTACAGATGAGGAGACTGAGGCCGAAACACAGTGTCGCTCAAAAGTATCATGCAAGAGAGCAGTCCTCATAGGGAAGTGGGGTAAGGGGCAGAGCCTGGGGGGCCTGGGGGTTCTGGGGACATGATGGAGGTGCTGGGCCGATTGAGACGCTGCTTTGGAACCAGAACCCAGAACCCCCTGAGGGGGGCCAGGAATCTGTATGCTGGGAATTCCCTTCCCCTGGAGTGTTTTCTGGAGAGAGTGAAATTTGAGGAAACTCCATCCCAGTGGCTGCTGGGCGCTCGGTTTAAGTGCAGGGCCAGGATTTAGGACCCAGAAGAGAGGAAACGAGGGGACAGTGACAAAGGGAAGCTTTGAAAGGGGGCTAGAAATGCCTGGAGGAGGGGGGAGAGCTCAGAGAGAGGGGCAGGAAGAGACCTTGGGGTGGGGGCAGGGGGCAGGAAGCTGGACTAGCATGAGCAGGGTGTGGAACAGGGCTGTTTGCAAAACCCGAAGACCAACCAAGCCCACTGCCATCAAGTTGATGCCCACCTCTTTGCCACCCTAGAGGGCAGGGTAGAACTCCCCTGTGGGTTTCTGAGACTCACTGTCACGGGAGTCGAACGCCCCAGCTTCCTCCTGAGGATCGGCAGGTGATTTTGAACTCAGGACCGTCAAGGCTGCAGCCCCATGTGAAACCACTACTCCGCCAGAGATCCCATGCAGGGCTGCAGTTAATCCTCACCACAGCCCTAGCAAGCAGGCCCTGTGCACGCATGCATGTGTGCGCTGTGCGTGTGCACGTGCTTGTGTTTGTACACACACACACACACACACACACACACATTCCGTGCTTACTAGAAGCAAACAGAAGGGCCAGGCCCTGGGAGCTATGGGCTTGTAACTTTTCTGCTTCCACTCCCTCACCAGCTAGATCAGCAGTTCTCAACCTGTGGGTCTCGACCCCTTAGGGGGTCAAACGACCCTTTCACAGGGGTCACCCGATTCATAACAGTGGTAAAATGACAGTGATGAAGTCACAACGAAAATAATGTTATGGTTGGGGGGTCACCACCACATGAGGAACTCTATGAAAGGGTCACGGCGTGAGGAAGGTTGAGAACCCCTGAGCTAGATGGAGCCAGGTACTCAGACCTGAGTTCCAATCTTGGCTCCACCGTTTAGGAGCCATGTGGCCCTGGACAAATGACCCGGCCTTTCTGTGTCCTGATTTCCATTCTGGCACAAAGTTCACCTGAATAGGACCTCCGGCGAGGGCTGGCTGTTTCTGGGCCGGGCTGACGTGGCCCTGGGAGCGTGTGCAGAATCGTGGCTGGAGACGCTAAGTGTCAGTAGCAAGGATCTGTTCAAAGGTGCACAACAAGCTGGGAACCGGGGTGAGGGGAGAGCCCTGGTGGTGGTGTGGTTATGCTTTGGGTTGCCAACTACAAGGTCAGTAGCTTGAAACCACCGGCTGCTCCATGGGAGAAAGATGAGGCTCCCTACTCCTGATAAGAGTTACCAGCTCGGAAACTCACAGGGGCAACTCCACCCTGTTTTCTAGGGTGTGTGTCAGAATGAATCCCTGGCAGTGAATTGGGTTTGGCGTGTAGGGGAGGCTCCCAGGCAGCCAGCCCGGCTTTCAGAGGCCAGAGCAGAAGCACTAAGTAGAAGCAATCGCCTGCCACTCCCATCCGCACCTAGGGCATTTCAGGTCCCCGAGAGCCTCACCAGGTTTTAGCTGGGAAGCCCGGAGCTGAGGCGTCCATGAGCTCACATCCAAGAGCCTGTGCCCAGGTGCTTCTGTGGCTCGGCTGGGCATCACCATGTCCACAGGCCACCTGCCAGACACCCTCCGGGTACCTTGGCCCCACTGCTTCCCACTGTGGCTTCGGCCCAGAGGAGCCCAGCCTGTCACTCCTCTCCTTTCACAGATGAGACAAGTGACATAAGGGTCTGCCTCGGGCCACACCGCTGGGAACCGGCCCACCAGGACCCGCCCTGTGGTTGTGCTTGTAAGCTTCCTACCATCTACCCTGTTTCATAGGATGAGTCAGCATGGAGTCCTTGGCAATGAACTTGGCTCTTGTTTTCAGGAGTGCAGAGGACAGGTACCGTGGTGCCTGCTGAATTGCAGGCATTGGCAGTCTCCTGGGGGGCTTGGTCACTCCCCGAATCTCTCCAAGGGCCCAGGGCAAGTCTGAGCGGGAAGGAAGATGGCTCACTCACGTCCGCGGGGGCTGTGGCAGCAGCTGGGGAAAGCACAAGGCACCTTCCAAGGTACTTCATGTGTGACCCCGTGGCCTCTCTGTCCCCTAGCCATGGGTACCATAGCTGGGAGCACCCAGCCTGGTCCAGCCTCCGCCCTGAAGTTCGGGCAGTGGTGGGTGGCTGTGGGAAGGGGCTATGGGGAAAGATGAGGAAGGGAGTCCTTGTGAGCTCTGGAACGTTCTCCAGGCGTGGCGACAGGTCTGGGCTCCACGTCTTCACTCTGGAGACAACCTCGACCAGCCCAAAGTGCTAAGTTCCTTGCGGTCACATCATATTTTTCTAACAGTTTCCTTGACGTATAATTCACATACCCCACAATCCAATGGTTCGAATGCCTTACAGCAGGGGTCCCCAACCTTCCCAATGCCGCGACCCTTCAATACAGGTCCTCATGTGGTGGTGACCTCCCAACCATAACATTATGTTCGTTGCTACTTCATCACTGCCCTTTTGCGACTGCCATGAATTGGGCGACCCCTGGGAAAGGGTCGTTCGACCCCCAAAGCGATAGTGACCCACAGGTTGAGAACCGCTGTCTTGGAGGGTTGTGTGGTCACCACCACAGTCAACTGCAGGCCTTTCCCTTCCTTGCTGTTCTCCTTGTTAACTCCTCTCCCCCGCCTGCCCCAACCTCCCCCGTCATCACGGCGCTAAGAAAATATGACTCTAGTTACTGTCTCTATAGAAATCTCCCCGCCTGAATCTGGTCACTGTCTCTATTGCTTTTTGTACGTTTGGCGTTGTGCGATGCCAACCGCCATGTGGAGGTGGGTGTTCAGTATTCTGTTCTGCCTCCCATTACACAGATGAAAGCCACCGAGGTCCCGAGATTCTAACTAAGGGAAATTTGAACCTGGCACTGTGGCGTCAAGGCCTGTCCCCCAACCCTCGGAGAGAGATTCTGCTTCATGGAGCATGAAGCTGAGTCTGAGGCTCAGGTCACGCCCCTGAAGAGGGAGGCACGCGGGCACAAGCAGGTGTGAGACAGGAGACCCCAGGGGCTAAGCGAGGGGGGTTGGTGGAGGTGGGGCCCATGGCCTGCTGGAGCAGTGGGGGGAGCAGGAGCCATCCCAGAAGGTCCACAGAGATGGGCTGGAGCCTGTGTGTTCTGTGAGGGGGGTGGGGGGGGAGGAGGACAGGCAGCCCTCTCTCCCAGTCACCTGGGTTACGCTTTGTTAGCAGAATGAAGTGAGGTCACGTCCTCCTCAGCTGAGTACACTCCTGGGCTCCCCATTGCAGGCAGAAGCAAGATGAAGTCCTCTCCCTGGTCTGCGAGGCCCTGCCCTGCTGACCTCTGCTGCTCCTCTGACCTCGCCTCCAGCCTGCCTCTCCCGGCTCATTCATCTCCTGGGGGGCCGGTGGCGGGGCACAGTGCTCAGCCTGCATGATTCTTTTCTGAGCTCTCTACATGGGGGTCTCACCCAGGTCTTTCGGACCACCCTGTTTGAAATGGCACCCTGGGCCTCCAGCCTGCCCCCCCCCCCCCCCCCCCCGCAGCACTCCTGACTGCCCTGGCTTGCTTTCATTATTACCTTGTTCCGGCACTTATCACCATCTGATGCGCTCTGCATTTCACCTCTTTATTTGCAGTGTCTGGCCGAGGGTGGGGGCGGGGGCACTCTGATAATGCCAGCCATTACCATGGGCGGCCGGAGAGGCTGACTGCTCAGCTCTCAGCCGTGGTCCTTGCTGGGGAGTAGGCTCCAACTCAGGCCAAGAACGACATGCCCTCTGGTTCTGGACCATCTTCACAATCGTCCTCTCTCTCACCGCCATCAGGGCGATGCTGACTCAGAGCGGCCTAGAGGGCAGGGGAGAACGGCCCCCATGGGTGGGTTCCTGAGACTGACTCTTTCCAGAAGTAAGGAGCCCCATCTTTCTCCCTCTGGGTGGCTGGTGGTTTCGAACTACTGCCCTTTCCGTTTGAAGCCTAACCCACAATCCACGGTGACACCGGTGCTCCAGTTTGCAACCTCGGGGGTGTTTGATTCCATCGTTACAGCCACTGAACCCCAGTTGTGCAGTAGGTTACATCACTGGGCTGCTCACCTCTAGGGGAGCAGTTCGAAACCACCACCTGCACTGAGGGAGAAGGATGAGACGTTCTCCTCCCGTACAATGTTACAGTCTCAGAAACCCACAGCGGTGGCTCTGTCCTGTCTTATCTGGTCTCTCCCGGAGTTGACTCCCAGGGCAGTGTGTTGAATGGATTCCCAGCTAGGCCGCTCACCTTCCAGCGTATGTGACCACGTGCTGCCGTGAGCCGTCCTTAATGATGTTGTTGACTAATTCTTCAGCGTTAAACAGCCTGGCCTTTCTTCCTCGTCTGTCTTCAGTCTGGAAGCTCTGCTAAACACTGGTTGCCGTGGGTGATCTGGCTGGCATTTAAAATAGCAGTGGCATGACTTTCAGCAACCGTAGCAACACGCGAGCTACCACCCTTTGACAGACAGACAGACAGGTGATGGGCGTAAATCTGGAGGTCCGCCATGAAGGTAGTTCTTGGGTGGATAAAAATAACGATGATGTCATCTCTTCTGCACTGGTCATTTTCTTACTTTTACAGATGAGCTGCTCGGGGTTCTCAGAAGGCACGGGTCCTCCTCAAGGTCACGTGGGGAGTGAGGGAGCGTGTGGGACGCCATACAGGGAGGACTCAGGGCTTAGCTGCCGGGGTGCAGCCAGCTGAGGTGAGGTGCCTTGCCTGAGGTCATGCCCCTCCCCAGGAGGGGCCCAGGCCCAGTGACTGACCACTCTTCTGGACTCTGGAAGGTGGAGGAGAGTAACACAGTTCTCTGAGCCCCGTTGCGTGGCAAGCCCTGGGCAGCACGCGTCGGCCCATCCCATTCTCACAAGATCTACACGGTGACACAGTTCACCTTGCGCTGACGTCCACTGTGGACATGGGGGGAGTGGTGTGTGGGTGACTCCAGGAGGAAAGTCAATTCATTCCTATCTGCCTCCTGCCCTGGTGGCTTAGCAAGTGTCCCAGGAGCTCGGAGAACCAAGGGCTCCACAGGGGCCAGAAAGTCAGCAGGGTTTTCCCGGGGGACGTCGGAGAAGGGAACCCTGAAGAATGAGGCAGAATTCAGGTAGGAGATGTGGGATCAGCCAAACACCACCAAGGCGGAGGCCTCTCGCTTCCTGATCTCAAAACCCGCTACGCAGTCACAACAGGGAACACAGCCCGGCCCACCGAGAGAGACACCGATAGATAGATAGATAGAGAGCAGACACAGAGAGCGAGACATAGGCCAATGGAACCCAGAGTTTTGAAAGCCCGGAGATGACTCTATCTACCTATACACAGTTGATCTTGAACATGACTGAAGCACATTAAACGGGACAGCGATAGTCTCTTTCACCAATGGTGCTGGCCAGACTGGATATTTTGTTTGCAGAGGATGAAGCAGGTCCCATCACTCACGCCATACACAAAGACGACTCAAGATGGCCCAATGGCCCAAACAGGAAACCTAGACCCATAAAGAACATCAGTGGAAAAACAGGGACACACCCAGGATCCCCGATGCATGGTGCACATACACTGCCAACCATGAGGACAAACACACCAACACCAGGTGACAAAACAGATGGCTGGGACCCCTAACAAGTAGCCATAGGGGGTGTCTATCACAAGCTTTCGCTGAAAAAGTAAAGCGAGAACCCACAGCCCCGGAAAAATCTTTGGACATGACATCTTCCATAAGGGACAAACCTAAAAAAATTTAGCGAGACTTCAACACCTCAACAAGAAAGAGGCAAACAATCCAGTGTAACCTGTGGGCAGAGGACCTGAACAGACACGTCACCAAAGAAGATGCTCAGCCCAGCCGGCCAGCAAACCTGGAGAAAGATGCTCAAGATCACTAGTCAACACGACAACGAAGCATCGCTCACCCACCCCGACCCGAGTAGACAGTTGAAAACAGCGGCAACCAGAGGAAACAACAAATGCTGGCCAGGGTGTGGGGCGACAGGACCCTCATCCGCCGCTGGCAGGGCTGTAGGACTGCACAGCTTCGTGGGCAGCAGCAGGGCGCTGCTTCTACACGCTGCAGAGAGAAATACCAGATGACCCTACAATTCCTTGACTTGTCCCAGAGACATGAGAGCAGACAGACAGACAGACACACACACACCATGTTCACCGTTACAGTAACTTGGACACGATCTCAATGTCTCTCTAAGGACGAGTGGATCAACACACTTTGATGCGTGCACACGGTGACTTTCAAGGACAGGAGTAAACCTGTGAACCCTCCAGAGCCCCGAGGAGTATTGTGCTGAGTGGAGTGAATTCATCAGAGAAGGTAAAATATCATATGAGACCGCTGTTACCCAAAGCCAAGACCCTACAGGGTTTTACACGGAAAGAAGTATTCTTTGGCGGTTGCCAGGAGTGGAAGGGGGAGGGATGGCGGGCGGAGGGCAAGCCACTGGCTAGAGAGGGCAGAGAGGTGTGAACTTGAGCAAAGGGGACGGCAACAGACTGCAAGAGGGAGGGTGGGCACGACATTGGGAGGTTTGTAAGCATTAAAGGCAACAGAGGCAAATCCTGCGATATACACAGCCCTCTAAGTAGATGCTTAGATAGACACACAGGCTGAACGGGTGTGGGCGCGAGAGTGGGAGTCTACTCAGGAATATATATAGAGATTTGACAGGGGATATTTGTATATGCGTGTTTACCTCTGCAGTGATTCTAGGCATGGATGCAGTGGAGCGTACGGGAGGGGGGCACGTTATGAAAACTTCTTAGATGTTACCAGACACCCCAAGGGAATGAGTCACTGTGCCTTGGGGGCCAGGGTCATAGTCTCAGGGGACACCAAGGTGACAGAACCTAGTTCACAAAGGCCGATGTTCTATATCCTACTTCGGTGAGTACTGATTGGAGTCTTAAATAACTCCTGAACAGCCATCTGAAGTGTCAATATTGATCTCCCCCTGTCCAGAGGAAAGATGAGTGATAGACATCAAAAGAAACAAACAAGCGATCTGTCCGATGGACACTCACGCAGACCACCACATAGACATCGGTCAATATGACCCAAGGCCCGAAGAACCAGATGATGCCCGTCTTTCTCTATCAATTGCTCCGACAAGGAATCCTGGCGGTGTTCTGGGTTGCTCACAGGACTGCTCATCCCAAGGCCAGTAGTTTGAAACCACCAGCTGTTCTGGGGGAGAAAGATGAGGCTTTCTGCTCCCGGAAACCAAGGGGAGGGGCAGTGCTCTCTGGTTGCTATGAGTCGGAACTGACTGGATGGCATGGGTGTGTGTGGGTGGACAGAGTGGGAGAAAAATGTGGATCGGAACTGAACATCCTAAGAGACCAGGCACCGGTGGGACTCTCAAGGCTGTGGCCCTTAGTCACCCTCCAACTCTGGAACTGAGCTCCCTCCTGTGTTGAAATGATCAGCCACTGTCCATCAGAAGGGCAGCATTGACTCAAGGGCACAGTTTGGAGGGTTAGGAATGGGGAGGAGCGGACCCAAGCGGTGTGGGGAGGAGGCCATGGGATGGCACCTTGAGGGGAGGGCATGTGGGTTGAAACAAAATCTCTGTCATTCGTTGACAGTCAAACTGCCCATCTGCTCTGTAAGCCTTCACCTCATTCACACAGATGCAGAAAAAGAGTGAGTCAGATTCGGTTCAAGGTAGAAACAGGAGTGGACTCAAGGCCGACGGCTGGCACGGTGTGGAAGTGGGACTCCGGTGTGCTCTGTGGGCAGAGGTTCAGGGTGGTTGGCTGCACAGAACACTGGGTTCCAAGTGGGAAACCGAAGAAGAGAGGGGTAACTGAGGGCAGATGAACAAAGACCCCCTGCCATTGAGTCAATTCCAACTCAAAGGGGCTTTACGGAGCACAGGCAACCTCATCTTTCTCTTAGGGGGTCGGCTGGTAGGTTTGAACAGCCAACTCTGCAGGTAGCGGTCCAACCCCGAGCCCACAGCGCCAGAGAGCTCCTGAGATTCACAGACCCAGCTCTCACTGCCATCCATTGGCTGGTGAGTCCCTGGGTGGTGTAAGCAGTACACACTTGGTTACTCTCTAATAGGCTGGTGGTTCGAATCGACCCAGAGGTCCCTTGGCAGAAAGGCCTGGTGATCTCCCTTTGAGAGGGGACAGCCACTGGGATCCCTCTGAAGAGCAGTTCAACTCAATCACTGCGTTGGGTTTGTTTGTTTGTTTTAACGCTTAGTAGTCAGTTACCACAAATCAGTAGCTTTCAACATTTTGGTCTCTAGATCCTTTTATAAATGATTGAAGACCAACCCCCCACCCCAGCCCAATGCTTTTATTTCAGTTTATCTATTGATGCTTACTGTGTTCGGATCTAAAACGGAGACACATTTTAAAAGGCTTTTCCATTAGCTGTCTGGACGAAGAGACCTTCCCGGGTCCTGAGCACATGACTGCGTGCCAGAGAGGCTGGGAGGCAGGAAGGCACACAGCACCTTGAGAAGATTATGAGAAGAGCTTTGACCTTGTGCCACCCCTGTCCCCCAATAATAAACGTTCTCAGGGACCACCAGCGCCCTCGGACCACACTGAGGACTTCCTTTTATTAACTCGTGTCACCTTTTTCCCCACAGGGAGTTAATCTTCCTCACCCTCCACTGTGGTTACTATTGACATCAGCTCCTATTTTACAGATGAGAAAACTGAGGTTCAGATCAGCCACGTAGGCCAATGTCTCACAGTTAAAAAGGGACAGGAGCCCAGACTTGCTTGAATCCCGGAGGTCTGGCTCTGCAGTCAAAGAATTTGGTGGCAAAGCTCTGGTGATGGGTGCAGTGGGTTACATGTGGGGCTTCAAGCCATGATGTCACCAGTTAGAAATCGCCAGCTGCCTTCTTCTCCTGTAAAGAGTTAACATTCTTGGAAACCCACAGGGCAGCCCCACCCTGACCTGTCCTTGCTGTTAAGAGTCAGCCTTGACTTGATGATCTCGCGAGTGAGCTGGGTGGCAAGCAGATAATGGACTCAGGTGCTACCTGAAAGGCTGGCAGTTCAGGTCCATCTACATGGGCCTCGGAGTAAGGGCCTGGCGATCTGCTTCAGGATTGTCAGCTCTGGCCCATGTGAGGTCACTCACCGTGACTTGAAATGGACCTGTTTGGTTTGGGGCTTTGTGGTTAGTCTGACATCCCTCCCTCTCCCACCTGGGCCAGGAGTTCGAACATTAACCCTGGAATCATAGGCTGAATCCCAGGAGCCTGGTGTGATGCAAGGGTTAACAGTTCATGACATGAGACTGCAACCCTGAGATGTATCAGGCGCCCCCCCCACCCCCACCCCCCTCCACACCCTGGCAGGGGTGAGAAGTCTGCTCTCACAGCAAAGCCTTCAGAATGTTGTTTTCTGAAGTGTTGCCTCACCCCTACAGCAGCCCACGCCCCCCTGGGGCAGGGGGCTCCCCCTGAGAAGCGGCTGGTCCCCAACACTGCCCTGCCCACCTAGGGCAGGAATGGACTTGTCTCCTTGGGAGGCTTGGGATGCATAAGTCCTTCCCACAGTCTGCCCTTTGTCTGATGCCCCTCCACTCATTCTCTTTACTTAGCTCCCTTGTACTCTGTGGGGATTTGCTTTGTCAAGCCGCTTCATAATCAGAACCTCATTGAACATTTACCACAATTGCACATATCTGGTCATTTTTTAAGGACCCCTGGTGGGGTTGTGGGTTACACGACAGGTTGAGAATTGCAAGGTCAGAAGTTTGATCCCACAAGCTGCTCTGAGGGTGAAAGATGAGGCTTTCTACTCTCAGAAAGATTAACAGCTCCCGAAATCCACAGGCATAATTCTACTCTGTCCTGGGGTGGGGGTGGGGGGGGCTGTGAATTGGAATCGACTGGATAGCAGTGGATTTGATTTTGGGGTCGGTCACTTTGCAAATTCCACGAATCAATATTTTTTAAGTGCATTTTACATTTTAGAGCAGGTTTAGGCTTCCAGAGAAATGATGCTGTCTGCAAGTACGAAGAGACGTGGCCCGTTTGTTAGAACCGATGACCCAATATTGATGTGTTATTGTTAACGACAATATCCCCAGTTTCCATAACAAACGGCAGCGCATCAATAGGGAGCTGCCAGTAATTCAAGCCAGATTTAGAAGAGAATGTGGAACAAGGGATATCATTGCTGATGTCAGATGGCTCTTGGCTGAAAGCAGAGAATACCAGCAAGATGTTTACTTGTGTTTTTTTGACTAAGCCAAGGCATTCGACTGTGTGGATCATAATAAACTATGGATGCCATTGTGAAGAAGGAGCATTCTAGAACACTCCATTGGGCTCGTGTGGAACCTGTATAGAGTCTGCGAGGCAGTCGTTAAACAGAACAAGGGACTATTACATGGTTTCAAAACAGGAAGATGTGTGTCAGGGTTGTCTGCTCTCACTACTCTCATTCTCTCTGTATGCTGAGCAGATGATCTGAGAAGCCGGGTGATATGGAGGAGAGGGCGCCATCAGGATTGGAGAGCGGCTCCTTAACCAGCTGTGATATGCATACAACACACCCTTGCTTGCTGAAAGTGAAGCAGACTCCAAGAACGTACTGAAGACAGTCAGAGCCTACAGCCTTCGGTGTTGATTCTAAGTCACTGTAGAGAAAGCCAAAACCCTCAGTGGACCGATAGACAACATCATGATAAACAGGAACTATCGAAGCTGTCAAGGATTTGATTTGACTTGGACTGACCACGGATGCTCATGGTGGCAGCCTTCAAGAAATCAAGTGACATGTTGCTTTGGGGACACCTGCTGCACTAGGTGTCGCTTTGAGGACTCAGGAGGGCCTGGTCTAAGTCATGAAACTGTCCGTCGCCTCATAGATGTGTGACAGCTGTAAAAAATGACTAAGGAAAACTGCAGCAGAATCGATGCATGTGAAGCCAGGTGGGGGTGACAACTCTGAAATGCTGGAAGAAAAAAAAACTCTGACTTGAAGAACGGTCAGAATGCGCCTTACACGCAAAGGTGGCAAGGCTCCGTCTCTCATCCTTAGGACACGTTATCAGGAAAGACGAGAGGAGAAGAACACCATCCTTGGTAAGAGGGGCCCTCGAGGAGATGGGTCGACACAATGGCTGACACAATGGTCTCCGACCTCACAGCAACGGGGGGAAGATGGCACGGGACCCTGCGGTGTTTTGTTCTGTTGCACATAAGGTTGCTATGAGATGGGGCCAACCGGATGGCGCCTGATGACAATAAAAGCTGTATTTTCTGTTAGGACTTTCTCTTTGCGTTTCACTTTAACAACCGCACAGTCTTGGGCCCATTATTATGGAACCAGACAGCATGGCTTCCCTGCCCTGAAAGTGCCCTGTGCCCTACCTAGCCATTCCTCCCTCTCCCTGCCCCCCAAGCCAATGGCAGCCACAGAGCTTTCTTTCTTTTTTTTTTTTTTTTCAGTATAATTCTAAATTTTATTTAGGAGGCAAATCCCAAACATAATATTTTGTTTGTTTTTTTTAATTAATCATTTTATTGGGAGGGCTCTTACAAATCCTATGACAATCCATCATTCAATTCTATTGAGCACACTTGTACATAAGTTACCATTCACGTTTCCAAAACATTTTCTTTCTGTTTGAGCCCTTGGTATCAGCTCCTCTTTCCCCCCTCCCTCCCATTGATGGATCTTTTTACCGCCTCTATTTTACTTCTTCTAGAACATCATGGCGTTGAAATCATATGCTAAGTAGTTTTGGAAGACTGGCTTCTTTCACTTCTCATTGCCAACAGGTCAATTCTGACTCAAAGTGGTCCTACAGACAGGTTAGAACTGCCCCTCTAGATTCCCGAGACTGACTCTTGAAGGGAGTAGATATGAACTTGTGCTCTCCTGTAGAGCGGCTGGTGGTTTGGAATGGCTCACCTGTGGCTAGCAAACCAATACATAACACTGTATGCATTAAACAGTCCTTCTATGTCTTTCCAAAGCCTGATGGCCCGTGTCTTTTATTGTTGAATACGATTCCGTGTATGGATGAACCACTGTGTGTATCCATACACGCATTAAAGGGCATATTGGTTACTTTCAACTTTGGGAAATTATGGCTAGAAACTCCTCTCCCTGCTGGAGAATCCACTGCAGCTCTGAGCCTCCCTGTGCGGCAGAGGAGCAGGGCTCTAGAGGGTATCAGAGAGCATAAATCCTTATGGAACCAGATAGTCAGTCTCTTCTTTCTCTTGCGGAACTTCTGGTGGGTTTGAGCCATCGACCTTGCAGTTCATAGCCTGATGTTTAGCCCACGACACTGCCAGGACTCATGAATTATAGGCAGAGCTGCTAGAAACATCCATAAGCAGGATTTTATGTAGATGTGCATCCTCAACTCATTTGCTTAAATACTTAGGCGCAAAATGGTTGGGTCAGACTGTAGCCTGCTTTTAGCTTTGTGGGAAAGTGCCAGGCTGTTTTCCAAAGGGACAGTATCATTCTGCAGTTCCACCAGCAATGAGCAGGCATTCCTGTTGCTTCGCGTCCTCGCCGTCGTTTGCCATCAGCATGCAAAGGCGTGTCATCACATTTGGTTGTTGTTTCCATGGGCACTTCCCGAGGACACAGGATTGGAGCAGCTTTTCCTGTGCATCTTTGCCATCTGGGTAACTTCTTTGGCGAGGTGTCTGATCAGGCCTATGGCCCCTTGAAGAGTTGGGATGTTGGTTTTCTGAGTGTTGAGTTTTTAAAGGTCTGCTGTCCTCGGGTGGCACACTTCACCCCTAAGTCCTTTGTCAGAGGCGCACTCTGCAAATACCGTCTTCGCATTCTCCCAGGGATGCCTTTTGGTCCATTCCTCCTCTGGACCAATGGTTTCCGCATAACCTTGATTGTCTTCGCCCTTCTTTGCTCTGAAAGGAGACAGACCAGCAGCTGCATCTTAGCTGGTCTCCGATGAGCTCTATGATCCATGACGACCCACCAAAGTGAGCATTGCCTTTGCCAACTCTATGATGTGATTGACCTTGACGGTCCTGGAGACGATGGTCCTGAGACACCCCCACCCCCGCCCAGAAACCCTCCCCTCTAGGAGTTTTTATAACATTACCCCCTCTGTGTTCTACTGTGTTCCTGGATATATTTACTGCTCATTATACACTGTGCACATGCCTTTTGTCAGATCCGTGTCCATCGGTGTAGTCCCAGTCACCTTCCCACCCTTTCCCAGCCTTGACGAGCCCGAGACGGGAAGAACGAGATGGTTCTAAAAGTGGTTCCAACAGAAGATCTTGGGCCGAGAGGGAGGAAAGGGTAGAATAAAATTAAAAAGCATGAAAACGACAAGGCTCATGGGGCTGATGGTCACTGGTGGAAGCCCTGAAACTGTGACCCTGTGACTCCCACCTGCCCTGGAGCTGAGCTTGCCTCCAGGCTTAATTTGAAGCCAAATGATCGACAGGCCTGTAAGGTGAACACACTGCTTAGTGTTCCAGGTGGGTACACCTGCCTTAGAACAACCAGTCTTATGAGATCAAAGGGGCAGCCTTAGCCCAGCGACACAGCCAAGGAGGCAGGAAGGGCTAGAGACGGAGGGCGCATGGAGGTGGTAAAGATGGGGAGAAAGTGTGAAAACTGTCGTTATGTGGTACGCATGACAATCAATGTCATAAATTAAAACGGGCATGGGTTGTTGAGTGCAAACCCAATTTGATCTTAAACTTCACCCACATCACAATTAAGAATGTGTGGGATTATTTTTTGTTTTTTAAGAAGAAGATCTTTGGGAGAGCAGATGTTTTTCATTTTAATGATGCCAAACTTAATAATTATTTTTTCTTTCATGAGTCATGCTGTTAGTATTATTATCTAAAAAGTCATCCCCCAACTCAAGCCATCTAGAAGTCCTCCTACATTGTTTTCTAGACGTTATAAAGTTTTGTGCCTTCCGTTGAGATCGCTGATCTATTTTGCGTTAATTTTTTGTATTAATCAGTATTTGTTGCCCACTCGCTGAGGTGGGGACTATCAAAAGCTCCGTGGACTGCCGAAAGACCAAACATTCCTCTTGGAAACAGGACAGCCAGAGAGCTCCTTAGAGGGAGGGTGGCAAGACGTCATCTTCCATGGCTTGGGCATGTGATCAGGAGACCGGTCCCTGAAGGAGGACACCGTGCTCGGTACAGTGGAGGGGCAGGAAAGAAGAGGAAGCCTCTCCGTGAGGTGGATTGATACCGTGGCTGGGGCTCAGACGCAGGAGCAATTGCAGGGGTGATACAGGGCCAGGCAGGGTTTCACAGAGTCGCTATGAGTCAGAACTGACTCCGACCGACCACCAACAGCTAAGGGGTGGGTTCTAAACCAGGTGTTGGCGATGGCGTTTCTCACAGTAGGTGCTACTGCTCCCCGAGGTCCCCCAGTGTGACTCAGTATTTGAACTTTATCCTGGATGATTGGCTGTGGTACCATTGTCTTTAATTTTGCTGGTGGACGAGTGGGAAGGGGATGAGTCATTATTTTTAAAAAGAGGGCAGAGGGCCAAACGTGTTTGGGAGCCTCGGAGATGACGATGACAGATAAGCCCCAGGAATGGAAGGAGCAATGAGACAGACAGTGAAAGAAGCCATTGTGGGCACGTGGGACACGGAAAGCCCTAGGGAGCCTTGCAAACTCAATAAATATTTCAGTCAATGAACAGAGAAGGGGAACACAGAGAACAAGATTCAAAAAGATTTAAAAACAAAAACCACAGACTGGTCTGATAGAGATGGTGGAAACCCCCCCCTCCCCCAAGGCTGTGACATCCTCCAAGCCTGGAACTGAACCCCACCCCCTCCCAGAGATTAACTTTCAATCAAACAAGCCACAGTGACGGCATTTACCCCTAAACAAAGCCCAGACGACCGAAAGATGGCAGGAAAGACGGACAATGGACGCCAAGAGCCCAGGGAGGACGAGGGAAGAACGCTGTCACATCGAGAGGACAGTGATCATGTGTGGACATGGTTGAATGGGAGACCAATCTGGGAGGTACATTTTCACCCAAACTGTAGTACATTTTTTTAAAGGGGGAGGGGGCATTGAATGAAGAGCTCTTCGGCAATGTGTAAACAAGCCAAGCTCTCAGACACCCTGAGGACACTAGCCCTCGGTAACTCCAGCATACTGTCGTACTGCACAAGTGAGGACAAGACAGATGCGGCAACAACTGACTCCCAAGTCTCCGAGGCTCAGCACAGTCAAGATATCTTTCTCGCTGTCACAGGCCAATGGCCTCGCCAGGTCCCTTCTACCCGGTGGCTCGGACATCCTTGGGATCTTGGGCCCTCCTCTGGATCTTCTGCGTCCACCAGCGGAGGAGAGGAAAAGGTACGGCTTGCAGGACTCTGGGGAGCTCCTCAACCAGAAGGGTGCTTTGGGAGGGAGCATGGACTCTTGAGGGGTCACAGCTTCTGTCCAGTTGATGTCCCCTAGAGTATTCTAGTCGGATTGTTTCTGTTTCAATAGACGAAAATTCAACTCAAACTCGCCTAAGTCAAAAAGGGGATGTCTTGGTTCTGGTAACTAGGACAGTATCAGGATGGGCTGGTGTGGCAGTTACACAATCTGGTGTCAACTAGAGACTATGAAGAGTGAAGGGGTGGAGCTGAGCCTGTCAATCAGGTCGAAGCTTGACGACTTCATTTGGAGGTGCTGTGGGAATAAAATAGCTTGCTGGAGTAAGGACACACAGACACTCCCTGCGAGACATTACTGTTAATGAGCCTGTTGGAGCTACATGGATGCAGCCAGAGCCCTGGAGCTGGAGGAGCCACATGGAGACCCATACTACATGGAGACCCAGCCCTGAGATGCTTCCACTGCCACTGGATCCACAAGACTTTCCGCCCACTGGCCTGAGACCTTCCTGCCTTCGGGGTCATTGCGTGGGTTGTGTGAGTCTGAAGAGGAATTTTTAGACTGATATTGGACATATCGGCTAACATCAGACTTATGGACTTGATTTTAACTAGGTTGGGAGGTTTTCTTCATGCATAATTACTCTTTATATAGAGCTCTTTCTTATACACATATGAGTGTCTATGAATTTGTTTCTCTAGTCTGCTCAGACCAGCACAGCTGGAGATAGGGTCCTCTTTTTGGCTTGGCATCATTTTGCAAGCGGGCTCTCAACCAGTGGTAGGGAAGCCGGCCACTAGCCAGTGACCCTGGACTCCTGATCCCCAGATCAGCAAGTCCTACCACCAAGAAGGGTTTGTTCTCCCATGTGTCACATATCCATGTCTGCTGCGGTTACAGCGACCCCACCCGCAACAGAGAGATGCACGGCCCTATCCTGCGCCACCCTCACACTTGTCCCCATGCCTGAGCCCATGGGAGCAGCCGCTGTGTCAAGCTGTCTCATGAGGGCCTTCCTCTCTGTCACTGCCCCTCCACTTTAGCAAGCATGCACGAGGTCCTTTGCCCGGAACTGGTCTCTCCTGGCAACATGTCCAAAGTGCGTGAGACAAAGTCTTGACCTTCTTCTGAGACAGATTTGTCTGTCCTTTGAACGGTCCACGGTTCTTTGGATATTCTTCACCAGCACCGTGCAATTCGAAGGCATCGATTCTTCTTTGGTCTTCCTTATTCAGTGTCCAACTCTCACATGCATAGGAGGGGCTGGAAAATATCATGGCTTGGGCATTTCTTCCCTGTATAAGCCTTTAGATCAGCCCCAGAAAAACACGGTAGTCCTATAGGGGGCCCATAACCATCCTTTTTGGGGGAGTAGTACCTCAACGGAAGTCAGACAAAACCTACATGAGTGTAAGGGCGGGGCCGTTTCCTCCAGAAGGGCCTCAGATAGGCAAGTCCATTGATTGCACGAAAGGGAACATTCCTGGGACTTTCCTAGATCCCGTCCTTGCTGTCCAAGGGGCGAAGCTTGAGGAGCATGGCTGACTGGACCTTTGTTAACAGCCAATTTCCAGGAGCCAAGTCTGGACCATGTGATGGTAGGAGATCAACACATGCTTTTCTTTGTCTTCCTCTGAAGTGCAGAAAGAGAAAGAGACTCGGGAGTCAAGAGATGAAGGCCAACATGTCCACTTGTCATAGAGGAAGCCATTTAGAGACTATGGTGTCGCCATGCAGGTCAATGGACCTGTTAGCACTGACCTTTGAATCGGAGGTCAGAGTCTCCTTGGGGGTAGGGACGTGGACAGTTAACATGCTCATCTGCTGGCAATTGGAAGCCGCTCAGAGGCACCTTGGAAGAAAGGCTGGGCGATCTACTTCTAAAAGACCAGCCACGGGAAGTCCTAAGGAGCACACAGTTGTTCTCTGATACCTGTAAGGGATCCTCAGGAGTTAGGGTCAACCCAGTAGCTCCTGCTTTGCCTCTCCAAATCAGGTGGATAGACACAGGCCACTCCCAGACCTCCAGGGAGGCTGATCCCTCACCTCTCTCAGGCTGAAAGAGTTTACCTCTTCCTTGGCTCTGCTCCGCCCACAAGTCCAGGGTGGGCACTACGTTGGTGGTCCCCCACGGGGAAGCACAGCGCCTCGGACAGGTCCTGCACAGCCCCCATAGTGCACTGAAGTGTAGGCTGAGGCCAGGTCCTGAGCCCCCTAGCCTGGTGGGTACAGCCAGGGGGTGGGGGTGCAAGAGGGACAAGCTCTTCTAGGGGAGGAGCTCCTGGTTTCTGGTGAAATTCAAGATGAACAAGGACTGGAGAGGAAAGGCACGTTTGTTTTACTTTTCTTCTTTTTTTAAAATGACCCTTCAAATAATACAACCCATTGTGGAAATTTACAAAGAATCCCAGAGAAGAGTTGTGCAACCGCCAGCCGCCGTCCATCCATCCGTCTGTCCGTCCGTCTGTCCGAGCCACCATCGAGGGTTACAGTGAGCTGGGTGTTGATGAGCCTCCCTTGGGCTTTGTGAGGGTGAGTGTTTAAACAAAATTAGAATCATATTTCATGCCTCATTTTTCCCCACCGGCTTTCTTTAACATTCTATTTAAAGCTGGTCGGCAGGTCTGCACGAGGCTGCAGGGGCAGCGCAAGGGCAGGGGCTGCCGGAGTTGGTGATGGCTGTGCCCCGGGGGCCTGGCCGGCAGTGGGCCAGTCCCAGGAAGGATCGTTGGAAATAATAATTGCATAATAATAACAGCAGGCCCATCTATCAGGCATGACTGTGCGTCATCCGATCACCCCTCACAGGCCCAAGCAGCGGGTTCTTCCGAGACCCACATGTGGAAGAGGAGAGTGAGGCTCAGGGAGGGAGGGGCAGGAACCCAGCCAAGGCCAATGCCAGGGCTTCACATCCGTGATGAAGCCAGCGACCCCTTACTCATACATTCTGCACTAGCCCTGCTTTGCTGCTGGGAAGGGGGCGGGCAGCAGCTCTGCTCCCCCAGAAACTCTTAAAAAGAAGGGCTTACCCCCATGCCCTGAACTCTCCTTGCTCCCCCTGGGCTGGATGGAGCTTCAGGGTGGGGTGAGGGGACTACACCGGACTGTTGTCCAACCTTTAATCAGTCTGCATTGAGTCCTTCACCAGACCGGATGGCCTTTGGGTTTGCCTTTTCTGGGGTCACGTGCCCGTTAGACGTGGCCGGACCAGGCAGCTTGGGCCAATGCTCAAGGCTGCCATTGCACAACTTCCTTTCTCTTTGGGCTGTCCTGGGGATGGTGCTGTCCATGCCCCACCCGGGCATCTCTGCCCGGAGACTTCCCTTGACCCCCGAGCCTGCTCCCTGCCCTGGCCGGTGCAGCAGGCCTGAGGGCCAGGCAACCCTCAACCAGTTACCATGACGCCCAAACTCAACCGCACCGCCATCATGTTGCTTCTTATTCACAGTGACCCTAGAGGAGTGGGGCGGGGGCGGTGGGGGGGGGAGTGGGGTCTGTCTCTGTTCTGTGATCTTCTGAGCTGGAGCTCTCTGCAGGAGCCGCGAGCCTCACCTTTGTCCCACAGAGGGGCTGGTGGATTGGAAACGCGAACCTTGGAGTCAGCAATCCCAAAGAGGCACCCCTTGTGTTGCCAGGACTCCTTCCTGTGATGCTACCACAGCAGTTGGTGTTTAAAGTCTTCAGCTTCCCTCCCAGAGGGGACAAGCCGAGGCACGCCGCTCCGGGCTGCCTCCCAGGGCTCCCGGCAGGAATAAGCTCCAGCTGCCCAGAGTGGGAACCAGCTCAAGAAGGAAACTTCCGCCGACAGGGCTCCCTAGAACCACCTCCCACGTCAGCAGGACCCTGCTCTCTGGGGTCTACTTCTGAAGGGAGTCAGGCGAAGACTTCTCCTTCCTCTTCTTGCCCACAGCCACCCTGGCTGAGGTCTCTCCCACCCAGACTCCTCACCGCGCCAGTCTCCCGTCGCCCCACCCCTGTCCAGACGCTACTCACCTCGTAACATCTTTGATCCGCCGCATGGCATGCCTCCCCTGACTTTCTCTCCCCTCCGTCCTCAGCCTGGCAGCCCAGGGCCTGTGTGCCCCCTCTCAGCGGCACGCCCGCACCCTCACAGGACGCGGTGCATCCTGAGCTATTTTGGGCACTCATGTCCCCTCTGCCTCTGGTCTTCCCGCTGGCTGTCTGTCCCACTGCCCGCCCATCCCTATCTCGGACACCCACCAAACCTCTATCCAGCCAGAAAGACCCATCGAAGAAGCCACTTCCTCCTGGAAGCCCTCCCAGACCACCCTCCCTAGATGACTGTCTTTTCTTTTGTGCCCTATACATTATAAAAATAAACAACAACAGAGATAAACAAAACCCCACAGTTGTCACGGAGTTGATACTAGACTCGTGGTGAGCCCACAAGAGCCAGAGTAAATATACCTGCACTCCCTAGGGTTTCCAGCAGCCGATTGCTTTAGCCATGGATCTCCATGCCTTTCTTCTGAGGCACCTCCAGGTCGACTCAAACCTGCAACCTGATGTTCAGTCTCGTGCTTAACTCTTTGTGCCACTCAGAGACTACACTGGTCCGTTACTCTCCCCCGTTATCCAAGACTTCCTTACTGATCATATGAATGTCTCCCCTAGACCCCGTTCTGTATTCTTATCTCTCACCCCAGCACCCACCATGGTCCCTGGCACCAATGAGGCCTCCCAGGAACGCACCCATCTCTCACGCCCCACACTCTTGCTTTCACTTATTCAAAGGCTTCTGAGCTTGTTGTCCGCCAGCCTGCTGCTTGGACTTAGGGACCACGTCGATTGGGACGGCAAGGGGTGCCCGGCAGATGGATGAATGAATGAATGAATGAGAGAGTGACTAAGTGAATGGGAAAAGCTGAGGATGCTCATCGACTCGAGGCACAGACCTGCATGAAGTTGGTCGAGAGGAGGGAAGGGGGAACCATGGAGATGCCAAGGCAGAGCCAAGAAAGTTGTTTTGCTTTGGAATATATTATTTTTGCAGGTTGCTATAGTTACCGCTGTGAAATTAAAAATTAAAACCTTGTGAAAGAGAGAGGGTTGACTGAGATGAGGCAGTTCCTTGACAGGCTGAGTTATTTATCTTTTCCCCATGTAACATCTGGTTATGTGCTTGCAAATTTATTTTTAATTCCGAGCTCTAAAAAGCATTTCGCGGTGGTGTGAGGTGCCCGGATGAATGGCCTGGGCAGGGAGGGTTAGGTGAGTGCTCTCCAGTGGCTGCTGGTGACCCCCGACTTGTCCCTGGACCCTGGCTTGTGCTTCTGCCACAGCCTCTAGGAATCAGGGGGTGGCACAAATGCGTACCGGACCCCCTGCCAATCAGACAGCGGCCGTAACCATGGTTCCCAGATGCAGAGCCAGGATGGAAGCTGCTATCTGGGAGCCTGCGGTTCTCTGAGCATGAGGACAAGCATGGCTGGGGGCGGGGAGGCTTTGGTTTCCTGCTCCACAGTCTGTCTCCAACCCGAGCCACCCCGAGCGCCTCTCAGGATCCCACACCTGGAAAGGCCATGGAAAGGCAATGCCTGGTTGAGTAGAGGAACTAGGAGATGGGGCGGGGGGTGGGGGGGGGTGGTCAGCTAGGAGGTGGGGTCTACTTCTAGCTCAGGCACTGCTGCGTGACCTTGGGAAATCACCTCTGTCTCTGGTCGTCGGTTCTCGCGGCTCTTAAAAGATGCTGCTTGGCATCATTGGTACCTGCATTGTGCTCTGCCCAACACCCCAGATGGCAGGTTGGGAACCCAGGGCAGGTTGTCTCTTCCTGTCTCTCACCTTTGGTGTGGTGGGGGTGTTCCTTCCACCAGGGCTTCACAGGATCCCCACCCCCACCCTACCCAGGTGACTGCTCAAATGTCACCTTTCCTTTAGCCAGGCCTCCCGCCACCTCCCATCCCCACCGCCTGATGTCTTCTGCTCCATTTCATCTGGCACCGCCACTGCCGGGTGGCATCTTACACTTTGGGTCTGTTGTCTGTCTTTCCTCCAGGGCTAGAAGCTCCATGAGGGCAGGGACCCTGTCTGTCTGGGCTCCCACTGTGTCCCCAAGGCCCAGAGCAGAGCCTAGCTCAACATGCTGTCTCACTGGCTGCTGGGTTGTGCCCCGTGCCCCCCACCCCCAGGGTTTCCTTGTCTGTAATCATTTGTGAAAGCAAATCTCCAGGCCTTTCTACCGTGGAGCGCTTAGCCAGTGTGCCACCAGGGTTCCTGGCAGAGTGGGACTCCATCAACATCTGTAAAATAAACGAAGGCCCGTGTGAGTGAGGGGAGAAAGTCCTTCCCGGGCCTTCGATGTGCCAGGCGTGGTTAGGACCGGATATGATGGGTTCAGACTCTGGGGCAATGAACTAACCGAGCCAACTTTCCGGCTGGGGAAAAATGAATGCCCAAAGCAGCTTAGCAGGAGGAAAGGAATTACGTCAAAATGGTTGTGTGCGTGTGTGTGCGCGCGTGTGTGTCTCCGTGAGTGCTCAGGGGGTCTTTTGTGGTGGTAATAATGGTCATAAGGGGTGGATGATAGAGAATAATTGTATTCATAAAACTTTAATTCCCTTATAATAACAAAAGTATTAACTACCACTTTGTGTATCGGATTTAGTGCTTTCGATGCAGCCACGCTGGTTTCCACGGTGGGCAGGGACTCGTCTGTCAGTTTCACTGCCATCTCCTCAGGGCCCGCGCACGCATGTTAGGGGTCCACTAGACATTTGTGCAATAAATGAACCTCCCAATCGTACACCTGATAAGACACATCACCAGAGAGGGTGAGTGACTTGTCCAAGGACACACAGCTAGCCTGTGACCGAGCCGAGTTTTAACCTAGGTGTGGTAGGCTTTGTCCGTGCGGACAACGAAGGCATTTGCTCTGACTGGTGGCTTTTCTACTCCTCTCGAACACAGCCCATGCCTGCAATGTCCACAGTCTGCCTCACACTCCCCTTGGCTGCAAAACCCGAGGCCAGGTGGGGTGGCAGGAAAGGCCGGCACAGAGGTTCCAGCCACCGACACTGCAAACCCAAACCTGGGCCCTGGTCTTTGAAGCCTTCTGGCTTATCGTCATCCGCCACTGTGCCTGTCGGGGCTGGAGTGGGAGGACCAGGGAACATTTTGTGGGCAAATTCTAAACGTCTTGACAGGCCCGGACTCATTATCCAGGCTCGCCCTCCCACCCCACCCCAGGGGAGAGTTCCAAAAATGTATGGCCGAAGCCCTGGGCCTGCGTGTTCAGCAGGGATGAATAATTAAAGAAACATCAGGTGCCAACAGCTTGGCGGGGGTGGGGTGGGGTGTTGTGTCATTGGCAACACCGCGTCCCCGCCCGACTCTGTTTGCGGGTTGAGCCTGGTTTCTGATGGCGGTTTCAGTGGCAGCGGAACACATCCTGCTGGTGGGACACGCTGGTGCTAGGGAGCAGAGGGCCACTGCTCTGCCTTGGGGAGAGGAATTCAATCAGACCAAGCCAGGTTCAAGCTCAAGGTCAAGGGCAGTGGGGAGGTCTCTCGGCCTCCTCATTTTGTGCCTTTGTTTCTTCTTCTGCACAATGGGTCGTTCCTCTGCAGAGCGGCTGTGGGTGTGGGGGATGAAAGGAAGTCACGTGAATGACGCACCAAGAGGGATTTCCCTCCTCTCAGGCTTCTGCCTCTCCCACTGGGATGGGGGCTTGGGGCCGGGTTTGCTAGCTCTGCTCATCCCAGCACCTGCAAGTTAGCAGCTGCTCAGTGAACACATGTTGAAAACCAAAAAGGCATGATAGGAGGGAGGTGTGACTTGGTAATTGTGGTGTCGGGACCCTGAGATCTTCATGGTCCGTGGGTTTAGGGCAAGATTCCCACCCCAGTTATCATAATTCCCAAATGGATCCACCCTGGTTGGTCTGGTGGCCAAGGATGAGGTGACCCAACGACACTTGCTCAGGCGCCTTTTCTGAGTCCTGAGCCAGGCAGAGGCCTAGTGCTGGTGCATTTGGGGAAATACAGGAGGGAGAAGGTGGGTTCCAGATAGAAGGATCAATGGCTGGGGGTCAAGCAGATCTCAGGTACCATTCCAGCCCACTGTTGGAACAATCAGGAATTCAGTCAGAAACCCCCAGCACAGAGGATTAAACTGACTGGTACCTACTGTCTTATATGACAATGGAATCCAAGGTAGGCTGCCCAGGCCCTGATTCTGTTGATCATTTGTCTCTGCCATCTTCAGCTTCTAGCATTTTGTTTTCATGCCGTGTGCCTCATGGCTGCAAAGTGGCTGCCAGGTCTCAGGCATTTGCATCCCCATTCCATATGGGAAAGGAGCCCTAACAGGTTGCATGTTGGGATGCTAACTGTAAGGTCAGTAGTTCAAACCTACCAGTCACGGCACCTGAGACAAGAGGAGGCTTTCTGCTCCTGTGAAGAGTTACCGTCCATTAAAAAAAAAAAAATCATCAAGGGTTCATGAGGGAAAGAGGATGCGAGAGGCGGAAAAAGAGCTCAAGTAGAAAGAAAATGTTTTGAACATGATGATGGCAACATGTGTACAAAAGTGGATGGATTGTGATAAAAGCTGTAAGAACCCCCAATAAAATGATAAAAAACAGAAAAAGAGTTACCGTCTCAGAAATCCACAGGGACAGTTCTACTTGGTCTTCTAGGGTCTCTGGGTCGAGCTGCGCCATGCACAGAGTGGGGGAAGTGCTGCGGCCAAAGGGCAGGAACACGGCGTCTAGGTCTTCTCTTCAGGCCTCACTGGGCAGAGCAGGGCCACCTTCCACTCTCAGCTGCAAAGGAAGACGGGGAAGTTCATGTGCTGGCTTCTCAGTGGGCCCTGCCACAGGTGCTACGGACCTGGGAGAGGCAGGCCCACCCTAGGGTTTCAATAGCCCCTCGCCCATGCTCACTGAGGTCTGAACTTCCAGAAAGGTCTGCTCCCCACTGCCGAGCTGTGATCAGCATGGGCACGACGCAGCCAGACTGTGAGCCCCGAACCCCTGTTGAACCGAGGACCTGCGACTGACCACATGCAGGTTTCTGTAAACCCATTGTGACTCAATGTCCCCAGGCACGAAATGGGAGTCACGGCCCTTCTCCACAGTAGTGTCTGACGAGGTGGTGGCAGTTAGATTACGTGCAGGGCTTGGGGTGGCGCCTGCCCGACCCAAGCACTGCCATCAAGTCCATTCCTACTCATAGTGCCCCCCTATGGGACTGAGTGGAACTGCCCTTTGCGGCTGGCAGTCCAATACACTACCAAGCTCCTTGCCAGCCTCACCAAACCAAACCCACTGCCACAGAGTCAATCCCAACCCATAGCAACCCTGTGAAGACCGAGGAAGACTCCCCCTGTGGGTTTTCTGGGGCGGGGAACCTCGCAGGATCAGAAGAAAGCCTGGTCTTTGAAGCGGCTGGTGTGTTCCAACTGTCGACCTGGAGGTTAGCAGCCCAACCTGTCATCTGCTGTTACCACCAGGGCTCTGGATCCAGTTCTCCAGTAAGCGTGTTGTTTTAAAATAGCAGTTACATGTGTTGGGCTGCCAACCATAAGGTCTACCAGCTGACTGCTCCTCAATAGATAGTCCGGGCTTAAGATGTGAATGCAACATGCCGGCATGAAGCAGGGAACCAGTAGGGAGGTCTGAGGGGCCAGCCCCAATCCCAACTATGTGGACAGCATCCCCTCCCCACAGAAGAATTCACCTTGGAGGACGGCACTGAAGCTACAGCCCAGGGAGAGGGACATGTCAGATCAGAGCTCACAGGAGCAAATGAAGGGGGAGGAAGAGAGAGTGGAGCACATCCTGGCCCACCAAGCCTTGAGGACGATATCCCCACTGAGAACAGCCAATGCACAGAGAGGACCATAGGACCAGCCCCACTATGAAACATGACGTCTCTCACTCACCCATAACAGTATGGGGGACAACACTGGAGACACATTGCGGGACTTGCGCCCAATCTGATCCTCCCACACAGAGCCAAAACATTAAAGGTGTGTAACAGAACAGCAAGGGAGTAGAGCAATGAAGTCCCCAGGGAATACCAAAAATAGTTTTTGGGGCTAGGGCATGGCACCCCATCAGACTAGACCAGAAAATACTCCTAAAAGTCAACAAACAGACCTTGAACTATTTATAGGCTTTTCTTTTTGTCATTGTTTTGTTGTTTTTTCTTCCGTTGCTTTGTTTTGCTCTATCTTGTTTTTTGTGCATATTATTATTTCTCCAGGCTTATCTAGATAAGATAGACAGGATAAACAATCTGGAGGAGAAAACAATGGGCCAATGGTTGGGGGGTGGGGCATGGGAGAAGGGAGGTGGGAAAGGAAGTGGGTGTTAACAAACCCAGGGACAAGGGACAACAAGTGATCTAAAATCAATGGAGAAGAGGATGTAGGAGGCCTGGTAGGGCTTGATCAAGGGTAATGTAACTGAGAGGAATTACTGAAACACAAATGAAGATTGAGCATTATAGTGGGATAAGAGGAAAGCGAAAGGAAATAGAGGGAAAAACTAGGAGACAAAGGGCATTTATAGAGGTCTAAATATAGGCATGTATGTTTGTAAATATATTTATATATGATGGGGAAATATATGTACGTATATTTATAGGTTTAGTATTAAGGTAGTAAATGGGCATTCAGCCTCTACTCAAGCACTCCCTCAGTGCAAGAACACTTTGTTCTATTAAACTGGTATTACATGATACTCACCTTCCTGACACAATCGCTGAAGACAAAGAGGGTGCATAAGCAAATGTGGTAAAGAAAGCTGATGGTGCCTTGCTATAAAAAGATATAGTGTCCAGGTTCTTAAAAGCTTGAGATAAACAAGCGGCCAACTAGCTGAGAAGCAACAAAGCCCACATGGAAGCACACCAGCCCGTGTGATCACGAAGTGTCGATAGGATCAGGTATCAGGCATCAAAGAACAAAAAATCATATCATTGTGAATAAAGGGGGAGGGCAGACTGGACACCCCCTTACAGAAGGGTCTCAGGGAGGTGACAAGCCAGTGAGAGTGCAGTATAGCACCAATGAAACATACAACTTTCCTCTAGTTCTTTAATGCTTTCCACCCCCACCCCACCCCCCACTATCATGATCCCAATTCTACCTTACAAATCTGGCTAGACCAGAGGATGTACATTGGTACAGATAGCAACTGGAAACACAGGGAACCCAGGACAGATAAAACCCCCACGGTCAATAATGAGAGTAGTGATACCAGGAGGGGAAGGTGGGGCGAGAAAGGGGAAACTGATCACAATGATCTACATATAATCCCCTTCCTGGAGCACAGACAACAGAAAAGAGGGTGAAGGGAGACATTGGTTGGTGTAAGACATGAAAAATAATTTATAAGTTATCAAGGCCTCATGAGAGAGGGAGGGAGTATAAGACATGAAAAAATAATAATGTATAAGTCAGTGGTTCTCAACCTTCCTAATGCCTTGACCTTTTAATACAGTTCCTCATGTTGTGGTGACCCCCAAACATAAATTATTTTCATTGCTATTTCATAGCTGTCATTTTGCTACTGTTTTGAATCGGGCGACCCCTGTGAAAGGGTCATTTGACCCCCCCCACAAATTGAGAACCACTGTTATAAATTATCAAGGGTTCGTGAGGGAGGGAGGGGAAAAATGAGGAGCTGATACCAAGGGCTCCAGTAGAAAGGAAATATTTTGAGAATGATGATGGCAACAAATGTACGAATGTGCTTGACACAATGGATGGGTGGATGGATTGTGATGATTTGAATGAGCCCTCAATAAAATGATTTTTTTAAAAGTCCAGGCTTTCTCTTCCCATCAAGAGCTCCAGGGACAGTCTGGGAAGCGCACAGGGCAGCTCCACCCTGCCCGAGAGGGTCATTTTGAGCTGTGTGCACTGGATGGCGGGAGTTTGACTTTGCTGTCTTTGTTGTTGCGTTGATGACTCCGTTACTAGGAGAGGCTGCCAGGCTGATGAAACCCCAAGGCCCATGGCCTGCCCTGCCCTCTGACACACCCTCCTTCTCTCTACCTCAGCCTTCTTCATGCCGCGACTCTCTCATACAGATCCTCAGGTGGCGGTGACCCCTAACCAGAACATTATTTTCATTGCTACTTCATAACTGCAATTTTGCTACTGTTATGAATCATAATGTAAATATCTGATATGCAAGATACAGTAGGTGACCCCTATGAAAGGGCCATTCGACCTCCCAAAGGGGTACTACCCACAGGTTGAGAACCGCTGCTCTACAGCATGAGGGTCAGGGACCTGATGACTTCTCGCCTCCCCTGAGAGGACGCAGAGGAGACCCCCTCTGGTCACTCTCAGCCAGGTATGAGTGTGCATGTCTGTGTGTGTCTGTGTGTATGCATGTCTGTGTGTGTGCATGTCTGTGTGTGTCTGTGTGTATCTATATGTGTCTCTGTGTATATGCATGTCTGTGTGTGTGTCTCTGTGTGTGTATGTCTGTGTGTGTGTGTGTATCTGTGTGTGTGTTTGTGTCTGTGTGTGTCTCTGTCTTTGTGTCTCTGTGTGTGCGTGTGTGTGTGTGTCTGTGTGTGTGTGTTGTGAGGGTGTGTCCCACTCGGAAGGAAGCAGGGCCCTGGAGTGGGGATGAGCTCACCTTGGGACATGCCTGGCAGGCTCTGGGGATTCCCCTGGGCCCTGTCTTGGTCACGCTCAGACTAGCGTGTGCCCTCCCTCCCAGGCTTGTTGTCTGGAGCTGGGAGAGGGCTGACTGAGCCTCTGTGGGAGGCCTGAGCTGCCCAGCCCCACCCCCAAAACAACCCCAACCGCACCCAGCCTGACACGCTGGCTCTTGGCTCCCTTCTTCCTTTCTCAGGCAATTGCTTCCACATGCCAGATCTGGCTTCCAGGCAGCAGCTTACTCTGCGGCTGACAGTGGGAAGAAGGCCTGCACCCGCCCGGAGGCCCTTAAGGAGGCTCTCTGGGCACCCACAAGCCAACTGGACTGCAGCTGGATGTCTTGATCAGGGAGGTTTTGGTGGATGGCCAGCCAGGACGACGGACAGGGCACCACGTCTCTCCTGGTTTTGTTGGGTGGAGTGTGAGCAGAGGGCGGAGGGGCAGCTCTCTCCCTGGGGAAGGCTGATTCCCAGTTCCCTCTCACATCAGAGTCCCCTGCTCCTCTGGGCCTCCATTCTCCCACCTGTGAAGGCCATCCTCCCCTCTCCCCAGCAGATTGGCTTTGGACAACAGGTAGCATTTCTGAGCTTGAACTTGACTGCAAGGGATGGAGGGGCTGTAGCGGCATTGGCATGGTGGTCTACACGTGGACCGCCACAGAGCCTCCATGTGGCTGAGCCTATTGTAGGAGGGCAGGTTTGACGGGCACCTCCAAGGCTCACCCTTCCACTGGGACAACATCTCCATGATGCTCTTTCTGGTATTGGTACCCCTGGGAATTTGGCTTAGGAGACAGGTCTCCAAAGTTAATAAAGGGCGGTAAAGAAACCAGTTCCTGTGGAATCGGTTCTGATTCAAGGTGACCTCAAGTGTGTCTGGGTGATGCTTCACCCCAGAGGGTTTTCAAAGGCTGATGTGTTGGAAGTAAATAGCCCCATCTTTCTTCTGTGGCATCCCTGGGGAAACTAGAATCTGCCAGCTTCTTTTTGCACCCCCTAGAGACTTCTTGGGTAGCCCTGGTGGCGTAGTGGTTATGCATTGGGCTGCTAATTGCAAGGTCAACAGCTTGAAATCACCGGCCACTTTCCTGTAAAGAGTTAGTCTCAACTGGAAGAAGCACACCAGCCTGTGGGATCAGGAATCAAAAAATCCCAAACAAACAACTATATTGATGCAAACAAACGGGTTTGGAGTGGAGACTGAAAGCCCATCTGCAGACAATTGGACATCCCCTCACAGAGGGGTTATAAGGAAGGGATGATTCAACCAAGGTGCAGTGTGGCACCAACGAAGCACACAGCATTCCTCTAGTTCCTGAATGTGTCCCCCCCCCCCACTACCATGACCCAGCTCTACCATACAAATCTGGCTAGACCAGAGAACACACATTGGTGCAGATAAGAGCTCTCAAAACATGGAGTTCAGGACAGCTAAGCCCCTCAGGAACAGTAGTGAGCGTAGCGCTATCCTGAGGGGAGGGGGATGTTTGGGGAGGGGAAAGGGAGATGAAGGGGGAACCCATCACAAGGTTGGATATATAGCCACCACCAAGGGGGATGAATAACAGAAATGTGGGTGAAGGGAAACAACTGACAGTGTAAGATAGGAAATAATAATAACAATATATAATTGATCAAGGATTCATGAGGGTGGAAGGGTGGGGGAGGGAGAGGAGTACAGAGGAGCTTATACCAAGGGCTTAAGTGGAAAATGTTTTGGAAATGATGATAGCAACATATGTACAAATATTCTTGATTCAACTGATGTATGGAATGTCATGAGCTCCGAGTAAAATGATTTTTAAAAAAGAGTTAGTCTCAGAAACCCGCAGGGGCAGTTCTAGCCTATCCCACAGAGTCGCTGTGAGTCGGAATGGACTCGATGGCAGTGCCTGAGAAACTTCTGAGAGCGATTGCTAGCACTTCATAAACTGACTGTGCGCTGCTTCTCTCTCTCACACAGAGGCCTTCAAAAAGTCCATGGGAAAAATGCCATTGTCTTTTAAGTCCATTTTTCCTCAAGCATTTTTTTATGTCCTCCCATTATGTATCCTTACAACTAGGCCTTGGGAGCCCTGGTGGGGTAGAGGTTATGTGTTGGGCTGCTAACCACGAGGTTAGTAGTTTGAAGCCACCAGCTGTTCCTTGAGAGGAAGAGGAGGACTTCCACTCCCATAAAGAGTTACAGTCTCGGAAACCCACAGGGACTTCTACCTATCCCATAGTGGGAATAGCAGTGAGTTTAGTTTGTAACAACAACGAAATAAGGTAGGTATTCTTAGCAGTGTTCAAGGCAAGGTCATTGAGCAAAAGTAACTTGCCCAAGGTCACACAGCGAAGGAAGCATGATGTGGATCCAATCACACTCTAAAACTCTTCATTTTTAATATATATATTTTTTGGCCTGGAAAGCCCCTGATTCAGCTCATCCTCTTACTGCACAGTCTGAGGCCAGGATCTTCTGAATGCGTTGATTGGCCTCAGCTTGCACACCTGGAGGGACGGGGAGCTTACTACTTCCCCAGGGACTCCATGGTGAACCAGTACCAATTTGAAAGCTCTCCCTTAAGTTCGTGGACTCTAATAAATGCTCAGGGCTCAAAATGGTTTCCTGGGAAACAGAGCAGCCTGCTCAAGCCCCAGGGACCTGGTGTGGTCTGGGTTGCAGATGGAGAGGTTTAGGAGAAGCCAACAGACGGCGAGCTTTGCAGCCACGGGAGAAGATACAGGGCTGACATCAGAGTGGTCTCCACAGCGTGCTCGCTGGAGTCATTTCCTCTCCTAACCTCCATCTCAAAAGACAAGCAAACGAAACTAAAGGAAAACAACAATAACAACAACAACAAAACCCAAACCAAACTCACCACCACTGAGCCAACATTGACTCCCACTGTCCCTATAGGACAGGGTAGAACTGCCCCTGTGAGTTTTCAAAACTATAACTCTTAATGGGAGTAGAAAGCCCTGTCTTTCCCCCAAGGAGTGGTTGGTAGTTTTGAACTGTGGACCTTACCGTTAGCAGCACTACACCACAGTAACCACTATGCTGCCAGGGTTCCAACCTCAACGCCATCTTCTGTAAAATGGGGGTTATAGTCCTGGCATCCTCATCAGCTTGGTATGAAGATTAGGCAAGAGCTCAAAAAAAACCCCAAAAACCCAACTCCAACTCACTGCTATTAAGTCTGTTCCAAGTCATGGTGACCTGATGGGACAGGGTAGATCTGCGCCTTGTGAGTTTCTGAGACTGTAACTCTTTACAGAAGTAGAAAGCCTTATTTTTTTCCCCCAAGTGGTTTTGAACTGCTGACCTGATGATTAGCAACCCAACAATTCACATGGCCCATGTTGGCATGAATAGCACATCACCTGGCGCACAGAAGCCAGCGGCTGCCAGGCCGGCCCATTGGCGAGGACCCCAGCGTGTCCGAGCATAGCTGTCCTCATAGGGTTTTCAGTGGCTGACTTTTTCTTTCTTTCTTTTTTTTTTTTCAGTGACACTGATTACTTTTTTTTCTTTTAAAAATCATTTTATTGGGGGCTCGTACAGCTCATATCACAATGCATCCATCCATTGTGTCAAGCACATTTGTACATATGTTGCCATCATCATTCTCAAAACATTTGCTTTCTATTTGAGCCCTTAATATCAGCTCCTCATTTCCCCCTCCCCCCCCCACATGAACCTTTGACAATTTATAAAGTATTATTATTTTGTCATGTCTAACACTGTCCGATGTCTCCCTTCACCCATTTTTCTGTTGTCTGTCCCCCAGGGAGGGGATTATATGTAGATCATTGTGATCGGTTCCCCCTTTCTACCCCACCTTCCCTCCACCCTCCTGGTATTACTAGTCTCATTTATGTCCTAGATTCCCTGTGTTTCCAGTTCCTATATGTACCAGTGCACATCCTCTGGTCTAGCCGGATTTGTAAGGTAGACTTGGGATCATGATAGTGGGGGGAAGGAAGCATTTAAGAACTTGAGTAAAGTTATATGTTTCATTGGTGCCATACTGTACCCTGACTGGCTCGTCTCCTCCCCGAGACCCTTCTGTCAGGGGGTGTCCAGTTACAGATGGACTTTGGGTCCCCACTCCACCCTCCCCCTCATTCACAATCATATGATTTTTGTTCTTTGATGCCTGAGACCTGATCCTGTGGACCCCTCGTGATCGCACAGGCTGGTGTGCTTCTTCCATGTGGGCTTTGTTGCTTCTTGGCTAGCTGGCCATGTGTTGCTCTTCACAGTGGCCGACTTTTCTAAAGCAGGTCACCAGACCTCTCTTCTGAGCTGCCTCTGGGTGGACGCAAACCTCCAACCTTCGGGCAGCAGCCAAGCACAGGAACGGTTGGCACCACCGGGGACTTGGTCTGGCACATAGGAAGTGCTTTAAAACATGTTAACTAGCATCTTCTGGGTGTCTATCATCATCGTCGTCACCATCACCTCTCGATCCCATCTCCATCTGGATTTCAGGGATGACTCGGCCAATGGCTTGACGGTTGGACCATTGCGGTCAGGACCATGATTCCTTGGCATTTGGGGAAATGGAGAGTCGGAGAAAGGTACCTAGAAGCATGAGGCCTTCCGGCGAGTCAGTTGGCAGAACAAGATTGAGTTTCCCGAAGCCAAGTGAGAAGTGACGGATGGGTCCCACAGGACCCTTCTAGAAATGTGAGGGCAAAGAACAAAAGCAGGCCCAGGTGGTGGGCGGGGCTGGCTCATCAGCGCTGTCTTAAGAGTTACCTCTGGGGACCCAGTGGAGGTGGCATGGCCGGGCTTTGTAAGGTAAATATTTGGACCTGCAGTCTGAACTCGGAGGTTCAGTGTGCATCTGGCTGTGAGATGCTGTTCGGATGGATGTAGCTTGGATCGGGAGCCCTGCTTGGAAACTTTCTAACCGATGTTTGGATGGTTTGGGAACACCGGGGCAGGATGCCAGAGAAGCTGAGGGTCCAGCCGGGAAAGAAAGCAAGGACTCGCCAAATGGGTGGGCTCGAATGCCCTCTTCCTCCAAATTGCTGTGGGGCCACTCTGAGGCTCGGCTTCTACACAGGGAAGACAGAGAGTGGGGTTGCGGCCAAGATGAAATGCTAGAACGTAGCAACTGAGCAGCTACGTTGTCCCCGGCCCAGGACTCCTCTCAACTGTATGTCAGAAGATGAAGAGATGTCCCCGACAAGTCTAAATGGCCTCTCTCTTGCTTGAAAAATCAGAAACCCCAGCCAGCCATCTGAAACTGCTTTCAGAAGGCGCCAAGTTGGGGCTCCCGGGCCCCCCTGGAGTTGGGCGAAGGAGCTTGTGCTCTTTGATCTGTCAATCCTGCCCAGGCCTGCAGGTCGGTCAGAGGCCAGTTGGTCCATCCGCTGCCCACCCCAACAAGATTGTCCTCGACTGCAGAGGCGGCTCTCCGAGAGGCGTCCCTGGGAGAGGACATTTCCCCACCCCTGGAGATGTTTGCTCAGGATGAATATTTCCTTTCATAATGTTGCTAATCATTTTCCCCTCCAGGCAGGAGCGGAGAGTCTCCCCAGCTTCACACAGCTGCGCTGCCCTGTGGGTCCTTAATCAATGTTACATGGTAATTAATAATAGATCCCCCTGCTCCAACTCCATCATTCCCAGCTCCCTCTGTCAAGCCGCCACTTTCCTGGACAGATCAGGCCACAATCAAAGAGCTGAAGTTGGAGCTGGGAACTTTTTCTCCCGTGGCTTATGGAAGGGAGTGTGAAGAATGGCAATCCCATCTGGGTTCCTGACTCACTCACTGGTTGACAGGCCTGCCTTGGATGGATGGGGAGACAGGCTTGGAGAAGCCGGAGTATGGGTTTCAGTGGTCCCCACACTGCCGAGGGTGGGCCGCAGTGGGACTCGCTAGAACTGGGAGAAGTAGCATTCCTAATTAAACCCAAGAACTGGGACACCGATGCTGCTGGTGCAGGGCCACCCTTGGTAACCCCCTCATTTCTTGACCTAATGCTTAACTAGGTGCCTGGCACTGGTGATAGGGCATGGATCGGGCGTATGTAGCCCCTGCCCTCTCTCTCGTGGGATGGAAGCGTCTGGGGCATCACGTGGCAGGCAGGGAAGGAGACTCTAGGATCAGGTATGCTGGTCCGGGGTAGCTTCCCTTATTTGGGCGCACCTCCTTTGCATCCGTCTAAAGGGGATAATTATGCTTCCTACCTCCCAACACTGATGTGAAATTTAAATGTGAAAAAGGAATGTAAGAAGACACGCTTAGCAAGGTGAGCTGTAACAACGTATCCTAAATAATGCTGCTCTTGTTGCTGGATCATTATCCAAGTTTGTGTAACAGGGCCCTGGGGGAGTGGAGGTTCCAGTATCCTTGTCTGGAACACCAGCGATGTGCCACGTGTTACAAATACAGCTTAAAACATAAAATTGCTACACTCGTGACGTGCACATCCTAGTCAATAAGCAAGTCAAGGTTTGGGAGGTCAGAGGTGGTAAACGATGATGATAAATGAGTCAAACAGAAAACAACCCAAAGACCTGAAAAACCCAGTTGGTGTTGAGTTGGTGCCAACGTGTGGAGGACCCCACGCGTGTCAGAGAAGGAATGTTCTCCACAGTATTTTCGGGTGAGATTTGGGCTCAGGGACTCTGGGCATGTTGTCTGGAGGGACCAACCCCTGGGAGAGGATCAGGGAAAAAGAGAAGGTCACTTTATGGCAGGGGTGCGGAGCCGCCTTCTGCCAAGGGTCATTTGGATATTGATAACAACACTCTTGGGCCACACAAAATTGAGAACTGAGAAATTAGCCTATGGATTGTTTATCCCATCTAGCTTATCTAGAGAGACATGAAGAGACAACAAAAACAATCCGGAGGAGCAAACAAAGGGACCTACAGTTTTGGGGTGGGAAGGGGGAGGAAGGAGGGTGTCAACAAACCCAGGGACAAAGGAACAACAAGTGATCTAAAATCGATGGTGAGGAGGGTATAGGATGCCTTGTGGGGCTTGATCAAGGGCAAGGTAGCTGAGAGGAATTACTGAAACCCGAATGAAGGCTGAGCATGACAGTGGGACAAGAGGGAGGTAAAGGAGATTGAGGAAAGGACAAAGAGTCAAAGAACAGTTGTAAAGGGCTAAGTACAGTCATGTACATATTTAAATTTATTTATATCTAACAATAGGGAAATGGATCTGTGTACATATATTTATATATTACGTTTAAGGCAGCAGACAGACATTGGGCTTCTACTCAAGTCCTCCCTCGACACAAGAACACTTTGTTCTAATAACCCAGAATTCTGTGATGCTCACCTTCCTGACAAAATGGGTGCATAAGCAAATGTGGTGAAGAAAGATGGTGCCCAGTTATCAAAAGATATAGCATCTGGGGCCTTAAAGACGTGAAGATGAACAAAAGGCCATCTATGTGAGAAGCAACAAAGCCCACATGGAAGAAGCACACCAGCCTGTGTGATCATGAGATGCTGATGGGATCAGGTATCAGGCATCAAAGACCCAGAATAAAAAAATCATATCAAAGTGAATGAGGAGAACTGTAGACTGGAGACCCAAAGCCCATCTGTAGACAACTGGACATCCTCTTATAGAAGAGTCACGAGGAAGAGACGAGCCAGTCAGGGCGCAGTGTAGCACTGATGAAACCTACAGGTTTCCTCTAGTTCTTGAATGCTTCCTTTCCCCCACTATCATGACCCCAATTCCAGCTAGATCAGAGCATGTACCTGGTACAGATAAGAAGTCAAAACACAGGAAATCCAGGACACACAAACCCCTCAGGAACAATAATGAGAGTAGCGATACTAGGAGGGGGGAGGGAAGGTGGGGTAGGAAGGGGAAACTGATCACAATGATCTACATATAACCCCCTCCCTGGGAGACAGACAACAGAAAGTGGGTGAAGGGAGACATCAATCGGTGTAAGACATTAAAAAAATAATAATCTAAATTATCAAGGGTTCACGAGGGAAGGAGGGTTTGGGTGGGGGGAAATGAGCTGATACCAAGGGCTCAAGTAGAAAGCCAATGTTTGGAGAATGGTGATGGCAACAGATGTACACATTGCTTGACACAATGGATGGATGGATGGATTGTGATGAGAGCTGTAAGAGCCCCCAATAAAATGATTTTTTAAACAAATCAGCCTACGAAGTTTGGTCAAACATTCAATCCACTCACCCCTACTGTGATGGCAGGAGCCCTGGTGGGTGTAGAGGATGCACACGGGGTTTGCTAGCTAACCGTAAGGTCAGCAGTTCAAACCCATCAGCCGCTCTGCAGGGGAAAGGGGGCTTTCTGTTCCCATAAAGCGTTAGTCTGGCAAACTCACGGCGACTAGTCTACCTTGTCCTGTGGGGTCACTATGAGTCCACATGGACTCGATGGCAGTCAGTCTGCTTTGGGAATGTACAGGCCGACCCTGCTTCTCTTTGGTGAGGCAGTGATGTGAGCTGGTACTGCTGGTTTTGTGGGGGCTGGATGTTCCCTACCCTGCTCTCTCAGATGGATCAGCACAGCGACTTCAACAATGGGCTCAAGCACAGAGACAGGTGGGAGGATGGCGCAGGGATGGGCAGTGTTTTGTTCCGCTGGCTGCAAGGTCATTATGAGTTGGGGCAGACTCTGCAAACTTCCAGGCTTTCATTTAGTAACTGGGCGCTTCCTTACTCATGTTGGCCACCCAGGGACCCAGACAAGGGAGTCGTAAGGTGCCAGGGGGTGATTGTGGCTCGTAGGAACCTTATGCACAACAGAACGAGGCACTGCCCAGTCACAGTGGCCCCTATGCTGGAGCTCACTGTTGCAGCCAGTGTCTGTCCACCGTGTTGAAGGTCTTCCTCTGTTTGGGTGCCTTCTACTGTCCCAAGGATGATGTCCGTCTCCAGGGACGGGTCTCTCCTGATAATGAGTCCCAAGTGTGTGAGACAACATCTTGTCATCCTTGTTTCTAAGGAGCATCCTGCCTGTACTTCTTCCAGGACAGATGTGTCTGTCCAGCTGGCAGTCCGCGGGACTTTCAATGTTCTTCACCAGCACCACGAGTCACAGTCTTCCCGTCAGTGGTGGCTTGTGCATGGCTGTGATGCCGGAATCTGCGGCACCGCTATTTCAAATCTGGCAGGGTCACCTGGAGTGAACGGGTTTCAGCAGAGCTTCCAGACCAAGAACAGTCTATGAAGAAGAAATAGGCTATAAGAGCTTAGACTTAGTCACAGCCTATGGGTGGCATTGAAACATGTCCGTTACTGAGGACAGGTGAGACGTGCTATCAAGAGAAACTAAGCAAGGGGAGAATAGATGCTGGGTGGCAGAGGCGGGGGACCCTCTTCTAGGGAGGGAGGTCGGCCCGGGCAGTCGCTCGGACATCTAGAGCAGAGAGATGCCGGGCAGGTGCACCTAGTGAGTATCTGCAGGGAGGGATGTTCTAGGCAGAGAGCACAGTGGGTACAAAGGACAGGTGCTAACCAGCGTCTGCCTGGGACTCACAGGACCCCAGCCAGATGGCTTACACATGGTGGCCTGGAGTTCTTTGGGGGTACTTTTCAGACTCCTGGCAGCTTGCACCTCTTCCAGCTCATCTCCCCTTTTCTGTCCTGTGTGGCTGCTTCCTCTGTGACCTCGCACAAGTCTCTCTGCTGTCTGCAAACTGAGGACCACCGTTAGGCTTACACCACTGCGTAGGGGTGAGCTCAGAGGAGCCCCTGGCTGTGAAATGCTCTGCCGGCCAGGCACTTAGTAGGTTCACAGGGGATGTTGGTTTACACTGCCCTCTAGCTGCCATTCCACCCCTCACCCCACCTTAAGCAAGAGCCAAGAATCCAGGTGAGAACTCAGACCCTGAATGCTCCTCAGTAGGGTGTTCATTTGCATGGATTTACATCAGGCCTGGCAGGGTGTGTACCACTTCCTTGCCTTTAGTTCCTGTGAGATCACGTCACCATTTAAAAATAGAGTGTTGATTCCCCCCACCCTTCCACCACTCCCTTTGCCTCTTGAAAGACTCTCAAGCTGTTGGTTTTTCCATGTTTTCACTGTGGCCTCCTGCAGAAGGGGGTCACTCGCTGTAGGCAGTCCTCGATTATCTGCCTTACTGGAGGGGGACCACCGCAATGAGCTCACGCCCCGGAGGGTTCTGGTAGCTTCCAACTGAAAAGTCGCTCCCCCTCACCCCTGGCCTGTTTTGGGAAGTAGTACAAACAGACAAAGGGGAAATGTGGGACTGCGGGGAGCACTCTCCCCAAGGTACCGAAATGACCTGAAGCAGGCCCCGGTGCGCTTCACAGCGTAGTGCATTCCTTTCCCAGTTCTTGGTTCCCCTGCGGTTGTCTGCAACTGAGATGATGCCACACACACTCACACTCACATGTGCGCGCACACACGAGAGCATGCAGGGAGACGTCAGGAAGTTGGTGGGAAAATGAAGTTGGCGAATAATGGAATTTTCCCACAAACTTTTTGAAATACATATATTGCAAAATGTGAAAAGGCCTGATTCCATAAGTTATACATAATACACACACACACACACACACACATATACCAGCCAAACTTACTGCTAGAGTCTATGACCATTCATAGTGACCCTATCGGACAGGGTGGAACTGCTCCTGTGGGATTCTGAGACTAACTCTTTGTGGAAGTAGAGAGCCTGGTTTTCTCCCTCCGAGCACCTCATTTCACACTGCTGACCTGGAAGCCAGCAGCCCAGCACATAACCACTATGTTACCAGGGCTCGCCCTGTCTCTATCTGTCTGTCTATCTATCATCTATCTATCTATCTATCTATCTATCTATCTATCTATCTATCTATCTAATTTACTTATATTGTCTATATGCAAGGGGAACCCAAAAATAACCAGAATTTTTTCAAAGTTATGTATTTAAATTTATTTATTGATTTATACAAAACAACTGTATCACCTTCAAAGTACTCTCCATTACACTTAATACATTTGTCAAATCTGCGATTCCATTCTTGGAAACATTTTTCAAACTCATCTGTTTGGATGGCTGACAGCACCTCCTTCATTCTTTTTCTTCATTTCTTCTATGTCTTCAAATCGCCGTCCTTTCATGTCCCTCTTCATTGGTGGAAACAGAAAGAAGTTGCGCCGAGTGAGGTCAGGTAAGTAAGGTGTGTGGGGTAAGAGAGGCATGCTGTTTTTTACCAAAAACTGGCGCACTGAGATGACTGCATGAGCAGGTACATTTTCGTGTTGGCAAAACCAGTGCCCCATCTGCCACAAAGCAGGCCTTTTTTGTCCCACACTGCTACGCCATCTTTTCAGAACCTCTACATCGAATGCTCGATTGACAGTCTGACCTGGTGGAACAAATCCAAATGCACTTACAAGCCAACATTTTCAGCTGTTCAGGAAGTTGACAGATGTCCGGAATGAGGTTTGTCATCAATCTACATGTTACCTTTTTTGAAATGAGAAAACCACTCGTACAATTGAGCTTTTTCCCAGACTGCTGTCCTTGTAAGCTGTGCGCAACATCAAAACCGTTTCTGTGGCACTTTTCCCAAGAGGAAACAAAATTCCATAGCAATCACAGAAAATGAGGTTTGAGTGAAACTGCTTTTATGAAAAAAAATTCACTGTGATCAGAGAGAACCTTCCCCTGTGATGCCACTGGGTGCTCGATGCTCGCCTAGCAGGAAAACTGCATTCCAGGAAAGCTCCACTCGGCCCAGTGCCATTCCATTGGGGTGGGGGTACCCCCTTGTATATAGATAAACTAGAAAGCCAGTTTCCATATATATACACACATATACGCATATATGCAGTGTGGAAACAAGCTTTCCCATGAACATATATTGCGGCCATTTCTCTGCGCAATTACGAAGTTTGTAAACATCAACATTCATGGCCACAGAACACTGAGCTGGCAGTAGCTTCACCCTTCTCCTGTTTGAGCCATTTAGCTGTGTCTGTTTTGGTTTGTTTTGCTTACTTGTTGCTGTGTATGAGATTCTGATGGAAATGTTTGCCTTTTTGGATTTTTCATCCCATATTTTGGCCTCTTCTCTCAAGGGAGGGCCCGTAAGTGTGATGACCGGACCGGAAGGTAGAGAGAAGTTTAAAGATCTGGATGCGTTTAACAGAATTCAACCAGTAGGTGAATTCAAGACTGTGGCTTTGTGTTGACATTGCTAGTAGGGAGGGAGGAAGGGAGGGGAGAAGAGCCAAACTCATTGCTGTCGAGTTCACACTAAGTCACAGTGACCCTGTAGGAGAGAGTGGAGCAGGATCCCAAGGCTGTGTGACCTTACAGAAGCAGACGGGCACATCTTTCTTCCTTAGAGCAACTGGGGGGCTTGACTCACTGATCTTTCTGCTAACAACTGAGCACGTCACCCCTGAGTCACCACTTGACACCCCTGCACGTCTCTGAAGTTAGGTCCCAACGCAGCCGCAGGGGATCCTCTGGGATGGGGGCCACTCTCTCCATTCTGCAGGCTAAGGCGCCTGGAAGCTCCCTCCATGCAGGGAACCCCAACCCTTGCTGGGTAGATGCAAAGTGTACAAAGATATGCTTCGCACCAGCTATCCCCGGGCTGGTGTGTATTTAGCAAAGCATCTGAGGGTCCAGGGAACGTGAGCCGTGTTTCCAAGGCTGTGCGTCGATGTTCTCACAAGCCCTAACTGGCAGAACGTTAAACAGAAATAAACGGTTTGGTTGTGTCGCCGTTAGAAACGTCTTCGACTTAAAGACACCTTCCCGCTTCCGGGTGAGATGCCCAGAGATAGCGGTCCCTGAGAGGGTCAGCCGTCCAGCGGGCGTCCAGGCCTCCGCTCTGTTTCTCTGTCTCCGGCAAAGCGGTGTCTGTTTCCGTACTTGCTGCCTCGTGGTTCCACAATGGCTGCCGCTCTTCCAGGGTTAGATCTTCATTCCGGGTGGGAACAAGGAGCGGGGAAAAGGCAAAGGAACATGCCTGCCCTCTCTGCTCTTGACACCACACAGGAAACACTGTTCTAGAAAGCCCAGGAAACATGTTTGCTTGTATTTCATTAGCCAGAACAGAATCACACAGGCTCATTCCTTCAGGACCAATGATTACTATGTTACCAGTCAAGACTCGTGCTCAGGGCTCAGGTAGATGCATATCCTCCTGGAGGTCTGCAAACAACCAGGGAGCATATGTTTCCTTCACAGAAAAGAGGAGGGGTGAGGATGGGATGGGCATCACTAGGGAGAAAACGGTGCCATAGCTGCGTGAAAGGTGTTCTCGTTGCCTTCCAGGGATGGACTGCCATTGGCTGGCACTCATTCCTCTTGCCTGGTGATTGGCTCAGGGAGGCACGGCCTCTGAATAGGGCCAGGACTTCCAGCCAGTAATGGGCAGAATAGAAGGCTCCTCTTTGTGTCTCGGGGAGCCCCGATGTGATGGCCAGAGCTACGGCAGCCATTTTGTTCCTATAAGGGAAAGCTGGCTAAAAATGAAGTTGGCATATACAGGGGGAGAGGGGGGATGAATCTATGGGAATCTTCAAGAGATGGAACCAAGGCCTGGGTCTGACTGTACCTGATGCCCACCTACCGGATGGCTTCTAGACACCTGTTGTCCTTACAAAGCTAAGACACCGTCCGTGCAGTATAAACTGGCTTCACTGAATTTTCCGTCGCAACCACAAGAAGTGTAGCCCAAACAGACGTGAACAGGAACTTGGAGAGAAAGGGTCATGTGGTTACATACCCTGGAAGAACTGGATGAAGTCATATTGTTGCCCGAAAAACGTATGTATGTTGCTTGTGTGAGGCGAATCTACAATGCAAAGCTTTAAGAAGGGAGATCGCATGCAGTGTCTCCAGAACGTATTGTCCACCAACTCTTTTCCCGTGCCTCCCCTTTCAGGATTCTGTGGGAGAGTCTGGGAAGCGGTCCCAGCTTCCCCCTCACTTTGTAGAGCACACACGCTCCTTGTCTTCTTCCTCTGTCAAGCTAACACTTCGTGGTGCTTTGGATGAAAGTTTGCACAGCAAGTTAGCTTCTTGTGCCCCAGTAAAGACACATATTGCTCAGAAACATCGGTTACCATTCTGGGGGTTATTTATTTTGGCCTTGTTTTGTTTTACAATGGGTTGGTGTTCTCATTCATTCTCTTCGGGGCTTGGTGTGCCCAGCATTCTGATTTCCTGTCCCCTGACCCTCGCATCTTTCCTGCATCATCAGTGTTGGGCCCGTCTAGGTGATTTTTGACATGTGTGTGCTCTACTGTGCTGGGGGTGGGGGGTGTTTCCTCATTTTATGAGCCAATCTGTCCTTCTGCTAAGCATGACCTTAGGGCAGCAGTTCTCCACCTTCCTATGGCCATGACCCTTTAACACAGTTCCTCATGTGGTGCTGCCCCCCCAACCATAACATTATTTTCGTTGCTACTTCAAAACTGTCATTTTGCTACTGTTATGAATCAGGCGACCCCTGTGAAAGGGTCTTTCGATCCCCAAAGGGGTCGTGACCCACAGGTTGAGAACCGCTGCCTTAGGGGGTCATGTCGGTTCGAGGGTCAAAAAGGCTGTCAGAGAGACAACCTTGGGAAGCCCTCTCATCTGAACTGTCCCAGTGAATGTGAATGTTCAAAGATTTCCCCACATCCACGGTGTTAGTCCAGGGAGACTAAAGAAACAGATTCACAGACACTCATCTGTGTGTAAGAAAGAGCTTTAGACACAAGAGCAATTGAATATTGAGAAAACATACCAGCCCAGTTCAGTTCTAGTCCATAAGTCTGATATTAGCCCATGTGTCTGATACCAATCTAAAAATTCCTCTTTAGACTCATGCAACGCATGTAATGATGCCAAATGCAGGGAGATCACAGGCCAGTGGGTGGAAAGTCTTGTGGATCCAGTAGTGGTGGAAGCATCTCAGTGGTGACGTGGGTCTCCACGTGGCACCTCAGCTCCAGGGCTCTCGCTCCATCGACCTGTCTCCATGTGACTTGTCAACAGCAATGTCTCGCAGGGAGTGAGTGTGTGTCCCACCCCCCAGTGAGCTATTTATCTCTTTAGTGCCTCCAAATGAGGTCATCAACCTGCGACCTGATTGACAGGCAAAGCTCTACCCCTTCACTCTTAAGTCTCGAACTGACAACAGATGATGTAACTGCCACATCCCCCTCTCACTGCCCTGGTCAGGACAGGCATTTCTGGCTGCTGGGTACCTCTCCTCCTGGCTTCAGACCAACGAGACTGCAGTTCATGTAGCTGGGGAGTCCTGCAGACTGGTTTCTTCACAGAGTCTGTGGTCTCCTCCTTCCTCTGCTGTTTCAGTTGAGGAGAGACCGATCATTTGATCTTGGATGGCAGTTTGCTGGTGTCTAAGAGCCCTGGGCAGCACTGGACGAACTGGGATGTCCAACATCAACTGTGTACGGTATATTATGCCCAGGGATGGGGTCATCCCGCCACTCTAGGGGCCTTGGCTTCACATGCACAAAGGCCATCCTGTGAGGTGTTTGGTGATGTCTGAGAAGGACCCATGACTGAGCCCCCCGGGTTCCTTTGTACCTGGCTGAAAACACCTGCGCATCTAAAACACCCACAGCCATCGAATCCATCCCACCTCACAGCGAACCCATCAATAGAGAGCCAAAATGCTCTGCAGGGATTCCAGGACAGTCCTCGTTGCAGGGATGGGGGGTCTCATCTTTCACCCCTGAGGAGCGGCTGGTATGTCTGAACCCTGAACTGGCCGTCAGCAGCCCAACGGCGAACCCACTGAACCACCGGCATGCCCATACACCTCAACGCACCAACCTGAGTCCATTCCCGCTCACAGCGACCCTCCCCAGGGTTTCTGAGCCTGCCTGCCTTTGCTCACCTTTCTCCTGCAGAGCAGCCGGGAGTCAGGGTTAAGTTTAAAGCCCTGACCTTGAGGTTAGCACCCCACGCTTACTCCACGACATCACCAAGGCTCCTCGTCTCCATTGAACTACCTGTCTATAGGAACAAATAGATTCACGCATCGACACACCTCTACGCATCCATGCGTCCACACATAGGTAATGACACTGACTTTTTTTTTTAGTGGATGTTGCTAGGTTACTAGAAGCCCTAGGATTCCCCCCCCCCCACCCCCTCCTTGAGAGCGAACAGATTCGCCAACAAAGACGGAGTTCAGAAGAGAATCAGGAGGAAAGGCCGGGGTTTCAGGTTCCCCAAGATTTCCTCCAAATGATCTGTACGCTCCCTGCTGCGGCAAACAGGCTAGACGCACATGCTAATTGGAGTTTGTCATGAAGGGGATTTTACAAAGCTCTGTGGAGCCAAAGAACCTCAGCCGGGCAGGGAGGGAGGGGCACAGGGCAGCCGGCTTGGGGGAAGGCGCAGCAGGGGAGGGGGAGGGTTGCTCTGGTGATCGGTGATCCTGGGAGCTTAAAGCCTATGGTGATGTCATATTTCTCCAGAGAGATGGGAGAAGGTGGGGTGGAAGCAGGGCATCAGTCAGGATCAGTCAGGTGGAGGGCAGGGGCCAGGGACGGCAGTGTTGAAGTGGAGGAGACAGGAGCCCTGGGAATCTGGCCGCCTCCTCTGTCAAGGAAGTGGGGCTCAGGCAGAGAAGTGAGGCCGTGGGCTGCCTGCCTGGCACTGCCTCTCCCAGAGCTTCTGCCACTGACCTTCATTTGCTGCCAAGGAAGCGAGTGACCCGAGCCTCACAGCTGTGGAGCTGGGGGCTGCGGGGAGCAGACCTATGCCTGGGCCTCTGGGGCTGCCTGACAGGGTGGCAGGCAGAGAGCCTGATGCCCACTCCCCCAACCCCCCACCCCCTCCAGGGAGACAGTGCTTGGCAACTAGGCTGCCTGAGGAGATCAACAAGATTTCCCTGGTAGGAATGGCTGGAGCAGCTTCCCTCCTGCTGGGTTGCGTGGGGACTCTCTGAAGGAGCTTGGAGTAATGGGGCTGCCTCTAATGACAATGAGGACAATAATCATAGCAATTATCCTGGCACCAGCCCATCCTTCAAAATGTCCCCTGCGTCCAATTGGGCATTGCCCATCCTCTCCATTGCCATCACCTTCACCCCAGCTTCATCTCACCTAGATTGGTGGCAGCCTCTTCCCTGGGCTCTCTGCTTCTATACCCAACCCCACCAGCCCACGCTCTGCAGAGCAGCCAGACAAGACTCCTCCTCTGTCCCAAGTCCTGCAAGGGCCCCTAATCACTAGGAGGGAAAACCACAGTCCCTGCAGGGTCATCTACTTCCCTCCTGGCATCTCCCATCCGCAAAGACCTCTCTGGCCTTGTTTCCCATAGTGTTCCATCACTCCAGCCTGGCCACCAGGGTCTTCTGGCTTTCCCACTGACTGCCCCAGGGCCTTTACACCAGCTGTGCCCCCTGCTGCGATGCCCCTCTCCAGATATCCCCGTGGTCCCTCAACTCCTGTAGGCCTTGGCGCAGGCGTCACCTTCTTATCGAGGCTTTCCCTGACTGTTGGGATTAGCGTTGCTTCCCTCCTCCCTTCCCTTCTAAATGTCCTCTGTGCGTTTTCTCCAGAGCACCCACCACCATCCAACCCACCCAGCGCTTCTCAACCGGTGGGTCCCCACCCCCTTAGGGGTTGAATGACCCTTTCACAGGGCTAAGACTGTGAGAAAACAGAAATATTCCCCAACATAAAATTACATATTATTTTGTGATTAGTCACTATGCTTTAGTAATGTTCAATTTTCAACAATGAAAATTCATCCTGCCTCTCCGATATTTACATGATGATTCACAACAGTAGCAAAATGACAGCGATGAAGGAGCAACGACAATAATTTAATGGTTGGGGGTCACCACCACATGAGGAACTGTATTAAAGGGTCGCGGCAGTAGGACGGTTGAGAACCACTGATCTAACCTCTCCCTCTAGACTGGGTGGCTCCCAGGAGCGGGGACCTTCATCCCTTTGAAAGACACTCATTACCATCAAGCCATCTCCCAGCCACCCTGTCTAAAGTTTCTGAGACGGGAAATCTCTATGAGAACAGACTGGCTCATCTTGCTCTTGAAGAACAGCTCGTGGGTAGGAACTGCCAACTTAGGGCTAACAGCCCAATGCCAAACCCATAGCTACCTGGGCTCTTTTGTTTGTTTATTTATTTATTAAGTAGGAACTTTAATTACTGTTGAGACACCAGTGCTGAGAGCCTATAAGCATGGTTGCTAATGGAGAGAAGGAATTCTACTACTGAGCATGTGTCTCGGACATTGAGAGAAGAGCTCCAGTCCCCTCAACAAACCCAAGAAGCTTGCGCAGTGAATTTGGGTTTTCATTTCTTCCTCTCAGTTTGGAGAATTTGTGCTCGTGTGTTAGTCTGAGTGGACAGGAGTAAAAATCCAGAGACACTCGTGTATGTAAGAGAGAGCTTTATATAAAGAGTAATTGCATATTGAGAGAACATCCCAGCCCAGTCCAGTCCATCAGTCCAATATTACCCACATGTCTGATACCAGTCTATAAAGTCCTCTTCAGACTCACACAACACATGCAATGATGCCGAATGCAGGAAGATCTCAGGCCAGTGGGTGGGAAGTCTTGTGGATCCAGTGGCACTGTAAGCATCTCAATGCTGGCAGGGGTCTCCACATGGCCTCTCTGGCTCTAGAGGTCTGGCTCCATCAGCCTTTCTCCATGTGTCTTCTCCACAGGGTATCTCTCAGGGGGTGAGCAGAGAGAGAGGGTATCTCTTGCCTCCAAGGAGGAATACAGGAGTTCCCAGAATCCTCAGGAGAAGGCCAGACCCACACAAAGGCCTCATTTGCTATGACCTGATTGGCAGGCTAGAATCCACCCATTTCCAAGTTCACAGGAGACAATGTCACTGCCACAACCATCATCAGACTCTCTGATTCTCTCCTCTCCTGTGTCAGTCCTGCTGAGCTGAGCATCTTGTCAAAGCAATTCTCCCTCTCTGATACCGTGTTTGGAGTCCTGGGGCAGGGTGGTCATGTGATGGGAGGCGATCCATAAAGCCAGCAGTTTGAAACCACCAGCTGCTCCTTGGGGTGGGAGTGGGTAGGTACAGGATCAGGTTTTCTACTCCTGTAAAGAGTTATAGTCTCAAAAAAACACCACAAAAAAACCCAAAACCCAGGGAAGTTCTATCCTGCCCTAGAGGGTTGCCATGAGTTGGAATCAACTTGATGGCAATGAGTTTGGTTTGGATCTCATTTTTTTTAAAATTATTATTTATTTTATTTTTTAAAACATTTTATTAGGGGCTCATACAACTCTTATCACAATCCATACATATACATACATCAATTGTATAAAGCACATCTGTACAGTCTTTGCCCTAATCATTTTTTTCTCTTTTCTTCTTTTACATTTTATTAGGGACTCAAACAACTCTTACCACAATCCATACATATACATACATCAATTGTATAAAGCACATCCATACATTCCCTGCCCCAATCATTCTCAAGGCATTTGCTCTCCACTTAAGCCCCTTGCATCAGGTCCTCTTTTTTTTTCCCCCTCCCTCCCCATTCCCCCCTCCCTCATATGCCCTTGGTAATTTATACATCGTTATTTTGTCATATCTTGCCCTATCCGGAGTCTCCCTTCCCCCCTTCTCTGCTGTCCCTCTCCCAGGGAAGAGGTCACATGTGGATCCTTGTCTCATATTTATTTTTTATACAGTATCCTTCTCCCGACTGATATCCCCCAATCTGTTCATTCATGCTTTCCACCTTTTCTACTGTATTCATGGAGACATTTATTATAGTGAGTTGTTGAAGTCCCTGTTTGATCATGGATGATCATTTACTGTGTACTATGTGTCGGATGCTTTGTAAAGTAACCAACAACCCAAACAAACTCACTGCCACCAAGTCAATGCTGACTCACACCGACCCCATCGGACAGGGTGGAACTGGCCCCCGTGAGTGTCTCAGACTGTGGCTGTTTATGGGAGTAGACAGTCCCGCCTTTCTCCCTAGTAAAGGGTAAGTGAAAAAGAAGGCTTTCAATGACCTGCATCGACACAGTGGCTGCAACAAGTGGCTCAAACATAAGAACAATTGTGAGGATGGCGCTGGACCCGGTGATGCCTTATCCCATTGTACATCTCGGGTCACGATGACTTGGCACCACTCGATGGCACCTGACAACCTCAACACATGTCCGGTGGAGTCCCCGGGCGGTGCAAATGGTTAACACTCTTGGCTACTAACCGAAAGTTCGGAGGTTCAAGTTCACTCAGAGGTGCTCCCCAAAAAAGGCCCGTCGGTAGACACACTGGGAGATCAGCCCTTGACAATTCTATGCAGCAGGGTTCTACTGCAACCCACAAGGGACCACCTGAAATCAGAGCTGCCACCAATTTGATGGTTCCCTGTCAGACAACGGGCTAAGGGCTCTCACCTTTTCAACCAGGGAATTCAGGTGAAACCCGTGAGATTCAATCACAGCCCACGAGTTGCGCCAAGGGCTGAGCATGGGGACAATACCCCGACAAACCATATGGCTTTTGTCCTTACCCTTCAGCCACGAGCTCGCCCTCACACCTGAGCTCAGCTCACCAATTGTCCACAAAGGAGGGTCCAGGTGGCCTGTCCCCATGGCACCTCCACTGTAGCCAGATCTCTGAAGAAGGGAGCCAGCTCAAACTCAAGCCCCTCTGCTTGCCTTCCAGACCCCTGCCATCTGGCCCTGGCCACCTCTCCCATCTCATCCCATCCCATTCCCTGGGGCTCCCCAGCAGGCAGCCAAGCTTGTCCCCCCACCTCCCCTGCCAGAACCACTCAGGCCACGAGGAACTCACCCCCTCCCCCCATCTCTCAGGTGTGCCATTCACTCAGCATCTTTAACCAGCTTCGCCTCAGTGGTGGGGTGACATGAGCGTCCAGGCAGGCCAGTTTGGATTTTCAGCTGTGCGGTTTTCATAAGCAGTCCGTCGCTCAGTGCCTCAGTTTCCTCATCTGTGAAGTGGGGGTAATGGAGGGACCTCTCCCAGAAAACAGATGGAGGAGCCAGTGACTGAGGTCACGTGTTAGGACAGAATCAGCCTGGCATTCCACCAACCCTGCGTGGCCAGGAAGGGAGAGGAGGGGCCTGCCTCAGCCTGTCTCTCTCGCCGCATGGCTGCTCAGAGGGGCAGAGTCACTGGGCTGTTAACTGTCCAGCTGACCGAGACTTGCGGGAGCCCTGCCCCTGTTCCTCTTCCAACCAGCCACACGCTCCTCTCTCTCTTCTGCCAGGCAGGGCTGAGCCTGGGAACGGCCGGGAGAAGGCTGAGGCTGGGCACCCAGAGAGACCCATGGAAGAGCACTTGCGATACACAGCTCACACACCTATTAGACACATCGAACGGACGTGTGCTCTCAGACAGACATACAGACAGAATTCGATCCTATCAACAACCACGCGTGGCTCCTTCGTCAAAGCCAGGCCTGGCTTTAAGCCTTTATATCTCTTCGCTAGGAGCCATGATGGCGCAGTGGTTACCCGCTGAGCTGCGATGGCAAGATCAGCAGGTCAAAACCACCAGCTGCTCCTTCTGGAGGAAGAGGGGCCTTTCTATTCCCGTTAAGAGTGACCATCTCGGAAACCCACAGGGGCAGTTCTGCCCTGCCCAATTGGGCCGCTCTGAGTCGGCGTCTTCAAGTCCACTTGGAGGCAGGGAGTGAGTCTGCTTGGGGCCTCACACCGACCTGATGAGAGACACCTTCCCTTCGATTATTGTTCCTACTTGACAGCTGGGGAAAGTGAGGCAGAGAGAGGTTAGGTGACTTTAGGCACAAAGTCTGGTAAAGCAAGTGGCAGGGCCTGGATTCCAACTCAGGGAGTTGTGTCACAGACGCCAAACCCGTAACCGTGGCACAGATTCGCAACACGCATCTGCAGTGACACACGCCTGCTCCTAGACATGCCCACCCATCAAGCCCAGCGGGGGGGGACACAGAGCTCCCCCCCAGCGACATGGGCAGTCAGACAAAGCTCTCTGCACTCATACAGACATGGAGGGGTGAAAGCCAAGCTTACTGCTGCTGAGCCGATTCCAACCCACAGTGACCTTCTAGTCAGAGTAGAACTGCCCCTGGGAGTGTCTAGTACTGTAGCTCTTTACAGGAATAGAGAGCCTCATCTCTCTCCCACGGAGAGGCTGGTGGTTTCGAACTGCTGACCTGGCGATTCAGAGACCAATGCTTAACCCACTCGGTCACCAGGACTCCCGAGGGGTAAAAGACCACTGAAGTGTGCACTCGGGCAGACTCGGGCTCACGTGTGGGATCAGGTGCTGCACACACATGCCCACATCCTTTCCCCTTGCTGGGCAATGGAAAACTGCGATCACCTGTTCTCATGGCAGTCTGCCTCTGCCCAGGCTCCTCCCCTCTCCTCATTGGACAGCCCAGTGGGGTGGGGCTGGGGGGGTTTCCCATGGAGTTCCCCTGGCTCACCTGGCTTTTCAGTGACTGCTGCAGGATGTGAGTTCAACCTATTCTCTGGCTGCCCTCTCCAGGAGCAGCTCCATCTCTTTACAGCACCCAGACCCCCTCACGGTAGGTGTGCCCCTCCCGGCTCACAGTGGTCCTACAGAACAGAGTCAGACTGCTCCTTGGGGTTTCCAAGACTTTAAAACCATGTGGGGGAACAGACAGCCTCACTGTTCTGTGGAGCGGCTGGTGGGTTTGAACCATCAACCGTGTGGCTAGCAGCCCAATACTCAACCCATTGCACTGACAGGATGCCTTTCATAGTCAGACAGGCCCATCTACTGCTTGTTGGGGCTGCCCTCCTACTTCTGAGCCAAGCGGCTTCACCTTTTGGAGCTTGCCCCCTAGAGCGTACCCCTCTAGCCACAGGGGTCTCTTAGCTCTTGCTCCAACATGCCAGGCTTGCTCTCACCCCAGGGCCTTTGCACTGGCTGTTCCCTCAGCCTGGATGGACCCCCAGAACTCATATGCTCCCCTCTAGCAGGTCACGACGCAGTGGGCCTCTCTTGGCTTCCCTACATCCGTGATAACCCCACCCTCTGCGCACCTCCCTGGCCCCATTGTCCCCATCCTTCCTCATGTGTCACCTGTCTTCGTACCCGTCCTCCCCCACAGACAGCCTCCATGTCTTTGCTTCCTGCTTCTCTCCCTCGCTGCAGGAGAAGCTCCACAAAGCCACAGGTTAGTCACCCTGCCTGAAGCACTTGGCTGCGAACCCACAGGTCAGCCAGTTGAATCCACCAACCTGGTCTGCTCTGGTAAAGAATGACAGCCTCAGACACCCCGCGGGACAGTTCTCCTCTGTCCTGCGCGTTTGCTCCGACTCCAAACCGACTCCATGATGATGGGTTTGACTTTTGGTGCCTATACCAAAACATGTCACCCGTAGAAGGCGTGATACATCAATGGCGTCATCCTCCATTCACTCAACATATTTATCCAGCGCCTATCAGGTGGCAGGCACGGCTCGTTCCAGGTAGGTTCAGGGATACGAGTGAAATCTCCACCCTCTGGAACGGACTTGCTAATGGAATGTTGTTGCCGTCGAGCCAGCTCTGACCCCATGTACGACACGAAACATCGGGCAAGCAGGTACGACCAGTGCAGATGGTGCTGGATGTGAATTCAATTGAGGAACAGAGGGTGACAGGAGTGGGGTTGGGTGGGGGGCTCACTTAGTTCAGGTGTCCAAGGAAGCCCCTCTGAAGAGGTGGCCTTTGAGCTACAAGTTGAAGGGGGGTGGGGGGTGGGGTGAAGCAACAATGCCTTGCAGGTATCAGAGGGTACCGCCTTTCAAGCCAAAGGAACTGGAGCCACAGGTGCCAAGGCCTTAAGGCTGGTGAAGAATTAGTGGATTGGCAGAACAAGGAGGCCCCAGGAGCTGGAATGTGGACCGGAAGAGAGGGGGCCAGGGGTGAGTCAGAGGGGTGGTCTACGGGGGTGGGTTGGGCAGAGCACATGGGGCCTAGTAGACTGCAGTTAGCAGCCTGGCTTTTACTTCAAGTTCAGTAGTACCATGGGAGCCGTGGGCAGAGACCGAGCGGAGAAGCAGCCGGATGGAAGGTTTTGGGTCACAGAACCAGGGGCTACGTTTGAGCATGGCAGATGGCAGGCAGCAGAGGGTGGGAGCTGGGTGGCAGGGAGACCTTGGCTGCCGTTGTAGGGGACCGCTCCTACAGATCTCGCCTGGCTGGCATACAGCAACCACTGGACTTTGAATGGTTCAGGGCACTTTGGCATCCACCCTATAATTCTGGGTCCCCAGCTCTGGAAGTCAGGTGGAACGCCACCTGGAAGGAGGAGGACTGGGAGGCTCAGAGAGGGAGGGAGGCTCAGCCCAGGTCACTGGTCCAGGGGGTTAATGTTAGTGGAAGAGGCCTCCCAGCCTCCCCAGCTGCCTTGAACCCTGGACCTCCTGGGGGTACAACCAGGCAGAGGGATTACTACTTCCGTCCCTGTATCCTCACCACTCCTGCCAGGCAGGGCTGGGCGGCAGGAGCCCTCAGAAGCAGAACGGGCTGTGCTTGTCTGTGCCAAGACACTAATGAGCCTGAAATGCCAACCAGGGCCTTCCCAGGCCACGAGCAGTGTGTGGCAGCACCTTAATTAACTGCCTGCAGCCCAGGAAACTCACTCTGCTCACCCCACACCCTGGGAGCTCCTGCCTGGGGACCACCCGACTCTCCTGCAGCCGGGCTCAGATGGTGCTCCGTCTGTGTCCTGGCCCAGGGGAGCCCCCCCAGAACCCAAAGAGGTTCAAGTGTTGAGACCACAAGAGGGCCAGGAAGGCTGTGAGGCCCCAGAGAAGGACACTAGAGCATCACAGCATCTCCCGGGGCAGTTGGCTTAACCTCTCTACTTTCCGGTTTCTCATGTGGAGAGCAAGAAAGTCCTGGTGATCTACTTCTGACAGCTAGCCAGTGAAAACCCTGCAAATTACAACGGTCCCCCTGCAACCAGCCATGGGGACAGCTCAGCTCTTATTACCCTCTGTTTGGCCCCCCATTGTCCTTCTCTTTGTATCCTGTGGGCATTGGGAGATGTGCCTTCTGGACTAGGGGAAAGTACCTTCCTCTCCTGGGGGAGGGAGGCCCTTTGTTTCTGCCCCATGCTTGCAATTGAATCCTATAATTTTCATATTATTTTTATTACTTTTGGACCGATCAAGGAGGGGCTCTGCTTGCTGGACAGATGGAGACATGGACCCCCAGGTCGCCTCCCTCACCGGCCACCTGCCCCACCCTCCTGCGCCACCATGGGCATCCAGGTCCCTGGGCTTCTCCCTACCACCCGGCCTCTGCCTCCCCTGCAGGGTCTGGCCCTGCCGCTCGCTTCACGGCTGACACAGGCTCCTCACTCTCTTCCATGCGCCTCCCATCCAGCTCGCGGCCTCTGTACTTGCTCTTCCCTGTGCCTGGAGCTCCCGGACCTGGCTTTGCTCCTCCTTCAGATCTTTGTCCAAGTGCAGTTCTGTTTGAAGCTTCACACAGCCTGCCCCACTGGCCGGGCCTCCCCACCCCTTCCCCACTGTGGTCTGTACTCACTCCCATCACAGAGGCCAGGGCGAGGGAGGGGCGGGGGGGAGGGGTGTGTGTGTGTGTGTGTGTGTGTGTGCGTGTGTGCGTGTGCGTGTGAGTGACAGGCTCACTTATCCATCACCTATCTCCTCCGGCCAGATCCCAAGGTGCCAGAGCAGGCATTCCTGCAGCTTTGTTTGCACTACATCCCTGCTGCCCCCCACGGATGGGAAGGGGCCCACCAATGCCAGGGACTCAGGACCAGTCCCCCCGCTCCCCACATGTGGATGCCAGCCTCTGCCCTGGACTCCCTGGCTCTCATCCGTCCAACCTACAGGAGGCTTCCAACCCGCAGCCAAGGTGAGCAGGTCACTGCAGGGAACTTGACTGTGGGTCCCACCCCAGGGAGGACGAGGGCTCGGCCTCATCGGGCCCCCCACTTACTTCTGGGCTCCACCCCTACACTTCTTCCCACACCCTTCCTCCCTGCAGCCATCCTGGCCTCCTCCAGGCCTTTGCCCTGCCTGCGGCCTGTCTCCCAGCTCTTCCTACAACCAGCTTTCGCCTTAGGCCCATGCCACCTCCTCAGAGAAGCCCTCCCTGACTACCCGGGCTGCTCTCTCTCTAGCCACTCAGCTCTATGCTGGTTTCTTGTCTTCACAGCCACAGCCGACCAGTCAAACCAACTCCTGGCGACCCAACAGAACCGCCCCACCGAATACCCAAGGTTGTAATCTTCATCCAAACCGAAGTCATTCTTTCACGGCCTAGCCTTTGGGGCTAGCAGCTCAGAACGCAACTCGGGGGCGGCCAGGGCTCCGTATTCCATGCACTTCCCAAGAGCAGGCTCTCTTCTTGGCTGACTTCTCGCAGCTCTGGGATGATGCGTGGAAGATGTCCAGTCAACACCGACTGACCCAGGCCTTGCATTTGCCAGATCACGAGGCCGAGTCTCTGATAGGCCGGGCAGCAAGCCCTGGATACACACTGCGGGTGTCAAGATGACGCCTAGGCTGCTTGCGGTCTCCCAGAGAACAGGTATCTCCCTGGATTTGGCAGAGAGGAAGTGAGGAGCCCTCCCCTGCATGGCTGCGGAGCTTTGGTGGGAATGAGGGCTCCCAGCGCGACTCTGAGTCTGTCCTCTTATATTGATGCTGTGAAGCAGAGCCCTCTGAATGAAGCGTACACACACACACACACACACACACACACACACACACCCCACACACACCCATCATCCCTCCGTTCTGTGGCTCAGGACTTTAAGGGCAGCTCAGCCGGGAGGTCCTGCTCATGGTCCCAGTCTGGGGCTGCATCCTATGAAGGCTTGGCTGGGCAGTGGGATTTATACCCAAGGCAGCTCAGTCACAGGGCACGTTGGTCCTGGCTGTAGTCCCGGAGGCCTCCGTTCTCCTCCAGGCGGGCCTCCCCCTAGCCTTGCTGGCGTGCCGTCTTGACAGCTGCTGGCCGCCCCAGACTCAGTAATCGGAGGCCAAGGTGGAAACAGCGCCTGTCGTGACCTTACCAAGGATGTCCTACTCCATCACTTCCTGCTGGGGTGTGGGAGGGACTGAGCCACAGTGGGAACACCGGGAGGCAAAGATCAGAAGGGGTCACCTTGAAGGTAGCCTGCCATGGCTCTGCAGTCGGTCAACTGAACGGTCCACAAAAATAAGCTGTAAATTGAGAAGAGCGGCCTGATGTGCTTGGAACAGCTGTGGCCCAACCTCTGGGATGCCATGCAAGCTCCTCCTCTCTGATCCTGGACAGAGCCCCCCACTCACGTGTGCAGTGACAATGGCTGTCCCCATCGGACAGGGGTCAAAGTGGAGCCCAGAAAGGGAAAGAGTGAACAGTTGTGGTCTCCTCAACTCGACCCCTTGGCTGGGGACACTAGATGCACCACAAGCATGGGGAGGAAGGCTCTTTGGGGTCTGGGGCCCAGTCGGGTCTCAAGGCCACCTCCATTGGTGATCTGTGCCAGGCCTCCAGTGCTTGCTCTGCACCTCAGTTTCCCCTCGTGCTCCAGGGTGTTCTCACACTCTGCTTTGGCCAGACTGACTGCTCCCTGGTCAAAAGGGACAAGAAGAAATATGTCCCTGCTCCTGAGGGAGTGGCCTGCCTCTGCATGCTTCCTGGAGGTGGCCCCGACTGGCTGTCTCTGTTGCCTGTCAGACTGCTGCCTCGGGCTGGCCCTTGCCTCTTTGCGGGTCTTTGTGGGCCTCTGCTTTCTGTGTCTGTGTGTCTACAGCTCCCTGGGCATGTGTGTGTGTGTGTGTGTGTGTGTGCACCTACAGATCCCTGGGCCTGAGTGGTATGCTTATATGTCCACAGAGCCCCGAGCCTCTGTGTGTGTGTTTGCAGACAGTTCCCTGGGCATGGGTGTATGTCTACGTGTATATGTGTGCAGGCCTACAGATCCCTGAGCCTGTGTGTGCGCAGCTCCCTGGGTGTGTGCATATATAATTGCGTGTATGTGTGTGCATTCAGTTCCCTGGGCTTCTGTCCTGGCACACTGGTGCATCTCTGTGCCCGTGCATACCTCTGTGTCTCTAGAGTGTGGGTGTACATGTGTGTGTGTATTTATGTCTGTGACTCTGTTCACGCACATTTCTATGTGCATCTGTGAGTCGTATGTGATTTGGATGGTCTCTGTGTCTGTGTGTGTCCTTGGGTCCCTGTGAGTTTGCTCCTCCTCATGGGTCTTTGCATGTCCTTCTGTGTATCTTTGTATCTGCATCTGTCCCTTGGTGTCCCGGGTCCCTCTGTGTTCTCTGTGTGTCTGCATGTCTACATGTGCTTTTGGACATCCAGGGGACCTTCTCTGTTTACATGTCTTTGATACCCACGTGCCCCAGTGTCTGTGGGTGCTCATGTGTCCACGTGTGTATCTGATGGCTGTGTGTGCATCTGGGTCTCTGTGGGTCTTATGTCTCTGTGTGCGTTTGTATGTCGCGTATCTGGCTGAGTGTTCACATGTCCTCCGGGGTGTGTTTGGGTGTGTGTATATCTGTGTCTCGGTGGTATCTTCCCATCTGTGCTAGCGTGTGTTCACGTGTGCCTATACACATCTCTGGGTATTCAAGAGCCCTCTGTCTGTGTCTATGGATGTCTGTCTGGGTGTACACACACTTCTCCCTGTACCGGCGTGTCCATGTGACTGCTATGTATGGGACTCTGTTGCTCTCTGTGCATACCATGGATACCAGCCCAAGGATCTGCACTTGCCATTCTTGGGGCTCTGTGTGCGGTGTGCCCACACAGTTCTCTCAGTGTTGGTGTCCAGCTGTCTCTGCCAGTCCATCCCTGACCATTCCCCATGCCCATCTTCTCCCTTGCCTGCCCAGCGCTTCTCCAGGGCTCTCCCAGGCCCCTGGTCTTCTAGATGTTTGGCCCCTGGGCCCCGTGGATCCCCAGGCAACTGGAGCAGAGCAGAAAGACAGACAGGCAGCTTTGTGCACCTCTTGAGCATATAGACCCTAACCCTTGCCCCACGCACCAACCCACTGGCCCCCAGGATTGGCTCCAATTTAAAATTGCCAATCCCAGGAGCTGCCAGGAGCCCTGCACCAGGCTGGTTCCCATGGTAACGTGGAAGCCACCAGACTGAGCTCATAAAACAGGTCATAAAGCAGAGGGAAGGAGGGGGAGTAGGGGGAGTAGGGGGTGCAGAGGGAGGGAGGGGCCAGCTGCCAGGGCGCCTGCCAGGGCCTCTTCCCTGAGACCTCGCGGTGCACCTGGGAGCACCAGGCAGGCAACCTTGGCAGAGTTCCTTTGCCTCTGGGGCTGGTTTCCTCCTGCAGAAACAGGGTGAGGATAAAACCAGGCAGGACACTGGGGGGACTCAGGAAGTCCCTGCATGAAAGCACCGCACAGGCTGCCAGCCCAGGATGGCATCCCCAGAGCCCCACTCCCCCATCACTACAGCAGAGCTGAGAGGGAACAGCGGGATGAGCAGAAAGAACCAGGCTCGGAGTCACTCTCAAAGAGCTCTGGGTTTGAATCCAGTTCTCCCTACATGCTGTGTGACCTTGGGCAAGCAACTAAAGTCTCCTCACCAAGTTTGGTCACCCCCAACACGGAGTCTCCCCCCAAGAGTTTGTGTGAATTCAATCAAACGGTTGTCAAATGCTTAGCACTCTACCAGGTCCGAAGACCAATCATGACTGATAGAAACAATAATAATAGCTTTCATCAATAATCATGTTGAGTCTGTCCCAAGCACCCATCTGCAGGATTAGCTAGTCCTACTTTATTTACTCTTCCCTAGTGATAATGACCCCATTTTACAGATGAGGACATCAAGGCCAGGGAGGTTGATTTGCATAAAGGACACAGCTTTCAGAGCCTGAGCGAGGATTCAGAGCTGGCTCAGTCACAACGTGTTACTGTCCAATGTCCTCCCTGCTGAGTCTGGGAGGACAGGGGGACAAGGCAGCCCCGCGATGTCATGGTGTGGGTCCCACAGAGGGTCTTGGAGAAGTAAGCTGGAAGGAGGACTAGACCTCTGGAGCACCCCCTCCTCTCACTGCCAGATGCAAAAGCGGGGACCTGGAGGTGGGGAGGACCATGTATGTAGTCACCTGGCAAGATGTTAGCAGTCGGAATTCAAACCTGCCCCCCACCCCCACCCGCTTGCCTGGTGCGTGTTACATTATTTTAGTAAATGCAAGCAAATACTGCCATCGAGTCGATGCTAATTCACGGCAACCTTACAGGACAGAACTGCCCCTGTGGGTTTCTGAGACTGTCACTCTGAGCGGGAGTAGAAAGCCCTGTCGTTCTGCCGCAGGGCGGCTGGTGGCTTCAGACTGTGGACCCCGTGGACTGCACCCCAACTCAACCACTGCAAAGAAATCAACAGCCTCCCTGCCACCAAGCTGGTTTCCCTGCAGGGCAACTCCTTAGGGTGGCGGTTCTCAACCTGTGGGTCGCCACCCCTTTGGGGGTGGAGTGACCCTGTCCAAGGGTCACCCAATTCATAACAGTAGCAAAATGACAGTGATGAAGTAGCAACAAAAATAATGTTATGGTTGGGGGGTCACCACAACCTGAGGACCTGTATGAAAGGGTCGTGGCATGAGGAAGGTTGAGAACCGCTGCCCTAGGACAGGGGTGAACTGCCCCAGGCTGTGGATCATTACGGACAGCCTCATCTCTCCCGTGGAGCTGCTGGTGGATTGGAACTGTCGACCTTCAGGTTAGCAGTCCAATACTGAACCCACAGAGCCACGAGGGATCCTTAAAAAATCCCACTGTTGCTCAAACATCCCAACCGTAGGTGAAATGGAGAAGAAAGTGGCGTAACAAGGGTTATAAGTGTCACTTGTGCGTCCTGAGGGCTCTGTCTGGCTCAGATACAAGGGACACTGTGCACACGCGCCTCAGGGCAGGCTCAGGGAAGGGATAAGCTCCGCCCCCAGATTGATCATACCTTTTAAAAAGGAGAGGGGAGACCTAAGACCAGAGCTGCTGCTTCCAGCGTGGCACCCTAGAACCCACGGCCCAGCCCCAGGAGCCTCAGAAACCAAAGACCTGGGACCCGGCCTAGGTCTCAGGTTCCCCTGGGGGTGGCCTTGACCTGGTTACTGCCAAGACCCTGGGGCAAAGTCTAAACAGAACTGACCAAGAATTTAACGAAAGCCTGGGGTCTAATGGGTTATGTATTGGGCTGCTAACTTCAAGGTTTGTAGTTCAAAACCACCAGCCGCTCTGAGGGAGAAAGAAGAGGCTTTCTACTCCCATAAAGAGTTACCGTCTCAGACACCCACAGGGGTCGGTCCACGGTTCTACAGGGAGACTGTGAGTCGGAATCGACTCGATGGCAGTGCGTTTGGGGTTTTTTCTCCACGCCAGGCAATATTCCAGGCCCTGGCAGACCGTGCGGGGCTGGGCTCTCAGACCCCATAGTTTAGTGGGGAGAGATGCACCCTGAAGTAAGAACCAGAGAGGCAATCAGATGGACGCTCGCCCTTCCTGGAGCAGGAGGGGTCAGGGTGCCACGTGTGTGGGGGTGGGGGGGAGTGGGAGAGGCTACAGAGCAAGCTTCCCTGGGGAGATGCCATTAGAACAGCCATCTGAAGGAGGTGGGGGAGCAGGCCCTGGGAGCAGACCTGGGAGGAAGTGGGTGTCAGATAGAGGAAACAGGCCTCACAGTGGGTGCACCTCTGGGATGTGGGAGAGACCACACAGAGGGGAGATCCCAGTGGCTGGAGGGGGCAGCTGGGGAGGGGAGAGGCCCAAGGAGTCCTGAAGGGGCCCCTGCACGATTTCATTCCGAGTGAGACACACCATTGGAGCTTCTAAGCAGAGGATTGGAATAATCTGATGATAATGTTTCCGAGGGTCCCTCTGGCCACCCACCACCCGGTGGTCGACAGTGTGAGAATGCAAGGAATGTGGGCGTCAGATGGCGGAGGCGTGGGCCGGCTAGGTGGGCGGGCATTGGGAAGGTGGCGCAGACGGCAGCCACAGGCCTCGGGCATGAGCACCCTCCCTGACACTCGTGTGCTAGCCTGAGCTGAACAGAGCTGTTGTCCTTGGCGGAGGCGGGGAGAATGACTGGAAGATTAGGCTTGTGCCCGGCGTGGCACAACTTGGGCTGAGGCTCCCTGGCTCTGTAGCCAGGGACGGGCACCCAGCAGGCTTCAGTCTCCTGAGGAGTTTGCTACACACTCTGCCGAGCCCCAAGGCCAGCCTTTCGGAACCAGGGGTTTGGGGTGGGCTCCGTTGCATCTCTCACCTGTTTCAGGGCAAACCACAAATGGCTGGTGGCACAAATGGCTAAGCAGGCAACCTCTAGCCCTGCGGTTCTCAACCTGTGGGTGGTGACCCCTTTGGGGGTCGAACAACCTTTCCCAGGGGTTGCCCCATTCATAACAGTAGCAAAATGACAGTGATGAAGTAGCCACGGAAATAATTTTATGGTTGGGGGGTCAGCACAACATGAGGAACTGTATGAAAGGGTCGTGGCATGAGGAAGGTTAAGAATCGCTGCTCTAGCCTAAAGGTAAACTGTTCAAATCCACCCGAGTCACTTCAGATGACACTCCTGGTAGTTGGCCTCCAGAGCCCCTGGCCTCAGGAACCCTAAAAAGCACAAGTCTACTCTGACACACGAGGTCACCGTGCCCCGTGGTCTCATGGGTTAGGGGCCACATGCCCCTCACTGGTGAACCTCCTGGTGGGCAGAGTGGCCTGCCCCAGCCTCCCCTGCCCTGCCCCTCACCCCAGGGTTTATATAATATATATACGCCAGGGTCCCCAGACATCTCCAGATGGGCATGTAGCACAGGAGATTCTCACCCAGTAGTCAGCAGACTTTGTCTTAAAGGGCTAGGTAGTAAATATTTTAAGCCTGTGGGTTTTATGGTATCAACCCTGCCTCAGTAGCTATAAAGCTGTCACGGCTAGATGTCAATGGCTAGATGTCAATGAATGGTCGTGGCCTTAGCCACAACTAATTAAAAACATCATTTACAATAACAGGTGGCCAGGGCTGCAGCCCCCTGTTTGAAGCCATTGAAAACTAGGGGCTGTTTGTTTCCACTGAGTGACCTCACCACACTGGTACACTTTCATCAGTGATGTTGCTGGAATCAACAGAAGCCACGATGCTTATGGAAGGACAGGGGATGGAAAGGGCTGCCTTCAACGGCTGCTTTCTGGGTATACAGAACAGTGCGTGCCTATGTACAGCTGGTACTCAGTGTTTTCCGGCTGAATGTCTGAGTGGATGAATGAATGCATTTCTGTGAAGCACATAGCACAGCTGGAGCCCCTGTGGCAGAGTGGGTGAGGAGTTAGGAAGGACGAATTCTACTCTTATAAAGATTTAGTTATGAGTCAGAATCGACTTGATGGTGTTAAGTTCTGGGTCTGGTCATTAGAAGTGCCAACAAACGGTCACTTCAAGTAGACCCTAGCTGTTACGTGCGGTAGAATGAAGGGGTGGAGTCTAGCCTGTGAATCAGGTCACAGTCTGGTGATCTCTCCTTGTGGGCATGGCTTTCTCGTGAGGATGCTTGGGCTTCCTCTTTTTCCCTGGGGGTGGGACTCTCTCTCTCTCTCTCTCTCTCTCTCTCTCTCTCTCTCTCTCTCTCTCTGCTTTGCCTTCCTGTTGACAAGCCACATGGAGCCATGCTGATGGCAGCCAGCCCTAGAGATGCTTTCCACGCACTGGACCCACAAGACTTTCTATGCACAGGCCTGTGCTCTTCCTGCATCCGGCATCGTTGCATGTGTTGTGTGAGTCTGAAGAGGAATTTGTAGACTGGTCTGGGACGTGTGAGCTAATATCACACTTATGGACTTGATCTGGACTGGGCTGGGGTGTTTTCTTAATGTACAAGTACTCTTTGATATAAAGTTCTCTTATGCACATGAGTGCCCCTGGATTTGTTTTTTTAGTCAACCCAGACTGACACACTTGATTTTTGTCTGTACCTGTTTAATAAGAGGCAGGATGACCTGGTGGTTGCCTGCCCGGCCTCTGGAGTTGCTGATTTGCCTCGGTTCACCTTGGTGCAGACCCTGGTTCTGCCTGTCTCTAGTGTTGACGTCTTGGGCACCTCATTTAAATGGTCTCAGGTTGGAAGATGGGATTCAAAATGGCGCCTGCCTCTGAGACTTGCTGAGGATTCCTGGAGTCCTGGTGTGTGTGCCTAGTCACCAGGAGTCCTCAGTCAGAGACTCACGCTGGCAGATCTGTCTCATGAAGACCCATGGGGTCACTCTGGCAGGGGATGGAGATGGCCAACCACTTAACTCGTGTGGCTGCTGCATGGAGGTGCCTTAGAAGAAAGGCCTGGTGGCCTGCTGGTGAAAAACCAGCTGCTAGAACCCCCCAGAGCACAAGTCTATTCTTACTAAGGTGGGATCCCATGAGTTGGACTTGACTGGATGACAGCTGGTAGCATGTGTCTGGCGCAGTGAACACTAAGGCAAGTGAGCCATTGGGGCCACACTGCACCAGGGGCCAGGCTCTGAGCACCATTGGGTGTGCAGTCACCCTAAGCTTGGCGGCAGGAGAATGGGACAACGTGCCATGCTGGACGATCACCATCCTCCAAGAGACTTGGTGCTCCCATCTCTGCAGAGAAGGGGGCTGTGAGAGGGACCCCTGGGGTCCTCTGTAGCCTGCATCTCCACATAGGCCACTCTCCTGAGCAGCCAAGTTCTTTGTGTGGCCCAGGGGGAGTGTCAGCCCCTGGGCACTCAGAGCTGGAAGATGCGTTCCTTACAAGTGACACCAAGGCTTCTTTTTTTAAACACCACGAGCTGACTGATGCCCAAGGGTGTCAGTCCACCCCCCAACCCCCCAGGTTGGCAGTGCAGGTGCCACAGAAAAAACAGGAGTGTGTGGTGGGGGACCGCCCGGGGGAGAGGAGGATGTAGCCTTCGAGTGTTGCCAGGATGCCAGGGACACCTTTGGGTCCCCAGATCCCAAACCCTACCCAGGGGCTCACTCACTGGGCATGCCTGTTCCAGCCTCTTCATTGGGGCTCCTGCCTTTTCTTTGAGATCCCCTTTCTTCCTGACCCTCTGCACCCCTTTCCGTGTCTCCATGGCCCATCCTCTAAATCCCCTCTCAGCTCTGGGTCCCTGTCCCTCTCTGGGCCTGCATTCCTGTCCCTTTCTGAATCTCATCATCTTTTCAAAGTCCCTGTCAGCTGTCTGCCTTCTCTCCTTCCCATAGCAAAACCAAACCCAACAGTCAATCCTAACTCACGACAGTCCACGTGGTACACAGCAGAACCGCTCCTCAGGGTTTTCTTAGTGGTCATCTTTAGGAAAGTAGATCACCAGGTCTTACTTCTACTCTACCACGGGAGGAGGGGGGTATGTTGAATGATCATTTTAGTTCATTGTTGAGCACAAACCATCAGCACCACCATAAACCACCCACGGACGGCCAGCGTGCCCACCGCTCTTCTGTCAGTTGGTTGCACTGTGGTGCCTTGCATGTCACTATGCTGCTAACAAAGATACCACTTCAAATTTCAGGAAGCTTACCCATGGTCGACAGGCTTCAGCAGCATTTTCAGAATAAGACAGACTAGGAAGGAGGCACTTACAATCTACTTCTTTAAGGAATTGGTCAGAGAAGACCTTGTATCTAGCAGCTGAACTTGTCTGATGTGGTGCCAGAAGGTGAGACCCTCAGGTTGGAATGGACTCAAAATACTACTGGAGATGAGCTGCCTCCACCAACAGGGAGCACTGTAATGGCCTGGATGGAAATCTTTTCAGACCTTCCATTGCTGATGGAACAGGACTCAGACCGGGAAGAAGCATCTGCAAACATCTATTAATAATCAGAACGATGAATGCATGCAGTACGAATGCACGATGCTAGGAAAATTGGAAGTGGTCAGAAATGAAACGGAATACATCAAGATCAAGAACCTAGTATTGGCCATTTAGAAATAGATAGTTGTATAGTCTGCAATGCTGCAAAGGATGAATTGAATAGAAATCGTATTATACTGATCATCAAAATATATATATTTTGAAATATATTCTAAAGTACAATGCTGTCAACGACAAGCCTACAAGGCAGGAGAGTTAATATGACTATTATTCAAATTCACACACCAACCACTAATACCAAGGATAAAGAGATGAAAGATTTTACCAACTTCTGCAGTCTAAAATTGATCAAGGATACAATCAAGATGCATCAATAATTACTTGTCATTTGGAAATGAAGAAGAAAGATCAGGAGTTGTAAAATATGTCTACAGAGATAAAAATGACACTGCAGATTTCATGATTAAATTTTGCCAGAATTCATCACAAATATCCCCTTTTTAACAGTATAAATGGTGACTGTATACATGAATCATTGCAGATGGAATACAGGAATCAAGTCAACTGCTTCCGTTGAAAGAGAGGATGGGGAAGGTCAATATCATCAATCAGAACAAGCCAAGGGCTGAGTACACATTAGACCCATCAGCTGCTCCTTTGCAAGTTCACGTGGAAGCTGTAGGAAATTAAAACAAACCCAGTTGAGTCAAAGGGCAACCTTAAATATATCCCACCTGAATTTAGAGACCATCTCAAATCGATTAGACCCATTACACACTAATTCCAGAAGGTGAGATGAATTACAGGATGACATCAAAGACATCATATATGAAGGAAACAAAAAGTAATTAAAAGGGCAGAAGAAAGAAGAAAGGTCAAAACGGGTGTCAGAAGAAGCAGGCTTGGTCTGAAAGCAGAGTAGCTACAGTGAATGGAGGAAATGATGAAGCAAGAGCACTGAAGAGAAGACTTCAAAGGGCAGTCCAGGGAGACAAAGTAAAGACGATAATTAAATATACAAAGACCCGCAGGTCGAAGATCAAAAGAGAAAAAGCACAGTCGGCATTTCTTAAACTGCAACAAGAACTGAAGAAGGAAAAAAGAAATCAACCCTCCAGCTGCAATGTTGAAGGATACTACAGGCAAACAGTCGAACACTGGGAGCATACAAAGAAGATGGAAGGCATGCACGGTCCCCGTATGTATGACAAAGAATCGATAGTACAAATGTGCTTGATCCAGTTGGTAAAACGTGCTCACATACTTCCTGAGACACGTTTTCAGGAGGGTCCAGTCCCTGGAGAAGGACCCCTGCTTGGTAGATTAGTGGGTCGGCGCCGATGAGGAAGACCTTCAATGAGATGAGTTGGCCACACCGTGGCTCCCACAAAGGGACCAGACGTTTTGTGAGAATGGGGAGGACGGGCAGTGTTTGGTCCTGCTGTACGTGGAGGCCCTGTGGCCAACAACACCAGAGTCTGGCAGGCGCCCAACAACACCAGAGTCTGGCAGGGTTGGCGGTGGAAGAGTTAATTCTGGCCTAAGAATCAGGATCTAGTCCTGCCCAAGCCTCCGTTCAGTTTGTGACTCTTCTGGAAGGTTGTGCAACGCTTGTTCACATTCTGCTTCTCAACTTCCCTGTAATAAGAAGATGGGGCCTGATGAGTGAGGAAGTCCCTTCTCACACAGTTAAGCGTTTCCTCAAAACCTGTGACCCTTTGGGGCCAGAACTGAGCACCCAGGGCTTCCTGGTGATGGTGCCCCTTGGTGAAGTTCATGGCTCCTGAATAGTGACGGCTCTCAGCAGCTGTCTTGGGACAATTTGGGGTTGGCTAGACGGTTGCAAATCTAGTTCCCACGTCCCTCTCCCGAAGTAGGCAGTGTGTCTGACCCAAACAGTCCTGCATACAGTCTGAGCCCCAGGGTGAGTGTCTTGTGATACTGCCCAAACCCTCTCCCGCGCAATGTCCCTGAGCCAGTGAATATATCCACATTGAAGCTGGGGTGTTTGGTTGGCTGGTGCAGAGTTTAGTGAGGCTCTGGCTCTCAGGTCAAGCCCGGTTGCTCTAACAGTAGTGGGTGCACATCACCAGATGTGCTGCTGAGGGAACCTAAGTGACTGATCGTCCCACTGTGCTCCTCAAGCTGCGCGACCACTTGGGTTGCACCGAACCCAGGCTCCCAGGGACCCCGCAGGTGTGCGCTAGGACAGACCCTGTCTTGGAGGCACGAGGCCTCCACTGGTGAGTGACTTTCTCCCAGGGATCCCCGTCCACGTAGCTGAACCTTCCTTGGAACAAGGACCCGAGTGACCTTCCTTCCCCCTCCCCATCCCCAGGGAGCAGACCTGCATGTCCCAGTCTGGCTCCCCCAGAACTGCCAAGACCTCCATAAATCTCCTGCACAGCAAACCCAATCTTTGGCATCTGCTTCCCAGCCCGCCTGCACCAAAGCAGGTAGGTTGGCCAGCTGCTAGGGTGCTCGGCAACCGGCGATAGAGAGTCATGGCGGAGCCTCCTCAAGCACGTGCGATGGATCGAGCACGGTGCTCAAATTTCTTATCTCAACCTTAGCCCCACTTCTCGAGGGGGAGACGCTGAGCGTGCTGTTTTAGAATGAGGAACCTGCTGCAGAGAGGCAAGGAACTTCCTCAAAGCCACAAAGCGCGGGCAGGGGGTGTCGTGTCTCACGCTTATTTGACTAAGATCTGTGGCCTCTGTCTTTGCGGTAAGCGGCAAAGGGGGCCAGGTGCTCTCTCTGTTTGGGTATCCTCTGAGCCTGCGCAGAGCCTGCACCGAGCCTCACTTCATCCGCGGTCTGCAGAAGTCGCTCATGGCATGGCTAAAGCTGAAGTGGGAGTGAGTGAGTGAGTGAGTGAGTGAGTGAGTGAGTGAGTGAGTGAGTGAGTTGAGTTGAGCTGAGTTGAGTTGAGTTGAGTTGAGTTGAGTTGAGTTGAGCTGAGTTGAGCTGAGCAAGCAGCTGAAGAGTTGGGAGCAATAGCCAAAGGCAGTGTCCCCATTGCAAAAGGGGCCGTATTGATGGAGGAAGCTTTTGTTTAAAACTCCTCAGCCCCAGCAAAGCACGAGGGTGTGCATTTTTATCTTTATTAAAGCATATTTCTTTTGTTTTGTTTTTGTGGACACCATAACTTTGGGGGGCACAGACAGGAAGCGTAACAGTAGCAATAATCTACATAGTTCCCGCAAGCTATTCAGGGCCATATGCCCCAATGTATGGTCTTTATAGAAGAAGCGTTCTATAATTCAAAAAATAAATTTAGTGAACCTATTTTGGTGGCCATAATTTTTTTTTACGACGGTCATTTTTCAAATGGGAGAGTTTCTGAAGCCAACCCCCAAATTAAACATCCAATTTGATTTTCGGCTCTGTAGACTTATACTGCCATCCTGCTAATTTCTGTTAATCTATGTGAAACAGGTATATCGACTTCCCCCATGGTATGCAAATAGAAAAAAAGCTATACTATCTAGACACATGCACACATGTCATTCTCTGTCTTCATTACTTCTCTGTGAGCTTCAGAGGTCGAATGGAGTGGTGCCCACCAAACCCAGCAGGACTCCTGATTCTGCTGCCCACCCTCAGGGAAGGGTCTCACTTTCCTCATCTGGAAGTGAGGGAGGTGCGGTTCACTCAGTCCAGCGGAGGTCCTGTCCCCCTGCCTGTGCCTCCTGTTTGCACAGGATGGAGCTGAGAGGTTCGAGGCCACAGAGGAAGGAGCCCTAGTTCCCAGAAGGGCTCAGGACACCCCCTGCCTCCATCGTGCTCCCTTCCCCCAGCCCTTCTGAGCTTGTGGGTGAGTAGCAGGCCCCTGGCTGCCCCAGTTTCTGCTGCGACCGAGGGACCACGAGTGAGTCACTGCATCACCCTCCGCCCCCTTCCCCAGGTTTCCACAGCTGCCCTTGGGGCCGGCCTGGATTAGTAACTAGATCATATCTTCACCCCTGGCGGGGTCTGGGTAGGGCTCAGGAGCCCCAGGCTGACTGTATCCACTGTGGACAACTTTGATGGTGATACGTCTCACCTCCTAAGAGCTCACTTAAACCATCGATGGAGAAGCTGAGGCTCAGAGAGGGGAAGGGTCATCCTGTAACAAAGTGGCTGAACAGAGACCAGAACCTCAATCCCTGGAGGGTTCCCGCATTCACACACTGGACCCCATCTCTGTGCATGGTGGGCTGGCGCTGTCCACTCTCCCATCCCATGGCCCCAGACACTGACTGCTCGGACCCAGGGGACAACAGTCTCTGTCCTATCCATCTTCCACAGCAGCTTGGAGAAGGCACATATATATATATTTTTTCCTTGAGATAGAATGCATACTTATTCTTTTTAAAAAATATTTTATTTTATTGGGGCTCTTATCACAATCCATACATATATCTATTTTGTCAAACACATCTTTACATATGTTATTATCATCTTTTCCAAAACACTTTCTTTCTACTTGAGCCTCTGGCATCAGCTCCTCATTTTCCACCCTTCCTCCCTCCCCCACTTTCTCTCCATCCCCCACGCCTCCTTGATAATTTATAAGTTATTCGTTTTTTTTTCATGTTTTACACCAACTGCTGTCTCATTTCACCCACTTTTCTGCTGTCCACCCCCCCCTGGGATGGGGACCATACATTAGTCATTGTGATTGGTTCCCCTTTACTACCCCACCCCCTACCCTTACCCTCCTAGTATCGCCGCTGCTTCCTTTCTTGGTCCTGAGGATTTATCTGTTCTGGGCCCCTCATGTCTCGAGCTATCTTTACCTGCACACATGTCCTGGTCTAGTCAGATTGTTGCTAGATAGATAGATAGCAGTGGGTACTTGATGGTGGTTTGGGTTTGAAGAGCAGATTGGGTTTCCAGTCAACAATGTAAACCTGTTTTATCTCGTGCCCTTCGTTATCTCTAACTCCCTCAAAGTCAGAGCACTCCTCCCCCTTGCTCCTCCTTCGGGTTCCCTAAGTCCCGCCCATCCTCCTTTCCCCAACCCTTCCGACTTTCTGAGCTTGGCTTTGGGGCAAATGCTGCCCTTGGGGTGGCTCAACGCTGATTTTCTGCGGAGAAGAGTCTTCACATTCGATCATGTCTCAGACCTGTCTGGGTGTGGCTGAGAGTGGGCTCGAAGGGTGTCAGAGAGAGGAGGCATTTTCTAAAGGTTCACAATAAGAGGGACACACCACTACCACCCCCACCACCCTCCTTGCGTGGACCCTGTTGTAAGTGGCCATCTCACTGAAAATCCCAAGACTGCCAGGACTAACCAAGCCTGATGCTGCCACCTGGACCTTCCCTGGGACGCCCAGGCCCCTCACCCACGTGCCTTCAATCTCGCTGGCTTACTGGGAAACTCTGAGCTGGGAGGCTTTGTGCCCTCTCCTTGCCACTCACATCTCTTAGCATCCCCTCCGGCTGGTTCTTCTAACCTTTCTGTCTCAGCACAGATATCCCCTTCTCTGGGAGTCTGGCTAAGGCAAGCCTCCTCCTCCTCACCCGCGGCTGCCCTGCCTCCTCCAGACCACATGGGAATCAACGGTCCTGGGGGTTCGCTTGTTAATTTTGTCCCCCACAAGGGCCGGAGCTTCCTGAAGGCACAGGTCCTCATCTCCACTGTGACCTCGGGGCCTAGAAGCGGCCCTGGCGACCAATGCTCCTTGAACGAATGGATGGAGAGAGAGAGGAAAGACTGACCTTGGGAAGAAACTACCCAAGACAAAAGTCTGTTTTCACTCTCTCCTTTGCTTAAGTCCGCGGGGAGCCCAGGTGGCATAGTTATTACACACCCTGGGCTGCTAACTGCAAGGTCAATGATTCCAAACCGCCAGCCTCTCCTCGGGAGGCAGAGGGAGCTCTCTACTCCTATACAGAGTCGCAGTCTCAGGAACTCACAGCCGAAGGTCCTCCCTGTCCTATAGGAGGGCGGCGAGTCGGTATCGACCCGACGGCAGTGAGTTTACTCTGGGTTTTGCTTAATTTCACTTTGTGAGTCTGTCCCCGGCTTTCTCTCAGGGAACCCTTTCCCAAGGGATGGCCTCTGCCGCTTCTCTCCTGCCCCTGACTCACCAATTCTCAGGAAAATGAATTCACACTGCAGTGTGATCACAGGGCATTCCTGGTTGAAAGGCGTTTTTATTTTTATCTGCCACCAGAGGCTGAAGATAAAGAAATGACTATCTAATGGCGGAACCTGCCCCGAGTGAGGGTTGGGGGACTTTCCTGTGCGCCTGAAGCCACTCCCTTTGCGGCTGTCCCTCCGTCTCAGGTAAAGGGCCCAGTGTCTACTCCCAAGTCAGTCTGGGCAACCTGACCTTATATATTGCCCTCATCCCTGACACCTCGCACCCCTCCCTCGCCCACCACTTTCCCAAGATAAATCAACCAGGTCAGTCAACACGTTTTGATGAAAAAGAAACAAGTTAGTCTTTTGACTCGACAAAGTGGGCCTTTCTTGAGGCAGAGGGGCTGGGGCAGTCGGGAGCATGTGGAACCAGCGCTGCCGGACCCAGACAAGGCCTCTTTTGTGTCTCGGGACAAAGAGAGAGTGTCCCAGCAAGATGGGGCCAGGGCCTTTCCAACGCCAGCTCTGGCCGCCCCGATTGGCTGGCCGTCAGACAAGTCCACCCCGTGACCGAGGCAGCCCAGGCTCCCAGCCGCCAGCCCCCCTCCCCCCTCCCTCTGGCAAACAATTGGGTGAAGGAGGTGGCATGAATCATCAAGCAGGCTGTGTGCCCAATCTGGGCCACCTGGTCCTCACCGGTCTGGGAGCTTCAAAGGCTACAGACCTGTTATGAAGAGAGGGGGCAGGGTGTTGAGCTCTAGAATCCCCCACCTTTGGAGGGGAACAGACTCTGGTCTTGTCTCCTACTCGGTCTCTTATGGGTGACCTTGGATAAGTCACCTTACCGCTCTGAGTGCAGTTCCCCATCTGCAAAATGTCACCCTAATAGCCCGCCTCCAGCTGCTGTGTCACATGGATGAAATGCTGTTGCTGGAGAACAAGGCGCAGGCATTCCAACACTCAGCACTTGACGTGAGCACAGCATGTTCCATCTGTCATCTCAATCATACCCAGAGCACCCCTCGAGGGGCATCTCCACTCCTGTCCAACAGATGCCAACCCACAGCCACTCTACAGGACAGGGTGGAACTGCCCCTGTGAGTTTCCAAGGCTGTCACTCTCTCTGGGAGCAGAAAGCCCTGTCTTTCTCCTGTGGAGCCACTGGTAGCTTTGAACTGCTGACCTTGCAAGCAGCAGCCGAATGTGAAACCACTGTGCCACCACAATCACTTCCAACGGATGGAAGAAGAAACTGGGACCTGGAGGAAATTTGGAGATTTTGAACTTCTGGGTTGTTGAGACATTCCATCAAGGCATGCTGAGGTTCCGGCAAGATCATGAGGTGTCAACAATGGAAAGGACCTGAGGGAGATGGTAAGTGCTTCCCAAGGCAGGAATACTTGAAGAGTGTTAGGGATGAGGGTTGGGCCAAAATACCCCCGGGCCTTTGCACATGCCTGCCTTTTGTTTTCCTTCTGTCTTCCTCCCTCCCTCCCTCCCTTCCTTCCTTGGTTTTCTTTTGGGTCCAGTTAGTACTGTCTTGCTGGGCTGCTAACTAAGAGGTAAGCAGTTTGAAACCAGCAGTTACCCAGTAGGAGAAAGAGGGGGCTTTCTACTCCTGTAAAGAATTACAGTCTCATGGCCCTGCTCGAAACTCACCTTCATGAAAGGATCACTTTGCTACAGCAAAGTGTGGTGAAGGAGGTAGATGGTGCCTGGCTATCAATCGAAATAGGTAGTGGGATCTCAAAGGCTTGTCTTTAAACAAGCAGCCATCTCCGTAAGAAGTCGACTAAGTCCACACAGAAGAAGCACGCCAGCTTGTGTGAGCCAAAGATGACAATTACAAAACTCAGAGTTGGCGATGAGAAAAGTATCAGAGCTAATATTATGAACACTCAATTTGTAGACTGCCGAGGACAGTGGGAGCCCAAGCCCATCTGTAGAGCATCTTGTCAGACCGAGCTGCTGGCAGATCCGCTCCAGCCAAAGGCAAGAGTCCCGAGCAGCGTTACTATCAGGCAGAGACCATGGTGATCTTGATGATGCTGGATCCAACTCAATACTTGGTGGATCCAACTTGACACGTGGCCAGCTGCCCTCCCTATAGACCTGACCTGAAGTTGTACTGGGCGTGAGCCCCTCAGAGTAGAATGTTCTCCCTGGGGGGTTGAATGTTGCTGGGGTCCTTCTCCCATTGATACATTATCAGTATTTTTGTCTCGATACTAATATGATCTTATCTTTACCACCTTAGTGCAATTTGTTTTTCATTGCCTTCTGTGGGGGCTCCCAGCTGTGAAACACAGGATGAGTGGAGGTATAATGTTAATAACACACAAGTGGTACAGGGAATGTCGGGGTGGGGTGGGCAGAGAAAGGGGGTCCCTGAGTGAATAATTAAGGCGGGAGGGGCAGGGAGCACTGGAGCTGATGGTGGTTGCACAGCTCATTTGGGGGGGGGGTGACTCAGCCATGGGGGGAGGGGAATGCTCTAGGATGGATGTGGTAGTGATGGTGCAGCCCTCTCCCCTTGATATGATTGAACAATTAAACTATTCAATTGTACGATATGCAAATCATGTACCAACAGAACTGTTGGGGAAAACATTCTTTAAATTACTATTTGGTGAAAATTTTAAAAAACAACCAAAAAACTACAGTCTCATAAACTCAGAGGGCCAGTTCTACAGAGTCTCTATGAATCGGCATCGACTCAACGGCAGTGAGTTTGGTTTTGTGGTTTGTCTTTTTTAAATCAGAAAGGCTTGTTTTTCTTCCAAGGATCGGCTGGTGGTTTTGAACCGCCGACCATGCAGTTGGCAACCCAACTCAGAACCCCCTACACTACCAACACTCACACGGGTTTGTCTTTTAAGACTCCACCCTCCACCCAGGGAAGAAGGTGATTTATTTTTCCTTCTAAAACCGTTTGCACTGTTAGGCATTTTTACTGTGTGGCTAATTCTTGAAGTGAAAGTGTTTTGTTGACTTTGTCTACCGGTTCAACAGGTGTTACTCAGCATCCACCTGCCACTGAAGGAGGCTGAGCGGCTCAATGGCTAAGCGCTAGGTTAACAGAAAGAACGGTGGTTTGCCCCCACCACTTGCTCCATGAGGCAGTCTGCTTCCACAAAGATTGACAGCCTTGGGGACCCTATAAGGCTATCCTTCGCAGACCTATAAAGTCACTGTGAGTCGGAAAGGCCCGCACCCGACAGCAATGATTTTGATTGTGGTTTTACTATCTACCAGGCACCTGCTTAGTGCGACTCAGGAAACCCCTGCCGGGGCAGCTGATGCTCTAGTTCAGGGGCTCTCAGCCTTGGCCACACACAGAAGTCCCCAAAGGGAGCTTAGGAAACTCCTGCTTCTTGGACTTCACCCCAGGGGTTCTGTTGCAATGGGTCCTCAGTGGGGCTCCCCTGGGGGTTTCCGGTGTGCTGTGGAGGGTCGAGAGTTACTGTTTTGTGTTTTTGGGGGGGTGGTAGGGGAGACAGAGAAGCAAATCACCAAAGTGATGGGTGCTGCGTGTGGTGGGGAAATTCACATGGAGCCGATGGCTTGTTGCTTTATACAGCTCCCACAGAGAGGGTCCAGAGGACGTGACATGGGAGCCAGGAGGGGCCCAAGAGAAAGTGAGTTCCGAGGAAAGTGGTCCAGGCAGGTGTGAAGACCCAGGGACAAGGACGGGTGTGGTGTTTGTGACAAGTGGGGCAGGGACCCCACTATGGTTGGCCCATGCGGACAACAGGGGAGGGAGACTGGTTGAGGGGCAGCAGGGTCTTGTTAGGGTCAGCCTCACGGGAGGGGCTTGTGGATAAGGGCCTAGATAAACAGAAGGCTCCTTAAGCAAGAACAAGTTCTGAAACAGCCATCCTCACTGATCCTGACAGAGCAGCAGTGTGACCCAGGCCCACAGTTCCCTGGGCCGCAAGGACTGACTGCCGACTCCCTTCCTGCCTGCCTGGCTCCATCCTCTCAGTCCTGACCCTCAAGGCCCAGACACAAGCTGGCGAGAAAAGACTAGGGAATTCTAGGATCATCCTCACTTACCCAAAACACCAGTCCCTTCCTGCCCTTTCGACACCCTCGCTTACCCTGCCCGATCCTGGAAGCATGGGGCTTGGAAGGGAGGGGAAAGGAGAAAGGTCACCAGGAGAGGTAAAGGGGTTCTGTCCCTCCTCTCCCCCAGCCTTGAGGAGAACGCACCTTCTGTAAGACTGGGTCCTGGTGGCCCTGGAACTGGTGAGTGTGCTGACCTCACAAGTCAGAACCAAGCGGAGCTTCACCGGGCAAGGTGCGGCACTCGGCCAGGAGCACTGCTTGCTCGGCATGGCCGGGGCTCAGTGCCACCTCGTCCGATTGGATTCCCAGCACCTTAGAGTCTCAGACGCCTCGGCACTTTAGAGCCGTAACTCAGAAAGCTATTTTTGAGTGTCCTGTTCGAATGTCACACTGCATTGGCCGCTTAGATGAGATCGCCGTGTTACACGGTCTTAGCCGATTGCGAGAGGAAGTTCTGTGATAATGGCACGTGTTAGAGGGCTATGTTGTCTTAGAATGTTGCTTACCATACTGCTAAGATGTTGGGTTTGCATATTAAGTCGCGTCGGACTTTTAGATTTGAATTCAATGTTCCAATATTGGAGTGCTAGCTGCTTCAGGACATTAGATTGTGTCCAGGGTGTTCTGTTAGCAAATTACCTTAGGACGTCAGGCTGCGTCTTGGATTTACTGGCCAGTTCATGGAGCTGAGGATGCATTGGTGGGAGAGCATGAACCCTGAGCTGGTGACTGGGGGTTGGCACCCCGTTTCCTCGCCCTGACCTCACACGCCCAATTTGCAGCGCTGGGGCTGGTAGGCGGTGTGGTCTCGACAGCCTCTTCCCTCCCTCGGAGTGCTTTCTGGCTCCGACTACTGAGATCCTCACCTTTGCCTCCTCCTGGACAGGAAGTGAGAATTCTTGTTAACAATGAGCTTGATGTTATCAGTGTGTTAATGACTTTCTGGTTGTAAACAGCTTCCTTGTTGACAGTTGGAGGATCAGGTGTCCAGGGTAAGAGAAACCCTGGGCGGCCAGGCCACGGGGAGAGAAGTCCAGGCATCTAGCCAGCAGCCTCGATTCCCCTGTGAGCATAACACCACTTTTCCCTAGTTGGGAATGTACCAAGCTCGCCTGTCCCTCTTCAGCGGAGGTTCACCGGCTGTGAGCCACACTATCCCCTAGGGCCACCCCTCTCCAGATCCTGTGGCTGGCCCCCACCCTCAGGTTGCCCTGCACTGATTGATGGGAGGAACTGCTGTGCAGGTAGTCTTTGAACAGGTAAGGTGAGCAGGTATAGCATGGGCCTTTCACAACCCCAACCCTCACCGTTCCCTTTCCGCCAGGAACAAAAAGAACCGATGCCAAGACCATCTAGGTTAGCTCATCGGCCACACTGGATTTTTATGTGCATCTTCAGAGTCCCAGTTGTCCTTGCCCCTGGTCATTGCTGGAGCGAAGAGCGTGGTCCAGCAGACCAGCTAATGCCCATGAGGACTCACGCACATACCCCTTCGCCCTTGTGAACCTGTGTCCTCAAGTGTAAGATACGGTGAGGGGTCAGGTGCGGAGCCAGATGCTTTCAGGCATTATTTCAAGTTCATGCTCACATGACCCGTAAACATGGTGAGCATGAACTAGAGAAGGCACCTGAAAACACTGAGCTCAGCACTTATCCGATGGCAAGGAGTCAGCAGGTGTCGAGATGGTTCAGATAGAGACCTACCTCCAGCCCTTCCTCGTGCCTCCAGCTCAGAGGCTGGGCCCCAGCTTCCTGCCTGTTTCAGCCCAGAGGGTGAAATCCGTACCTAATGGTCATCCTGAGATGGAAAGGGGAAAATCCACCGGAGAGCATGCGAGCCATGCGTCTTTGTGGATGGAGAATTCCAGAGGACGCCCTTCTAGACAGCTGGGAGTAGATTTAATGAGAAAGAGTGTCTTAAGCTTGGGTCTTTGGACAAGCACAAGCAAAAGCAGTGCTTATATAAAGAGATGTTTATATATCAAGGAGATGGCTCACAGTTGTTGAAGAAGGCAAGTTCCAAGGCCATGAGTCAGACACGAGGGTGGGGGTATCTCCTGAGTCCCAGAGCTAGAGGGGCTGATGAGCCCAAGGTCCATAAGAAAAAGACAAGCTTCTGGCTGCAAAGGTGAATGAGTTCAAGGTCAGATGGCAGATGCAGACGCAGCAAAAGGCAAACAAATTTTTCTACAGCATCTACATAGATTGGAATCTGGCTACACCCTTGAGGAGATCTCATCATGTGAACCCCAGTGGTGTAGTGGATTACATGTTGGGTTGCTCACCTCGAGGTCAGCAGTTTGAAACCGCAAGCAGCTCCTTGAAAGAAGGATAAGGTTTTGTACTCTCACAAAGAGCTACAGTCTCAGGAATCCACAAAGGCAGTCCTACTCTGGATTGGTATGAGTTAGCACCAATTCGATGCCCATGAGTGAGAACTGACCCAGCCAAGTTGGCTCACAGCCTTCTCTATCCAAAGAGGGAGTTTGGTGAAACAAATGCACCTCTGATCCCGGCAAGGACATCTGATAAGACAGATATAGCCTTAAAACCTGGAGTCAAAAGGTTGGGCAGAGTTGAAGCCCCACGTTGCTTCCGCGACTAACCTCTTTTTATAGTAAGGTTTCAGCTCTCTGTGAGATGGGGTTAAAAAGACACTTCCTTTGGATCCCTACATCACATCACATATGAAAACTCAAAATGGACCAATGACCTCCATAGATTAACAAAGGCTGTAACATTCTTAAAAGAAAGCATAGGGGTCGCCCTCCAAAGCCTTGTTTTTGGCGATGGCTTCTTAGACCTGACACCAAACACATGAGCAACCAAAGAAAATACAAACGAGTCGTGCTGAATTGCAATGTTTGAAGTTTACGCTTCGGAGGATTTTATCAAGAGTGAAGAGAGAACCTAAAAAGGAAGCTGCATTCTTGTTCAGGTAAGGGTTTATATCATGAATATGTAGAACTCAGCAACAAGAACACACAACCCAATGAAACACGCACAGAGGATTTGAACAGACACGTGGTCAATAGGCAGGTGAACTGACACCCGGCACCATTAACCAGTAACCAGTTGCCATGCACCTGTCTTCGGAGAACTGGGTTTCACGGGTTCCCAGTAACCGATTTTCCCAACACAGATCATCAGGGATTTCTTCCGAGGCCTCTCCAGGCAGACTTGAGCCTCCAACTTTTGAGCTAGAAGTCAGCCTTGTTAATGGTTTGTGACACCAGGCACTCGAAGCAGACACTCGTCCCCTCATGTACATTGCCTCATTGTCCCCCATCGCCACAATGTAGAAACAGCCCGAGTGTCCATCGGTGAAGGAGCGCAGGCTCAGGAGCACAAGGCGGTAGCTGCATACAGCAGAAGGCTCTTTGGCCCTCAAGAGAAATGAAGTCCTGCTGCATGCTATGCTAGGGTTTAACCTGGAAGCCATCATTCTGAGTGACACAAGAAGTGACCAAATGACCAAGACGATCCGTATTGTCGGATCCCACTTAGAGGAAACAGAGCGGGGAAATCATCGAAACAAGACTATTCGTGGCTACCAGGGGCTAGGGAGGGGAGAGTGGGCCAGCAGGAACTGCGTTCCTGTTTGAGGTGATTAAAAAAGAAAGAGAAACTCCGGCAAATGGGTAGTGATGATGGCTGCAAATGATGATTGCTGGTGGTTGGTGCCGTGGGGTCGTTTCTGGCCTGAGAAGGAGCCCGTGTACGAGAGACTGAAATGCTGCCCTGTCTTGCTCCAGCCTCACAATCGAGGCTGTTTTAAACCCATTCTTGCAACGACTGTGTCGATCCATAATTGCATAATTATAGTCCATTAATGACATAGTAGATGTAATTAATGCCACTGAATTGTACACTTAAAGATGGTTACAATGGCCATGCTTTTTTTTTTTTTAAGGCTTCTTTAACAAAGCTACTTTGAGAGCCAACATGATGGTCTAGTTCATCAATCCAGAAAGGACCAGGAGCAGCCTTGTGTGGGATGGAGAAGAGAGAGTCTCATAGGGATGAAGAAGACAGAGAGAAAGGAAGAGGGAGATAAGGAACGCCCAGAGTTCCTTGAGGAATAATAAATGGACTCTCAACAGAGCTGGGTGCAGATGCTGCTCTGACATTAGCTTGCCGTGTGCATCTCCGGTCAGACTTAGACCCCACGATTCTCTGATGGGCATCAACAAGCTTGGGAGGGTTTAGATCTCTGGCTCTCAAACTTCCTAGTGCTGGAACCCTTTAATACAATTCCTCATGTTGTGGTGTACCCCCCCCCCCAACCATAAAATTATTTTCGTTGCTACGTCATCACTGTCATTTTGCTACCATTATGAATTGGGTGAGCCCTGTGAAAGGGTCATTCGACCCCCCAAGGGGGCCATGACCCCCAGGTTGAGAAGCGCTGGTTTAGAGGGAGTGACTGACCCCCAGCAACCCTGTGCACAACAGAAGGAAACTGCCCCGTCCTGCCTCATCCCCACAATTGTTCTTATGTTTGAGCCTATTGTTGCAGCCACTGTGCCAGTCTGGCTCCTTAAGGGCCTTCTTCCTCTTCACTGCCCTTCTGCGTTCCCCAGACAGGATGTCCTTTTTCAGGGACTAGTGTCTACTGATACTACACCCACAGTACCTGAGACCAAGTCTTGTCATCCTTCTAAGAAGCATTCTGGCTGTACTTCTTCCAAGACAACGCAATGAAGGGCAGTAACCACATCTGGCCTCCTCTGGCTTCCCTATTGCCATGGGGCATGGGGGTCAAGCAAGCCACCATGGTCCAGCCTCCTTTACCTAGTCTGACACCAACCATTCCTCCCATGCCACGCTCTATCTGTGCTGGTCTCCATAAGTCATTGCAATGGCCACACAGAACTTAAAAATTGTCTCCTATGTTGTCTGTATGCACAATCCAGGGGTTTACTAGGGAAGTTACTAGGTCGCCAGGAGTTGGGATCAGCAGACAGTAAGGATTCCATCACTGGTTTCTTCAGCCAGCAGCCAAGTCTCTCTCTGATTCTCAGACTGTCAGCCATGTGGTAACCAAGTGTCTGTCCAGTTCTTAGTCTCAATAACACGGTCCCTTGGCCTTTGTCTCCCTGAGGCAGGATCCTGCCAACTCACCTCTCACTCTCCCGCAGTTCCACAGTCTCGGGCTAAATAAGGAGAAGCTCTTCCCTAGCCTTGGTGTTGCCCCAGCGAGTCTCCATGCCACAGCCTGTGACGTGTCTGCGCCAGGCAGCCTCCGCCACTTCAGACAAAGACCCAGAGCTCTCTTCCAAGGTCATTGGGGTTTCTTTCTCTGATGCTTCAAAGGTGGCTCACCCATAGAGCCAGAGGGTGGTAACAGAAACTGACCAATCCCCATGATCATGGTTCCATCCATTATGTTTGCATAGTCCCACCCAGTCATGTGTCCAACTTTCACACCCATAGGAAGGAAGTGATCGAAAAGACTAGGGCTTGGATCAGGCGCATCTTCATCCGCAAAGTAACATCTTTGCTTCTCAACACTTCAGAGAGGTCATGTGCAGTAGGTCCACCCAACGCAACCTGCCATTTGATCTCAGCATCGTTTGCTGTTTCTGTGAGCATTGAGTGTGGATTCAAGTGTGGCAGTTACATCATTTCCTGTCAACTTGTGAAGGAGTAGACGCTAGCCTGTCAATCAATCCTAGACAATGAGGCCTCTGTGTGGCCATGGCCTTCTCTGAGCATTCTGGGAGCTCCTGTATTCCTCCCTGGAGGTGGGATATACACACTCTTCTCATCTTCCTGCTGAGATGCCGCATGGCGACCCCTGGAGGAGCCATGTGGAGACCCATGCCAGCACTGAGATGCTTCTACTGTCACTTCAGCCGCAAGACTTTCCACCCACCGGCCTGTGATCTTCCTGAATCCAGCATCATTGCATGTGTTGCATGAGTCTGAAGAGGAATTTATAGATTGGTATCAGACATATGGGCTAGTATCAGATTTAGGGACTTGATCTGAACTGGGCTTGGATGGTTTCTTAATATCCAATGAGTCTTTGTTATAAAATTCTTTCTCACGCACGTACGAGTGCGTCTGGATTTGTTTCCCTAGTCTACTCACACTAACACACCAAGCAAGACAAAATACTTCGGCAACTTCCATCTTTGCTCCGGTCATCAGGACGTCAGCTATTGGGCCAGCTGGGAGAACCCGGTCTCCTTTGCACCGAGTTGTAGTCCACACAGAAGGCTGCCACCCTTGCTCGTCATCAGCTCTCCATTCGTTAGCTCCATCTGCAGCCCTGGCTGGGGGTTGGTAAAGGAAGGACTCCAAGAATAGAGCTGTGGTGAGCCAGTGGCGAGTGCCCCAGCTGAGGCCTGGGTGACAACCCCCAGACCGCACCTGCCTGCTGTCCCTGTGGTCACCTGCTGGGGACAGAGGGTGTGGTGTGGAGGCATAGTGTCAAGCGAGGAGGAACCCAATGCTCCCTCTTGTAGAAGTGACATGCAGGAAACGTGCTGGGCACCTCACTGCTATTGCCTACTGTCAAGTTGGCCCTTGTCTCACGGCCACCTCAAGCACAGCAGAGTGAAACACTACCGGGCCCTGCACCAGCCCCATGACTGGGATGGATCGGGTCCCTGTGCTCTGCTGGGGTTTCCTGTCTGATTTTCACAAGTAGATCTCTAGACCTTTCTTCTTGGTCTATGACAGTGGTTCTGAACCTTCCTAACGCCGCGCCCCTTTCAAACAGTTCCTCATGTGGTAGGGACCCCTAATCATAACACTATTTTCATTGCTACCTCATCACTATAGTTTTGCTACTGTTATGAATCGGGTGACCCTGTGAAAGGGTCGTTTGACCCCAAAGGGGTCTCGACTTACAGGTTGAGAACCGCTGATCTATGAGCTCAGCTGAAACCCTTTCAGCATGGTAGCAACGTGCAAGCATCCACTGACAGATGGCGTGGGAGCCAGACAGGAGGGTCATCGGCTGGGAATCGAACCAGGGCCTCCGTCATGGAAGAGGAAAACCCTATCATGGAACACACCTGCCCACCCCCTGCCCTTGGGCAGTCCACGAAACACACAAACATGGAACTACACAGGGCAGAAGAACAGAGGCATTTAAAGGAGGGGGCTGGCGGGGAGTGTGGAAAGGGCCCCGGACTGCCAAACAGACAAGCAGCTGTCTGGGAAGAAGCGTAGCCAGAAGGCTCCCTGGAGTTCATCTCATGTACTTTGGACTTGTGGTCAGATGAGATTGGTCCCTGGAGAAGGGCACACTACTGCAGCGGTTCTCACCCTGTGGGTCGTGAACCCTTTGGGGGGGTCAAACGCCCCTTGCACAGGGTTCGCCCGATTCATCACAGTAGCAAAATGACAGTGATGAAGTCACTGTCACAACGAAAATAATGTTCTGGATGGGGAAGGTCACCGCCACACGTGGGTCTCTGCATTAGGAAGGTTCAGAAGCACTACCATACTGGATCAAGTAGAGGGGCAGAGGGAGAGGAAGACCCTGGACAAGGTGGCCCAGCACCATGGCCGCAACAATCAGTGGGCTCAAACAGGAGGACCATCCGTCGCGGGCATGGCGCAGGGCTGGGTTGTGTCTCTTTCGGTTGGGCACAGGGTCACTGAGTTGGAACCAACTAGAGGACACACCTATGACAGCAGCAAGCACAGGGAGGTCAGAGCCGCAGGCCTGGGAGGACGAGACAACGAGATGGACTTCATTCTAGCCGTGATGGGAAGAAGCCAGGCAGGATTTTAAGGACAAGAGGAACCTTGTCCTTTGGCGACCAAGAGTGGACCAGGGAGGCTCCTGAGGAGGCTGGTATGCAAAGGAGGGAGTGTGGGAACTGGGGACCAGCCTTGTCAGATGAGACTGAGTTCTGTGGGAACAGCTGGCAGCACCCCAGAGGGCTTGCAGGGGTGGACCAGGGGCAGCCCTCGCCAAGCCAAACAGAGTCTGTCTGCCAGGGCAAGAGCTGGGTGGCTGGCTTTTGCCCCCATGGACCTTGGGTCTGCTTTTGAAATTTCTGTATTATGTCCCTCCCTACTGTGCTTTTCCCAGGGGGGGGTGTCGGCGGGGAGGGTAGGAGGGAAGAGGTGGAGTTGCTGGGGTATGTGTGTAGAACTAGCATTTGAAGGCCCATGTTGCTTAAGTGGGAATTGGACTGCTAGGAGGGTGGGGAAGCAGGCGCCGAGAACAGGGGAAGTGGCCACAGGCCCCGTGGGCAGGGGATGAGTCAGGGATTCCCCTGCTCTCTTCCTGTTGCTGATACTGAGGGGTCATCAGCCTCAGAGTGTCTGAGATCAAACACAAGGACCCCAGGGCTCTGGCATGCTTCCCTCTGGCCACTGTCGTTCCCAGAGCCTCAGTGTCCTCACCTGCACCACTCCACGCTAATGACAGCGTTGGGCTGTCCCGATCTGCGGGATAGAACATGCGCAAAGTCTTGAGCACAGTGCCTGCTTCCTGGTAAGTGCTCCATAATTGATCTTTGCAATGACACTGCTAATTACTGTTAGAAGCATAATAATTATCAGGGGAGACCTGCCCACAATGTTCGGCACCCAGCAGAACCACAGAGACGAGATGGATCCGGATTGGGAGCACGCCCACGGGAGCTGCCCCTTTGCACTGTTCTCTTGGTCTTGACCCCCAAGCTCACCTGCTCTCCAGCCTCACAGCTGGTTTCCCGGTCAAAGCCAAAGGTCATGGGTCACAAAAATAAAAAAGAAAGGTACCCGGTGACGGGGAGGACACCGAGAGGTGCATGCATGCTTCGTAGCAAGGTGGCATTTGAGCTAGACTTTGAGATTGGGTTGGAGCTACCCAGCCAAGATGGCAGGGTTGGTGTTGGTGATGGCAAGGAGTAGTCTAGCGCCAGGTTTGGGGGTGAGGGGTAAGGCAGAAAAACTCTTACTTCCTTTGGGGGGGTAGGCAGAAAAAGAAAGGGACTCCTTTTGACCACAGTGGAGAGTTGAGTGGGGGGGGGGGCAGCCTGTGGCATGGCCTTGGATGCCAGAGCAGGGGAGATCTGCCCCCCCCGGGAGCGGGAGCATGACCATTCTCAGAGCTGGCCTTCAGGAAGATCAGTCCACCTGCCTGCAGATAGGCAAGGACCCAGGAGAAGGACCAGGAAACCAGGAATGCGGGGGCTCGTCCTGGGGAAGTGGGAGAAAGGAGGCTTCAGAGCCGTGAAGATGGCAGAACCCCCAAGACCCCACAAGCAATCAGAAGTGGCAGCAGTGAGGGAGGATGCCAGGATGACTCCCAGGCATCAGGCCAATGGAAGGTGGAGATGGGGGAGACGAGGGAGAAAGGCTGGCGACGGAGCGTGATGGTGGGGCAGCCACCCACACCCTGAGTCCGAGGCCCCCGTGGGCCCCCCCTGTGTGGGTGTTTGAGTGGGTAGTTCCCGACTTAGAGCTCTCAGGGGGTAGTGGTTGGCTGGTGTGGTGAGGGCGAGGAGGAGGATGGGGTATAGCTACTGGTGCCCAGGGTCCTGGAACAGGCCTTTGCCCTGCCCTGCCCACCCCCGCCCCCCCTCCCCCACCATTCCCCCCTCTCTCCTCTTACACTTCCTTCCTGGCCCTCGCCTAGCAGCGTCACTTTAAGGAACTTGGAAACCAGGCCTCGTGTCTTTAACTTACAAAAATTATACACTCCAATGAGCCGGAAAGGGGCTTTTGGAATAATTCTATTGAAAATACGTGGGTTTTCGCCTTGAAATGATCTTTCTGAAATCATCCCCTTTCTCTCTTTATAAATATTAAAAAGAAGGAATCAGAGCTTAGTGCTTTAAATCCCTATTCCGGGACTTTCTCTTCTGCCTCCCAGGAAAGCGGCCAGTCCTAAGGGAGAAAGGAGGAGACCGGCTTGGTGCCTTTGCACTTGGCCCCCCTCCCTGAAATCCACCTTTAGCAGCACCCCTAGCCAATCCTTCCTCATCATCCCACCCCCAAACATACACACATACACAGCTAAGCTGGGATTTGCTGGAATATTATGTGTCGGTGTGTGGGGGGTGTGGGAGCTGGGGGGCGGGGGATGAGAGAGATGCAGCTGAGACAGAGACAAACACGTTTGAAACAGAGCAGGAGAGAGACACAGAGGGAGAGCAGAGAGGAAGAGAGGAGAGGAGCCGGGTGCAGCCCTAGGAGAGACAAAGACAGAGCGAAGGAGAAAGCAAGCCCTGAGGAAGGAGCAAGCCAGGGCTGGGGGAGCAGAGGCTTAACGTCCACACAGAGCGGAGCCCGGAGTCCCGCCAGGAAGTATGGCTGTTCACCCAGAAGTTGGTTTTTCAAACCCTGCAGCCGCTCGCTCAGCAGGAAGAAGATGTGGCTGTCTGCATCCAGAAAGATGGCAGTCTTGGAAACTGTGAGGTAGTTCGGCCCCAGCCTACAGGGTCACGCTGAATCAGAACCAGCTCAACGGCAGGCAGTGGGCATGGCGTGAAAATCGAGGGGGGGGGACTGTGTGCAGGCCAGAGGGAGACACAACGAGTGGGGTGGGGGAGGGCACGCAGCCTGGGGAAGGAGAAAGGGAAGACAGGGGAGATAAGAACCCGGAGTGCCAGGGGGGCGGAGGGGGGGGGACGGCAGGAAATGATGTAGATAGGCTCATGAAATGGGGGGCAAAGAGAGAACCCAATCCCAGCACACACATGCGCGCACACACATACACACATGCGTGCACACACATACACACACACACACATGTAAAACGGCGTGGGGAAGTCTGGGTTCGAGGCAGAGCTAGGAACCCATGAGAGAGTGGCACAGAGAGAGGCCAAGACAAGGGCTGGGCCAGTTTGTGCTCCCTGACCCCTGGAGCAGTGGCCTGTGTGGGTACCGCCTGTGGTCCTTGTGGGTCCGGTGTCTGTGGAAGGGCTCCTAGCCTGACCCCTCCAGCACTGGCCTCCATCCTGTGACCGGGGGCTATGTGTTGCCTCTTTGGGAAACCACACTGAGGAGGATGGGGTCCACAGGAGTGCCATTCCAGACACCCGAGGTCTAGCGCCGACCCCGTCAGCTATTGCTCTGCCAATTACAGGCCGTGGTAGTCAGCCTTCACACGCCTTGATGCCTCGCTGGAGAAACGGGGCTCGTAATCCCAACATCCCAGGGTGGTTCTGGTGCCCCCGGAGCGGTTCTGTTGAGCCTATAACCAATCTGTTGATGCTGTCCACGTTGGAGTCCGGGGAGCTCAGAGTTAACCAGCACTGAGCCCTGGGTCTTTGAGCAGGGAAAAGAGGAAGAAGTCTTCATGGTTCGAACAGTCACCAGAGGTTAGAACCTTTGGACCAGTCCTTCCTGGTTCAGTCATGGCCGACAAACCGAACCCAAAAAAGACCCGGATTTGTAAGTCACGAGTCAACTGGGGTAATAAGCAGAATGGGACAGTGTGTGGCGGGACCCTGGCTAATACCTGAATTCCCACCTTAGAACACAAGGGCGGTGTGCATGTTGCATAGCAACCAATTCCCTTGATTGACAGTCAGAAACGACATTGCCCCCTCTCAAAGATGGCACCTACCCATGCTTGGCATTTGCACTGCTCTGCTCAGTCCTGGCAATAATCCATTCTCTATCAGACCCCTGAAAGGGCTCACCGCCTCTTCCAGGTCTCCCATTCCAGGCCTTCACCCTGTTGTTTTCCCCATGCTGGTGCTGGTGCTGGTGCTGGTTCAGGTCTGCTCTGGTTCCACCTTGCCAGCCACGATTGAACTGGCTCAACCTGGTTGGTTTGAAGCACCTGGCTCCAGATTTGGCTTTCTTAGGCAGCAAGTGGGATGGGCCAAGGTGCTGGGTGGACTTGACTGGCCCCCGCCCTGCTGAGAGGGCACTGGCGAGTGGCCTGTGATTCCTACGTGGCCTTGAGCAGCTTCTACCCCCTCTCAGAGCTTCCGCCGGCTTCCCTCATGACTGCGAGGGGATGGGGCTCCAGGCTCTGCTGGGGATTTTGAGGTCTTCACATTTGGGGTTCACAGAGTATGATTGTAAGTAGCCTAGACTCGTGGGGGTGGTAGGAGGGTGTCCCCACAGCTAGTAACTGCCCCCACCACCACCACCCCGGCACCCAAAGACTGCGGCAGGAACAGAGGCGGCTGCCTTCAGAAGGATCTGTCGCAAAGCTTGGTGGTTGGTAACCGGTTACCGCATAAGCCAAGGCCTTGATCTGCCGTGTTTGAGGAAACCCTTTGTTCCTTTCAAGTCTCTCTCCTCTCCACCAGGCCCGGTGCACAGACCGAAGCCGTGCATCCTCCCTTTCTTCCTTTTCTTTCTGGATTTTCAAAAATAACTGACAGGCAGGGTTCCAGAATTGAGTTCCCAGGCCGGGGTTCAGGGCCAGGCAGTGGGGGAGGGAGAATCTGAAGGCTGGCTGGTGCTGTAGCTGCTGTGGCATTCACTCGCATGCAGGGAGACCCCCACTCCAACCCCCACCCCCACCCCCTGGGGTGTGCAGAGCAGAAGTGCTCCAGCGGCTCTCCCAAGACTGACCTTGGGAGCCACTGCCAGCCTCCTTTGCCAATGTACCTAGTGTTTACAGGTAGGATCTCAACACAGGTCTTTTCCATTTTCTTCATTAAAAAAAAATCAGTTTATTGGGGGCTCTTACAGCTCCTACAACAATCCATACATCAATTGTATCAAGCGCATTTGTGCATATGTTGCCATCATCATTTTCAAAACATTTCCTTTCTACTTGAGCCCTGGGTATCAGCTCCTCTTTTTCCCCCCCTCTCCCACCCTCTCACCCTTGTGAACCCTTGATAAATTATAAATTATTATTTTCACATCTTATACCTGTCTCCCGCTGTTTCCCTTTGTTGCTGTTGCTCACCCCCCTCATGAGGGTGTAATATGTCAATCATTGCAATTGCTTCCCTTGTTGTCCCCCTTCTCCCTCCACCTTCCCCTTACCTTCATGGTATTGCTATTCCCATTATTGTTCCTGAGGGGTTTATCTGTCCTGGATTCTGTGTGTTGAGAGCTCTTATCTGTACAAGTGTACATGCTCTGCTCTAGCTGGATTTGTGTGGTAGAACTGAGGTCATGATAGTGGGGGGAGGTGGGGAGGAAGCATTAAAGAACTAGAGGAATGCTATGTGTTTGTCAGTGCTATCTATATTGCACCCTGGCTGGCTTGTCTCTCCCTTGTGATCCTTCTGTGAGGGAATGTCCAATTGTCTACAGATGGGTTATGGGTTTCTACTCTGACCCCTCTTCTTCACATCGTTATGAGTGTTTGTTTTGGGTCCTCTGCTGCCTGATACCTGATCCCATCAACACCTCATAATCACACAGGCAGGTGTGCTTCTTCCATGTGGGCTTTGCTGCTTCCTTGCTAGATGGCCACTTGTTTAACTTCAAGCCTTTAAGAACCCAGATGCTGTATCTTCTGATAGCCGGGCACCATCAGCCTTCTTCACCAATTTGCTTGTCCATCCATTTTGCCTTCAGCGATCCTGTCAGGAAAGTGAGCGTCACAGAATGACAGGTTAGTTAGTAGAACAAAGTGTTCTTGCAGTCGAGGCCCAATGTCCATCTGCTATCTTGATACTTAACGTATAAATTTATGTACATAGACCTATATCCCTATCATTATTTATTAATATATTTACATATATACATGTCTATATTTATACCTTTCTCAGTATCTTTCCTAGCTAATCACTGATCTTAATGGCTTACACCACTCAGGGTCTCCAAAGGCTAGGGGGTGAGGAGGTAAACACGGGCTCAAGGTAGAGACTCGGGAACCGACAGAGACACCGTGAGGCAAGCTTCAAGAGCTCACACAGAAGGATGGGGTTCAAACCTGACTCCGCCACCACCACACTGGCCTACACTGAGTGCTCCTATTTGCTTCCTGGACTTCCATTGTCTAACGTGTAATATGAAACACCACACCCACAATGCTGGACTCTCTCCAATGCTGGACCCGCGGCAGACATTACTAATCAATCACGTTTGAATCTCCCCTAGAGCCCCGAGAACACTTTTCATCACAGTGCTCTGGGCATCTACTACCCATTGGATTTGCATGAAAAATGAGCTCCACCTCATGCTGGGGCAAGATCATCTCCAAGGGACCAGGATGAAGCAGGTACTCTATAAATACTTGTTTTATGAATGGACTTTTTAAAAAGTTCTTATGACACGGCAGGCATGGTTGGAACTACTGTTCTAAGCACATACAAAATAAAGTTCCTGACCTCAATCTAACATGTGGGGGAGACAAGCAATAAGCAAATAAGCAGGCCGCATTCAGTGCGGTGAAGGAAAATGAAGCAGGGCAAGGCAGGAGAGAGTGCCGAGTGTGGGCGTGAGCATGCTTCAGAAAGGTGGCCTGAGATGGTCCCCTGGGGAGTGACATTGGAGCAGGGGACTCAATAAAACGGGGCCATCTTTTCAGATGGCCTCACTCGAAAAGTGTGAGTCTCATTTTCTTGCGACTCAGATTCTAACTTCTATCGAGTCATGAATCTAAGGTCCTAAATCCCAACATGATAGATTTTTTCCCCCCCTGATCTCACTCACTTCCCATGACAATGATCCTAGAATTCAGTGACTCCAAAAATTCTAGGATTCACCGCAGCATCTTTTTTTGCTTGAATAGACCAGGATTCATTGCCTACCCTCTCCTCACTACCCCTAGGAAACAGAACCAAAAATAGAAACCGTCAAAATAACAAGCCATTCCGGATCTAAGAGCCATAGTAAACAAATGGTTCAATGTTGCTCCGATAGCTTAATTGCCGCAGCTCCAGACGGCTCATTCATGAAGGAGCTTCTGGGATAGAGAGGAGGGGTGGGGGCCCAGGGGAAGGGATGGCTTGTGGCTAATCTTTGGAGGTAGTTACTGTCCCTGGCGAGGCTGGTGCTCTGGGGAGCTGCTTGGATAACATCAGCCAAAGTCCTGCATACTATTAAGCCTTCCCCAACTGCCCCTCCACTGTGTGTGCGCGTGTGTGTGACTATGCAGATGGTAAAGGAGGGCCTTTCTGTGTAGATGGCATCCGCAATAGACTTGAAGAACAGGAGGATGTCGGGTTCACAGAGAGCCAAGCCAAGTGAGTCCCAGGTAGAGGGAACAGCACATTCAAAAGTCCTGAGGTGAGAGAGCTTGACCATTTCTCACAGGACAGTGAGACGATGAGGTCAGGGAGGCAGCGAGGGATGGGACTGTACAGGTCAAGTTAGGATGTAGACATGATGGGAAGGTTTTAAGTAGAAGAGTGACATGATATAGAATGCCGAAAGGTTCCTTTGAGTGACATAATTCTAAATGACTCTTGATTGAGACCCCGAGTGAAAGACCAGTGGGAGACTGTGGAATTTAGATGGTGACAGTAGATCCATCTGTTCATTCTTTCTTTATTCCCTCTCTTCCTTCCTCTTTCCCTTCCATCAATCCAACCATTTAGCCATTAAACTACCCACCCACCATACGTGCATCCAATCCATCCATCCATTTATTAACCTAACAATGATTGCCTACAGGAGTCAAGCCCATTGACGGGATGCCAAGGGTAGGATTAAACAGGCTTCCCAACCATAAGGACCTCACAAAATACCAGGGACCACACAGTGGTAATTCAATGAGATGCTACAGTTGTGTTGACATAGCACAACGTAATAGGAGAGCGCATGTGAGGACCATTCTCTATGACTGGGAGGTGGGAAGGGACCTCATGGAAGAGATTTTGAGGTTTAAGTTGGACCGTTTTCAGGGCATGGAGAAAGGGGTTATGAGGAGGTGGTGTTCTTGGGGTGAGTCAGCTTGGCTGAAGGCAAGGATGCAGTATGACTGAGTGCCGCTTGCCTTGGAAAAGTATCGATGGTCAACAGGTGTGTGGAGAGGCTATGGGAAATGAGTTGAGGGGAGGGAAGCTTGGGAAGAGATAGTGTATATGCTTGTGATGGAGCCTGCCCCTCCCCACTCGGCTCTGCCTGCCCCTACCAGAGCTGAGGAATTAAGTGCCAGCTCTTAAACAAGAGGCAGCTGTTTGCCAGATGTTGCTTCCACCCCAGATGGAGGTGCATCTTGGCAACGGGCACAGCATTTCCAGGACGTCTAATTTGGGAGGCTTCGGAGAGGACAGGAACTCAAGATGTTGCCATTATTATTTAATAACTGTCATTAATTACGCATCCCCCTCCCCTCAGCACCACCGCCACATGCCAAATGTTCTCGTTGGTTCCAGAGTGGAGACAGAGAGGCTGGCTGGCAGGTGGGCTGGGGAGTTAGATTCGCTGGTTCTCACTCGAAAGAAAGCAAAAAGGCAAGAGAAGAATAACGAATGAACAAGTTTCCAATCCACAGAGTCCCCCCACCAAACAAACCAACCAACCAAAAACAACTTAGGATAGTGGGAAATGCCTCCTCCTCCACTTTCGCGGGAAAGGGACACAGACAAGGACCGTTCTGCACTGAGACAAGTGGCGGTGGTTCAGAGGTCGTATTCTTGCCCGCCTTCTTGGAAGCGGCTCTTGTAAAACACCTAGCATCTGGGCCTCTGCACTGGTTTGCAGTCAGGAGAGGTGTGCATCAGGGTTGTATCCTCTCATCGGACTTATCCAATCTGTGGGCTGAGCACATCACCCGAGAAGCCCAATTATATGAAGAAGAAGGTGACAGCGAGATTGGAGGGAGGCTTATTAACCATCTGGGATATGCCGATGACACAGCCTTGCTGGCTGAAGGTGGGGAGGACTTGGAGCACTTGCTGATGAAGATGAGGGGGTGCAGCCTTCGGTATGGATTACAACTCAGGGTAAGGAAAACCAAAATCCTCACAACGGAACCAAGAGGTAACATCAAGATAACCGGAGGAAAGGCTGAAGGGGTCAAGGGTTTTGTCTGGCTTGGATCCACAGTGGATGCTGTGGAAGCAGCAGCCACAAGCTCCGATGGAGCACTGTATCGGGTAAGCCCGTTGCATAGGGCCCTTTAACGTGTTGAAAAGCAAGGACGTTCCTTTGAAGGCCAAGGCCTGAATTTTCAGTCACCTCCTACTGGCGTGAAAATTGGACGTTGGCTGAGGAAGACTGAAGACCAATCGATGCATTTGCATGATGATGCTGAGAAAGAAAATTGAAGGTGCCAAAGAACTGTCCTGGAAGAAACACAGGCAGGACTGCTCCTCAGAGGCAAGAATGGAAAGACTTTGTGTCTCATGGACATTGGACATGTGATCAGAAGAGACCGGTCCCTGTGAGCAAGACCTCGTGCTTGGTCCAGTCAAGGAAGTGTCTCCACAGGATGGGTTGGCACGGTGGCTCCAACCATGGGCTTCAACATAAGAACAAGTGTGAGGATGGCCAAGGGCTGGCTGATGCTTTGTCCTTAGGAGTTGGAACCGACTAGTCGGCACTGACAACAGTAGCAGCATGCCGTTCGACAAACGGGAAAGTCGAATCCCATGCCATGCCCAGGGTTTCCCAGCCAGTGAGTAGTGGAGCTGGGATTTGAACTCCAGTGTCCAGAGCTCTAGCCTTGGTACTGCATTTGTCATGTCAAAGAGACTCCCATTCAGCCTCCCATTTGCAGCCTGAGTCCACCCAACCACATCAACAGCTAACCTGGCCATCAGCTGGCTCACCCCTGCCAGGGCCTGCCTGTCCCTCTCAAGGTCAGCAGTGTCAGGACCAATGGGAAGCTCACCCTTAACTTGTAGCTCCCCAGTTTCATCCATTTCAGTGAAAGCTTTCATGTTATTTTCACCCACATCTCCTGTCGACTTCAATGGAAGCTTTGAAACCAGAGGAAGGTCAGGCAGCTTCTTTAGAGGTAGCACCAGTGCCCTATGGAAATCACATTAGCATACTCATTATCATCAAGGCCCTTTGAGTGTGCGTTTTCGCTGTTCCCTTGAAGCCACTCAGTGACAATAACTCCTCTCTGTTCCTGAATTCCTGGGCCCAAAGTGGGGCTGTGGTGGGTTCCTGGGCGTACCTCTGCACTTTGAAAAGGTGACAGTGAACCTGTGTGGCCCAAGGTGATGGAAGAACTGCCACCCATCGGGTGACGAATGGAGCTCATTGGCTCGATGTGAAAGAAATAGCTCTTCAAGTCACTTCATTTGGGCAGGTGTGTGTGTGTGGGGGGGGAGGACCCAGGGGTGGGCTCAGAAACCAGTCGAGGTGACTTCCCTGTCTAGTCCTGGGGCTGTGGAGGCCCACAGAATGAGGATGGGGCTGGGTTGGCCCAGTGGCGGCTCAACTCCGGCAGAAGTCAAAGTGCCCCTAGGGAGCATTTTCAGCAAGCCCAGCCCCCTCCCCTTACCCTAGGGACCCTCTCCCTTGTCCTCTGAATCCAAGGTCATCCAAATTCAAGTCTCAGGGGTGGGAGGGGCCACCAGGCAACCATGAGTTTTCAGTGTGCCCAGGATGATACCAGCAGGCAAAGGTGCAGTGACTCAGTGGAACTGAACTGGGGGGCGGGGTGACCAATGGAGAGGAAAGGGCCCACAGGAAAGCCTCGGTGGAGGAGTGGGTGGGGAAGAAGGGACTTCTGAGAAAAAAACTACTAGTGCTTTTAGTTCTCTATGGAAACTTTCAGACCAGAGCACAGGAAAGAGCAGAGCGACAGTGACCCTGCCTCAGGGACCAGCCCCATCTACCCGTCACCATCACCAAGTCTCTCCTGTCTGAGGGCTCCGGGTGTGGGTGACCAGGGGGTGGTGCAGACCGTCTCCCTGGGAGCCTTCTGCGCAGACCCACCCTGCACACACAGGTGGTTGGGACCAAGGGTCCTAGCTCCCAAGAACGCAGGGCATTGAGCCCCAAGTGGACCGTGGTTTGTTCAACAAGCAAGCCCGCAGCTGAGACACAAACCCTTTCATGTCTTTGAGTTATGGAAAGACCACGGAAATTCCTCATCTAAAAAGAAATCCCCACCTATCCGGATGAATTCCTCCTGGACCAGCTTACCTCGGGAGCTCACGTTCCAGAAACAAGCACACAGCAACACAGCTACCCTACTCTAAATGGGGAACACTTGGGAGTCGGGAACCGAGGAGAGGCCGCTGAGCAAGTAGGAAGGGGCCTGAGTGTCTCCCAGCGGTCCTTGATGGACACGACTTTGTTCATGGGATGGAAATGGAGAGAGCACCCCCTGTGTGCCAGACATCGTGTTCTAAGCAATTACTCACTGCCCTGGAGTCGATGCTGACTCATAGAGACCCCTGTGGGTTTCTAGGGTTGTAGGGGTTTATGAGTCCATTCCGACTCATAGCAACCCTATATAGGAATTCCATAGCGACCCTACATAGGATTTGCATGGCATTACATCTTTATGAGAGCAGACAGCCTTACCTTTCTCCCCTGGAGTGCTGGTGGGCTTGGGCTGTTGACCTTTCGGTGAGTGGTCATCCAACACCCATGCCACAGTGCCACCGAGACTCCGTAATGGCACCAATGCCTCCCTCTGAGCTACTGTGTTCGAGGGTGGGCGAGGGACAGTGTATGAATTAGTAGACGGTCCAGCATGTGAGCTGGTGTTAGGTGCTGTGGGGAAAAACAAAAGAAGTCAATCCCACCAGGGAAGAGGGTGCCATTGTTGGTAAGACGTCCTAACAGATCAAAACAAGGCCAGGGATCTGGGTGGCACGAACGGTTATGTTCCTTGGTTGTTAATGGAAAGGTTGGAAGTTCCAGTCCACCTAGACATGGGTATCTGGGAAGAAAAGCTTAGTGATTTGCTTTAAAAACCAGTCATTGTGGCAGATATAGTCAGGTATATCTACATCAGATACAGTGTAGCACCTCCTCATTTGATTCATGTTGGTTGGTGTTTTTTTTGTTGTTTTTTTTTTTTTTAGTATTTTCTACTTTCTTTTGGGTGGAGGTTTTTCTCTGTTTTGTCTAGTCATTGCTGTTGGTTTCAAACTTATTCTTTTTACTCATGTGTTTGCTTCCTGTCTGAGTGGTCTATGATTGGTTTTCTGTCTGTGAAACCCAGGAGAGGCGAATCTATCGAGACAGTAACTAGATTGATACTTGCCTCAGGGCGTGGATGTGGGAGGATGTGGGGCAAACGGGGAGCTAGCAACAGTGAGGACGATAGGAAACTATTGTGAATTGATTGTGGTAACGATGGCAGGTCTCCTTAATATTATTGCCAGATGAGGTAGCATGATAGATATGTGACGTACATGCCAATAAAACCATTTTGAAAAATCAGCCATTGAAAACAGGGTGGAGCACAGTTCGATGGTGAGCCACGTGGGGATGAGTCAAAGCTGACTGGCAACTTTGGTCTAGGAACACGGGCACCCTTGCAAGTCTGGAGCAGACGGGGAGAGAGGGAGGCTGCAAAGTGAGGCTGGGGAGGTTAGCTTGGAAGGAAACAATGAAGAGGCCAACTCTGTGTGACCTCAGAGGCTTCTCCTCTGGGTAAGAAGAAGCTGCTGGTGAGTCTTGAGCAGAGGATGAATGACCAAGCTTCTGCTTAGAGAGGTCCTCCCTGGCTGCTGAGGACAGAACCATGCGGAGGGCAAAGGACAGAAGCAGGAGGAAGCTGTTGTGGCCGGTCACCGTGGATGACGGACGATGATGGCTCTGACTGGATGTTCTGGGTGGCCTGGTCGCAAGAGGATGGAAGGCAGGCTCAGTTGACTTGGGGCTGAAGGACTGTTGGCGTCTGGCAACCAAAGCAGCACGCGAGGTGGCTGAAGTGTTTGATTGCAACAACTGTGAGTCATTGGGTTGGCATTTACTGAGGAGGACATCCTGGTCGGGGAGGCAGGCCGGTGTGGAGGACTGATTGGCAGTTCTGTTTGGGTCAGGGTGGATGTGAGATGCCTATGCCAAACTGTAGTGGAGATGGAGAGTTGACAGCAGGGAAGAGGCCTGGCCCCGGGGTTCTCTCTGATGGAAGGCAGTCCGAAGGGCGTGGTCGCAGATGAGGATGGAAGTCATCCCAGGACACAGCCTGGGGCTCTGCCAAATGGGAACTGGGCTCAGCTGCATCCCCAAGGTCTCCTCAGGGGGTGTCTGGTCAGCATGATGCATGGGGGTTGCAGGGAGGAGTGTTTAGGGGCTCGAGCCCATCCTCCTTTGCCATGTCCAATTTCTAGAACGCACCCTAAGATTGGAAGGAACAGCAGAGCTGGCTGAACACAGCCGAAACTCTCTGATTCTCTTGAGCCATGGGGGTGGTTTGTCACGTTACAGCAAGCACCACTGTTACAAAGTAGAACAGTCCCCTAGCTTGTCTTTGCTGTAATCTGAGACCTGGTGGTGCAGTAGTTAGGGATTGGGCTGATAATCACAAGGTCAACAGTTTGAAAACACCAGCCGGTTCTCCAGAGAACGACGAGGCTCTCCACTCTGGTCATGAGTTACAGCCTCAGAAACCCACAGACCTAGGGTCGATCTGAGACAGAATCGACACCTTAACAGTGAGTTTGGTTTGGATTCATCATGACAGAGAATCTTTACGGAATGGCCCCTTAGGTTTTCTGGATCTTTACGGAAGCGGACCCCACCACGTCTTCTCCCATAGCGCTTCTGAGTGGGTTTGAACCACCAACCAGCCTTTTGGTTCATAGCCAAGTACTCAATTGCTGCGCCACATGTAAGGATTACCAGGCTAGTGCACAGTTTAGCTTCTCCAAAGCTATTCCGGATCGGGCGCCCCAGGGGCTGTATTAGCTATTAATGCTGTTGTTTCAGACATTACAATTTCCACACGACAAACTTCAGACACTTGCTGTTGGCATGGGAATGATTAAGTGGTTTGCCTTTGAGAAATATAGGGGGGAAATGATAAAGGAATGATTATTTTGGTGACAGTGTGGAGGATGTATTAAAGGGGATCAGATGGGAAGTGAAAATGTTTCTTAAGCTGCTGTTGGTAGCAACGCCCCTCCCCCCAACCCCCCTCCCCACCAAAATAAGAAACCAAACCTCAACTGCGGGACAAGCTAGCTGTTCCTCAATATTCACTCTGCTCTTCTTCCGCAGTTGATAGAATCCCTAATGTGGGCATTCTGCTCCCCGAGACAGGGGGTGTCAGAGAAGCCCACCCTAGATGAAGGACAGAAGGGTTCCAGCTCCCCATCCATATCCTCCTTGAGGCCACACGAATTCTGGCCAATGGGAAATGGTGTGTGTGTCTTCCAGAGAATATCTTCAAAGGGAGGCTCGGCATCTTCCTGGTCCCTTCTCCCTTCATCCTGACTGGAATGTGGGATGCCATGATTGGAACTCGAGCGCCACCTGGACCCATGTGGCAAATGAAATATGGCAACCCCGTCTTTGAGAGATGTCGTGCGAGTCCAGGTTGACTAGAGAAACACATCCAGAGACACTCACATGTGCATGAGAAAGAGCTTTATATACAAGAGCAATTGAACATTGAGAAAACATTCCAGTCCAATCCAGATCAAGTCCATAAGTCCCTTATTAGCCCATCTATCCTATACTAATCTATAAACTCCTCTGCAGACTCACACAACACATGCAATGATGCCGAATGCAGGAAGATCATAGGCCAGGAGGTGGAAAGTCTTGTGGATTCAGTGGTGGTAGAAGCATCTCAGTGCTGGCGTGGGTCTCCACGTGGCTCCTCCAGCTCCAGGGCTCTGGCGAGATCAACACAGCTCCATCAGGCTCATTGTCAGTAATATCTCGCAGGGGACAGGCAGTGAGCATGTGTCCTGCCTCCAGTGAGCTATTTATCTCCTTAAAACCTCCAAATGAGGTCATCAAGCTGCGACCTGACTGACAGGCTAAACTCCAACCCATTCACTCTTAAGTCTCAAATTGACAACAGATTATGTAACTGTCTGTCTTCTTTCTTCTCAAAATCTGGGCTGAACTGTGATTTCTTTGAGCAAGGCATTATGATACAATCGATTCTGTGCCAATTCTAGGCCTATCTTTTAGGAGGGCTGGCAGGTTCTGCTCTGGCCTCTTGGAGCCATGAGCTGCCATGTTAAAAGGCCCACCAACCCTGCTGGACAGATACCTGGAGAGAACCTGAGACCATAGGGAGATGGAGAGAAATTCACTGAGCGTAGCCTGCCAAAGTACCAGGCTGCCAAGTGAGATCCTCTTTTGCCTTGACACCAGCCCCACTCTCAGCTGAATACCACCAAGTGACTCCAACCACTGCCCCAGGGGACAGAAGAATTGCCCAGCTGTGTCCTGTCCAGATTTCTGAGCCACACAATTATAGAGTATGATAGATGGTGGTTGTGTGGGGCACTTTGTTAAGCACCGATAATCACCAGAATATACCACGTGTGAGATGTGTTTGACTCAGACTGGAGCAGCCACTATACCAGCTGTGGTCTGGCTACCTCCAAATTTTTTGCTATGTCAGAAAAATAAACCTTCTTTGTTTAAACTTTGGCTTCCTGTGGGCCTCCGTTCCCCCATACTTGTTAAATAGAGTGCGTGTCCCTGCTCTATGACAAAGGTGCCTGAAAAGATGGGCTAAGAATACAAAAGGAAGGCCTTTGCATCGAGTATAAGCAGTGGCTACGGCGTCCCTGGGTGGTATAAATGGTTAACACATTTGGGCTGCCGAGCAGAAGGTTAGAGGTTCGAGCCTACTCAGAGAAACTTGGGAAGAAAGTCTTTGCTATCCAACCCTGGAAACCCAGTTATTAAACAATGCCTATTGGGTGCATTTTTATTCTCACAGGCATGAAGTCACCCTTTGTGTTAGTCTGGGTACAAGAGAAACAAATCCACAGAGAGTTTTATGTAAAGGGTAAGTGCACATAAAGAAAACATCCCAACCCAGTGTTGCCCAAGCCCACAAGTCAACATTAACCCATATGTCCAACACCAATCCACAAAGTCCTCCTCCATCTTACAAAACACACACCATGACATCGACCACAGGAGGAAAGCTGAATCAGTGAGCATGTAAGCATCTCAGCGCTGGCAGGGGTCTCCACACGGCTGATCCAGCACCCAGGGTTGCACTAGGGTAGGTCCATGTGGCTTCTCCTTGGGGATGGTTTACAGGAAGTGAGCCTTGCCAGATGAAGCAAGGAACTGGCTAAGGCAGCTGCACCCTGGTCCAACCATCAGAAAGCAAGAGACCCAAGAACTGGAAGAACTAGAAAGGAGAGGCTCACAGAGTCATTTTTCCCTCTGCCCTTCAATTAACCCCCATGTGTTTATCAGCCAGGTTGGCACAATAAACTACCTCACCATTCATTGGAATCAACCCAACAGCCACTTGGTGGTCAAAAACGCCTAATGAGTGGCATGCTTGCTCCAGCAGTCCTATGTAATGTGTTCCTCATGGGTAGGAGTTTTGGGAATCAGACACACTGGGGCTTAAGTTCAGCATTACCACTTTCTAACTTGACAAATTGGGCCAGTAACTAAATCTCTGTGAGCCCCAGTTTCCTCTTCAGTGAAACAAGCTAGCCTACTTCCCTTGTAGGGTTTTAGGGAGGATTCGATGAAATGAGATCAATCCATCTATTGGATAAATAGTCAATATCTTATCTGTGCAGAGCAAGCCTGTCCCTAATGAGGCCTGGGACAGTAACACAAATAGGGGGCCCACTCATCCCTAAATATTTAAAAATTATACATTAAGCAAATACCTTGTTTTATAAATGTTCTTTCTTTCACCTCTGTAAATACTACATTTATAATCTCTTGGAAAACCAAGCCAAAACAAAGAAATACAAACTCACTGCCATTGAGGCAATTCTGAAGCTACATTAGCTACCTTCTCAGGCAGAATATAACTGACCTTTTGGGTTTCCAAGACTGTAAGTCTTTCTATGAGTAATAGAAAGCCTCGTCTTTCTCCTTTGGAGCAGCCGGTGGGTTTGAACTGCTAGCCTGGCAATTAGCAGCCCATTACATAGCCTCAAGCTCAATGTCAAGGTCTACTTCTCCGACACTGCACTGAATAGAGCAGCGTGGGAGATAACTGTCCCCAAACCCTGGTCTCCCTGCCCTCATCCTTCAACCTGTCCTTTTCTCTTCTGTTGTGCAATTAATTTGTGTCCCCCCTCCAAATGTGTTGGAGCCCTGGTTATGTGTTGCACTAGAAACCACAGGGTCTGCAGTTCAAAACCACCAGCTTCTTCTTGGGAGAAAGATGAGGCTTTCTACTCCCTTAGCCAGTTATAGTCTGAGAAACCCACAGGGACATTTTCACCCTGACCAATAGGGCGGCTATGAGTCAGAATCGACCCGATGGCAGTGAGTTATATATGTGTTGAAATCCTAACCCCCGGATCTGTAAATACAAGGGTGCTTCTGAAAATTCACGGGGGGAAAGTGGAAGTAAAAGATCATGGGTTTTTCCTAAGATGTTTGAAGGCCCTCTCACGTGATCTTGTTTGGAAATTGGATTTTCATTTTGTTGTGTTAATGAGGTGTTATCAGTCCATTCAACCTCTGATCATTTCTGAGTTATCCAAAATACAGCTCAGAAAGAGACACCCACAGCGAAGAGACAGACACTAAGGCTGGCCGACAGACATGCACACTCGGAGGGAGGCTCACAGGACGAATGCCCATGGCCAGAGAGAGTGGCACTTTAGCCTCAGAACTGCGAGAAAAGTCACTTTGTTTTTTAAAGCTAACTGTGAGCGGTACTTCTGTCCTGCCTGCTCTTGGTGACCAAAGTACGTCCTCGTCCCCAGCTCTAAGCCTCCTGTCCATTAGTTAGACTTCTTGAATGCAAGCCTCCCTCTTCCCATTCCACTGGAGGCTGTTCTCCTCCAGCCCCTGTGGCTGCCCCCACCCCCATCCTCACCACCACCCCTGAGCCTTGTGCTCCACCTCCAAGAGCACACTGGCAAGAAGCCTCAACAGGCCTGGCGGGCAGGCGCCTGGCCTGTGAACAGAGAACTCAGGGATCCAGGGAACCAGGAGTGCAGTAAAATATAGGTGAAGCCTTAATCAGTGTGTCTTCTTCACCCTGTTGGCTTTACCCTCTAGGGATGTGATATGCACAACTGGAGGGGACGGAGCGCAGAGTGGTGCTTTTTAAAGTGGGGTGATGGCAGGGCCTCCCTTGCTGGGTCTAAGGTGCCAGGGGTTGGGAAGCACCCAACTTGTCCCCTGAGGGAGGGACATGTTCATTGACTCTGGGCCCTTATCTGTATGATGAAGCCTTAGCTGCCCTGACATCTCCCAAGTTGGTATTGGAAACCAAGGGGTTGGAGACTTGGTCATTGTCCACACGAATCTCCTGGAAGCTATGCTTGGGGCAAGGAAAGGGAAGAGAAGTATTTAAGGTCTCAGTGATCAACTTCCTTCAGAAACCCAAGACTCACCCATGAAGAAGGCCTCCGTCAGCTCATCCAACCTCTCTCTTCAGCAGCCTTGAAAACCTGACTTCTCATCACACCAAAGATAAAATCCCAAATCCTTGTCACGACTGCAAAACCTACTCCAGGCTGCCTCTCTGATCCTTTCCTACCTCCTCTCTCAGCACTTGTTCATTGCCCCTGGCCTTCCTGCTGTCTATCAGTATACTGAATGCAGTCTTCCCACACCAGGGCCTTTGCACATGCTGTCCCCATCTGTCGGGAGCACACAGCTGTTTACATGCTGGGTCTTCTCTGCATTGGGCTCTGGGCTTGGAGAGCCCCAAGTTTTAGAGACCGTCACTGAATAAAGTCCCTTCAAGAGTAGCCCACCTCGCACCCCAGTTCTCTTAGCAGGCCGATATTTTACATTCTTCCTGGCACAGTGAGAAGTAATTAAGAACGCCTGCTCTCAGCTGGACTGTCTGGGTCCAAATCCTGACTCCATCATCTACTGAACCCTTAAATAAATTATTCAAGACATCTTCCCATAAGTAAATTATTCAACCTCCAATTTCCCTGGAAGAGATTATTCAACTTCTGTTTTCCCATCTGTAAAAGGGGTTAATAATTCATCGACCTCATTAGTTCGTTGTGTGGGTCAGATACATTAATTTACATTCTCCCTCCCCCCCCAACCTTTCTTAAAATTATAATCTGGGCGCAGCTTTCCAGAGTAGATTGGCTTCCCATTCAACACTGTGTACACATTTGGTTTTGTAACACGGATTGTAACCCCCTTGATGTGACAGCACACTGCCCACTTCCTCCCTGGGTTCTCGGTTTCTATTCCCTGGCCGTCCTGCCCCTTCCGGCTGTCGGAGCTCTGTGTGGGGGCAAATGCTGCCCCTTGAGTCTCCTAGGGTTGAGCATTCACTCATTGCTCCCTGGTGGTCTGTCTTACTCTATCTCAATGAAACCCTCATCGCTATCCAGTCAATCCCAACTCCTAGTGACCCTCGTGGACCTCAAGACTGTAAATCTTTACGAGGGTGGGGGTGGGTTGTGGGTGTAGGAAGCCTCTCTTTCTCAAGGGCCAGCTGGTGGTTTCAAACTGCTGACCTTGCAGTCAGCAGCCCAGGCGTAATCAATTACGCAGGTTACTTCCTCTTACAAGCCTGCCTATTGCTTGGCTGAATGGTGATGGGGTGGGGGGATTTCATTCAAGGCCACGGCCTTGGGGGTTCTATCCGTGTCTACTAGACCCGGGCTCTTGTTTTTTCACGGTTCTGGATTTTGGATTTACAGCATTTGAACAACCTGACCACCAACCTTACATCTGGGCTGTAGATGGGAACACTTGTTGCTATTTGAAAAGATCTTTTCTGGTCTGTTTCTTTCCCATCCTTTTCCCTTGACCCCCGCCCCTCTCTAGCCTAGGAAAGGCGGCCGCCCCCCGTAGGCCCACAGTGCCGGCGGAGAGGCTGGCAGGGAAACTCCAAACATTGAAGTGCCTGGCTAAGGGGCGACACCAAGGCGCTGGCCTTCCTTGGCTGAGCCCCGAGGCCCGGCCGCTCCCCGGGCAGAGGCGGGAATTGCTGCAAGGGCGGAGAAGCGTTTGCCCGCGGAGGCCAGGAAGGCCGCCAGCCCCGCGCCCGCGCGCGCGCTCTCCTCCGCCGGTTTCCGCGGCGCGGCCGCCGTTTGCTTCCCGGCGCGCTCGTGTCTCCGGGTCCCAGGGAAGCGAAGGCTGACAGCCGCCCGCAGCGGGCGGCGGCCTCGGCCCGTCCAGTCCGGGGGCCCCGGGGCGCGAACAAAGGCATTTGCATGAAAACAGGAACTCAGTCTGCGGAAAGGACCCGTTTGGGGGCGTCCAGGCCGCTCCTGCGCCGCCGTTCTGCGCGCGCCCCGCCCCGGCAAGGGCAGAGGGACTGGGCGGGTGGGTGGTGGCCGTCTGGCCCACTGTGCGTGTGTGTGGTGGGGGTGGGGAGTTTCGAAGGGAGTGGGGGGCGGGCAGCGGCGCGGGGGTGGTGGGGGCGGCGTTTGTTGCTGACCCAACAGTTCTGCGCATTCCTGCCTTGTTAGACTTGTTTACGCAAAGTCAAGGCGGCTCCAGGCCTCTGGTTCCAGCCCGCTCCTCCTCTTCCTCCTGCACCTATGGGCCATCAGGTCGCCAGGCGCCAGTCTGGGTGTCCAAGAGAGCCACATTCCAGGGGAAGCGAGGTTTAGTGAGGTGGCCCTTGGCATGCCTGGCACTTAGAAGTACGTCAGTGACAATTGGCACCCGTGTCCCTTTCCAAAGCTTTCCAGGTCCACCCCTTCCCAGAAACACCTCCCGGCAGCAGCTCGGGAAGCCAGATGACTTTGAGCCAGGGAATCCTGAATTCAAACCCTGGCCCAGCTGGGAGCAGTGAGCAAGGTACTCGGCTTCTTGGAGCTGTATTTCCTCATCTACAAACTGGGGGTGACAAGCCCCCTATAAAGTGTTTAGGAGTTCGGTCAGCGCCTATCACCCCAAACCAAACCTGTTGCCATGTTGCGGCTGTGCCTTACAGACTAGAACTTTGCTTCATCAACGTTCTTGGCTGGAAGTTTGACAAAGATCGCCAGGCTTTCTGCCAACCTCCCATAGCCAACCTGTCCCACCCAGGGTCCTGCCACACACCGAATGTTCAATACATTCTAATAACCAGCACTGTCAGGGTTACAGGCATGGAACCCCAAGGTCACACAGGGAGTTAACGATGCAAAGCCACCCCACTGCCCTCCCGTTGTTTATAAAGATGGGTCTTCATCAATCTGTAGGGCCAGTTCCCTCAGTTTCCCCTGGTAGAGGGAAAGAGGTCAGGGCGACACTGTGGGTGAAGCATGGGACTGCTGTGCTAACCTCAAGGTTTGCGGTTCAAAGCCACCAGCCGCTCTATGGGAGAAAGATGACCGTAGTCGGCCCCTGTAAAGATGTTCAATCTCAGAGACCCCAGGGTCTACAAGCTCCCTACGAGGCAGAACTGTCTGCAGGGCAGTTGTTGTTGTCTTGTGTCTTTGAAACGCTAGATCAACACCCCCACTCCTCTCCTTACCCCAGTGATGCCCAGGCTGACTTTGGGAACCCCTGCGCGGTCACCCAAGTATGTTTTTCAGCCAAGTCCAGACCTCTTTCTTTTTCTTTTCTTTTATCCCAGCGGAGAGCCTGAGGTCTTCTGGAGACTCAGCCCTCGCCGCAGTACCTCCGGGCCTGGAAGCTCCGCGCTGCCCTCTAGCGACGGGCGAGGCCGTGGCGGCGCGGCTGGAGCTGGCCCAGCGGAACCGAGAAGCCCGCGGCCCGCACGCACACGTGGTGCGGCCTGTCTGGGAGGAGGAAGGGGGAAATCAGCCCAGTTCCCTCCGTGCTGTTTACGGTCCCGGTGGATCTTGGGAATCTTGGAACACAGAATAATAGACTCTGAATTTCAAAGGCACAAGAGTTCTTTTTGTCCCCCATTCTGCTTTTATTTGTTTGTGAATAGATAAGACATTTACATGATTCAAAAACAGATTAACAAAAAGAGGATGTCGTGAAAAAGGAAGTCTTTTTCTTCCACCCTTGTTTCCCAATCACCCAGTTCCCCTTCTTGGAGGGGACTGGTATTTCTCGAGGATCCTCCTGCAGATGCAAATACGAATATTGCACAGGCTCGGTGGCCCACTCTGCTTACTCTTCTGCTCTCGCTTCTCCTCTTGAAAATAGATGGATGATGGGCGGTGGTACTCCATACTGGTTCCCACAGAGCTGCCCCCGCCTTTTGAACAGCTGCCTGATAGCCCATTGTGTGAATAAACCACCTAACTACTGACCTTCAGGGTCAACTGGGCTTGCCCTGACCCCACCCAGTCAGAATAGAGCTGGCAGGGTAGGCTCAATGGCTGATTATCAGAAGGATCTCACCAGGTCTTTGTTTTAAGACACTGCTGAGTAAAGTCACCTGTGTCTCCACCTTTTCCTTAGCTGCTGCGTGGGTGACCTGTGTGCGCCCATGGAGGACAGTTTGTGATTACTTGATCAGTGTCCTACTGATGCGCGCAGTCCGGATCAACCCGATGGCAGTGTGCGGTTTGTTTTGTTTGGTGTGGGGGGCGGACAAGGGTGGCTCCTGTGGATGAGCTTTTAGGTGGTTCTCCATCGTTTGTGATCGCCATGTGACAGTGGGCCACCTTATAGACAGGAATGACGGCTCAGCTGTGGCAGCGTTATTGGACCATTCCAGCCCCCAGCGGCTTTAAACAAAAAGCTTCATACCTGCTCACATGGGTCAACGTGGTGGTTTCCTGATCTGGACCACACTCTGGTCATTTCCCCTTAGTCCTTTGCATCTGGGACTGGAGGATGAATCCCAGAAGCAGACTGGCTTGTTTATGATGCCCCATCCACGTATCTGACAGTTGGCTGTCTCTGGGATGAAACAGCAGGGGTGTCTTAAGTACCTAGCATATATGGTTGTAACTCAGATACCAACGGTGGGGGAGAAGCACTTTGAAGAACAGAAATTTATTTCTTCACAATTCTGGAAGCTGAAAGTCTTGACCAGATTGATTGGTTCCTTGTCAACAGCCCTGGGCACTCCTTAGTTGGTGGTCCTCATACAGTGTCTGTCTTCCCTGGTGTGGGTGTCTGTGTTTACTCCGATCTTTCCATAAATCAGAAGTGACTGAGCTTAGGATGTACCATACACTCTGCTGGCCTAATGAACATAATACAAGAATGACCCGACTTCCCAACATGAGCATACCTCTGGTCCAAGGGTCAGGATTGCAGGACACATGTTAGGAGACACAATTCAGTCTGTAACAGGGGGTGCCCAGGTCACAAAGCTCCTGTCACCCAACAACACAGAAGATCTCCGTGATGGCTGCATACTTATTTCCACCACATTTTGCTGACCTAAACCAGTCATATGGCCGACCCACAGAGAGCAAAGTACGGAAATAGAAACCATCTCTCCCAGGAAGGAACAAGAGGCAAGTTCACGTTGCAAGACGGTGGGAGTCAACTATTGTATAAACTATCATGGTCCTTTCAAGACATATTTAAATAAACTTCATTGTAGTTTGAGATGTACAGGAGGCCTGCTAATGTAGGACAGAGCGCTCCTGTACACCACCCAATTTCCCTTGTGCTAAGGTGTTTGTCACAACTCAACAACCAATATTAACAAAACCTCATACTTCATGTGAGGAGGCCTGGTGGCAGAGTGGTTATAAGTTGGGTTATTAACCTCAAGGTCATGGGGGAAAGATGGGGCTTTCTAATCCCATAAGAAGTGACAGTCTTGGAAACTCGCCAAGGCAATTCTACCCTGTCCTGTAGGGTCACTGAGTCAGCATCTACTCAGCGACAGTGAGCTTGGCAAGATTGTGCTCTTGTCAAGAGTTACAAAAGGCTTTGGAAACCCATTGGGGGAAGTTCAACTCCGACTTACAGGGTTGTTCTGCGTCAGAACCGCTTGATGGCAGTGAATTTGGGTTTTTTGGTTTTTTTCTCTCCCCACCTCTCCATCCCCTGCTCCATAGCTTTGAAACACGTTTTTTTTTATCAGTCAGGTGATTTGCAAACCTTTGTTCTCAGTCTGTAGTTTCTCTTTGTTTTCTTAAGAGTATCTTTTGCAGAGCAAGCATTTTAAATTTTAATAAAACCCAACTTACGGTGTCTTGATTTCTTTCTTTCATGCATGGTGCTCATTACCATATCCACATTCAGGCACATCTTTCTCCGGTAAAAACTTTGTAGTTTTGTGGTTTACATTTAGGTCAATGTACCATTTTGAGTTAATTTTCATGTCAGATGTAAGGTCTGTGTGTAGGGGACATCTAATTGTTCCAGCATCATTTGCTGAAGAGACCATCTCCTTCCTGTTCATTTTGGTCTAAACTGGTTACTGTATTTGCGCGAGTCTCTTTTTTGGGGCTCTCCATTTTGGTCTATTGATCCGTGGGCCTATTCTTTCAACCATGCCTTCTTGATTGTAGTAGCTTTATACCAAGTCTCGAAATCAGGGAATGTGCTGCCTCCAGCTCTGTTCTGTGTAGCAGTGTGTTGGCTAGTCTAGTACCATTGCCTTTCCATAGCAATTTTAGAATCAATTCATCGATATTTCCCAAACGCTTGCTGACATTTTGAAAGGGATTGCATTGAATCTGTAGATTAAACTGGGAACGACTGGCATTGTAACAATTGTGAGTCTTCCAGTCCAGGAACACAGAACATATCTCCAATTATGTGATGTCTTTCATGCGTGTTTTATCATTTTCAATATATATCACTCTCTCATTGCCCTTGAGTTGATGCCCATTCACAGGGACCCTAGAGGACAGGGTAGAACTGCCCTTGTGAGTCGCCAAGACTGTAACAGTTCACAGGAGTGGAAAGCTACATCTTTTCGCCTCGGAGCGGCTGGTGGTTTTGAACAGCTAGATGCCATCAGGATGCCTTTAATACTTTGATTATATATATATATATATATATATATATATATATATATATATATTCCTATGTGTGTTGTAGAGTTATGCCTAAGCACTTCATTTTGTGGAGAGTGGGGTGGGGTGACTGGCTAATAATCTGGCTGACCCGAGGCAGTGGGAGTGACCTAGCAGTCCCTGTTCAGTACTTCCCCTTCCCTGGTCAGCAGAAAGTGTTTATTGTTTCCCCCTCCCCCCTCTTTGTTGTTGCTGACATTCACAAACTTGCCTCTGATTGTTTTCAACAAATACTCCCCAGGGGAAAAGACTGTTCCTAAAGGGTCACGTCCAATCAAAGCAGCCCTGTGAGTGACATCCTCTAGAAGACAACCGGTTGGCTCAAATAATCACAGTTCTCTGGGAGCGGGCTTTGAAGGAGCTATAATCCCACGCTGGCTGATGCTGGCTCCCACTGGGATTTCTTCCGTGCCTTCTTCTTCTGATAGTCCAATTGATGTAGCTTATACCTTTTGAGTAATGTTCCACACCTCTTGGATGTTATGCGGTTTTCCTTAATCCCTTTCTTCTTGTTTCAGTTGGGAAGTTTCTCTTGAGGTGCCTTCACGTTTACTGACTCTCTCTCTGGCCGTGTCTATTGGAGCCTGTCTTCATTTCTGTGACCGTGCTTTAACATTTAGCCTTGCCTTTTTACTTTCCATGTGCCTGCTGCCGTGACCCAGCTGGTCGATTGCCCACTTGTTCCACTGCACCCTTTGTGGTATCCGTTCTAATTGTCTGAAATCTCTTGTCTGATCAGTCCAACATTCGTGTCATATTTGAGTCTGCATCTGATGATTGCTTTCTTTCTTCAGACTTTGTTTTCTTACCTCTTGCTTTGTCTTATCCTTTTTGGTGACAACTGAACATATTGTATAAGGTGATTGATAGTCAGGTAGATATAGGCTGTTAGTATGAGCATTTCTGTCAGTCTAGCTGGTAGGTAACCCCCCACCCCCCAAATCAACTCACGCCATCCTGTCGATTGTGACTCTGCAGAAATGTTTAAAGGAGTAGAGAACCTCATCTTCCTCCAGCAGAGCAGCTGAAATGGTCAGCTGTTCAACCAGCAGTCCAACGCTTAGCCAACGATGCCACCAGGGCTCTGAGGCCTACCACACCCAATGCGGCGGGGCTCTCCCCTCCACGCAGGCCTGGCCCTGGACAGCTTCTAAGAGCAAACGGAATCCAGAGCCTTCAGGGTGGCGTGCCAGGAGATGGCTAGGAGTTAGGCCGTGTTTAATACTTGTGGTAGCCTGCGTGATTATTCCGCTAGCGCTCATCATCCTTCCTCCCCCGTCACTGTAGCCTTTCCTTTTGCACTGCCGCAGAGCGAGTCCGTTAGCCTGTCTGCAATCTTTTATCTATAATTTATTACTGCACTGTCACGTTGTTGGGGTGGTGATGAGTTGTCAGAGAAAGAGGATGCTCTCTAATCTTCCCTGGGGGAGCAGTGGTTACTGATTGGCCTGCTATCCACAAGTTCAAACCCACCAGCTGCTCTGAGGAGGAAAGATGAAGTTGGCTGATCCTCTTTAGAAACCCTAAGGAGCAGGTCTACTCTGTCCAGTAGGGTCTCTATGAGTCAGAATCAACTCAATGACAGTGGGTTGGGTTTGGGTTTACTGTCTTTCTATCCCTTCTCCATGGGTAGAGCTTAATCCCTCCTAGTCCCTTCCCTACGACCGAATTCCAGTATAGTTTCTTTTTCTCTGTTTTCTTTTGATGCTCTGTATAGGCGGGCCTTCAAGAAGTTCATGGGAAAAGTCTATTTCCTTTAAAATTCTATTTTCCATGAAGTACACACAGCACACACACATAGCACGCACACACACACAGCACGCACACACACACACACACACCACCACCATCAAGTCTATTCCAATTCATAGTGACCGTCTATAGCAGCGGTTCTCAACCTGTGGGTCACGACCCCTTCGGGGGTCGAATGACCCTTTTACAGGGGTCACCCAATTCATAACAGTAACACAATTGAAGTTATGAAGTAGCAACAACAATAATTTTATGGTTGGGGCGTCACCACAACAGAGGAACTGTATTAAAGGGTCACGACATTAGGAAGGTTGAGAACCACTGCCCTATAGGTTTCCAAGACTGTGAATTTTCAGAGAACCGACACACACACACACACACACACACACACACATCTGCCTTCCCTCACTTACAACAGACAAGGAGCCCTGATGGGACGAGTTAGACAAGAGGTCTTGAGAGGACCAAAGTACAAATGAGGGTTTTTAAATTTTTGTTTTTATCATGGATGAAGTTTTCAGAGTTGTCTTCTGATAAAGTCCTTCCCCCTGGAGGTTCGGTCTGAAAGGGTTTCTGGGATGGCTACTCTCCCTCCACGATGAGACCTGATGGAGCGGTGCTGGGGCATTCAGCTGCCAATCAAAAGAGCCATGATTCAAACCTATACCGGTTAGGCACCGGAGAGAGATGTGGTAGACAGCTTCTGCAAAGATATACGCCTTGGGTGTGCTTCTCTCCCACTGCCTTTGAGTGAGTGCTGTGGGTATGCGATGTAGGGTAGGGTTGGAGGTGGCTCGGTGGCCAGGCAGTGTGTAGTTAGATTAGGGTGATGTTAAGGAAGAAACCTGGCAGGGCCATGGCTAAGGGGCTCAGTTACTAACTGAAAGGTGGCAGTCCAATCCTCTTCCCGAAAAATATGTGGCGGTGGGCTTCCTGAAAGGTGCACAGCCTTGGAACCCCAGGTGGCAGTTCTACTCCGTCCTACGGGCTACTGTGCGTCAGAATCCACTCGGTGGCAAAGAATCACTGCTCCCGCCCACCCTCTTCTTCCTTCCAACTGCCAAGGCCACACAGGGACCTTTCTCAGGTCATCCCATGGGCAGCTGCCTGGTGCCTGGAGGAAAACCTGCCTAAGGGTGAGGACCCCAGGAGCTTCCCCCTGCCGTGCTAGTCCACACGCTGCTCCGGTCACTCCCAAATAACTATCTAAAGAGGCAAGGGCCGTGCCCTTGGCTACACGATGGGCTGGTGTTCAAGGGCACCAGCTCCTCCAGGAAAGAAACAAGCAGCAGGCGGCCTCTGGGAAGAGTTTCAGTCTTGGAAACCGGACGGGGCAATTGCACCCTGTCCCATCGAGTCACGATGAGTCAGAATCGCCTTGGCAGCAGGAGGGCTTAGGGTCCCAATGGCATCAACAGCCATTACTCTAAACACACACACACACATACACACACACCCCTCTGAACTCAGTGCCATGGTGTCGGTTCTGACGCACAGTGACTGGATAGGACTGAGTAGAACTGCCCTGTCGGGTTTCTGAGATGGTCCATCTTCACAGGAGTAGAAAGCCTCATCTTTCTCCCACAGGCAGCTGGTGGTTTTGAACTGTTGGCCTGGCAGTTAGCAGCCCCACGTATCACCCACGAGGTAAACAAACAGCGCCTGTCGATTCTTTCTGGAGGCACCTGACTCTCCAGGTTTTGGGGTGGCGGCTGGTTGGCCCCGCAACCTCAGTTTTCCGGTAGGTTAAAAAAAAAACCCTTGGTTTTCAGTGTGTTTAGCTTTTTCTTGTTATAAGGATGGGACTAGTGATTTCCAATATATGTTTTTTTACATGTAGGAGGTGAAACCTTATTGTGGCCAGTTTTTATGTCCCTCCACCACAGGAAGTAAGCGTCACTGAGGGCCACAAAACCAGAGGGCTCTGTCCCTTGGAATCATCAAGGCATGGCCACTAGAGTCGTGGAGTTGTTTGCAAGTGGGGAATCATAAATTCTCAGAATAAAGGCCCCCAGATTAAAAAATCTCTATGGGCTCGCTCGCTCCTGCTTTCGCAATGACATAGCATGGAACGTTTTCCATGATCCACCTCACCAGCCTCATCCCTCCCCACTTCCCCCACTCCCCCTCTCATTTCATTTTCCTCCTGTCCTTCAAGCCCAACAATGAACTCCGTCTCACACCCAGAGTCTCAGCCTCACCCTAAAGTCGCTGCGACCCTCAGATGCCCCTTCAATGTTGCCTAAATCATGGTAGACCCTCAACGGCCATTTGTACATCCAATGAGAGAATACAATTACGAAGCTCTTAACACAGTGTGTGGCACTGGGATTAACAACAATTAATCTCCACCATGCACCTGACTTGTGCCTGGTATTCTCTGAAGTGCTTAGTGGGTATTAATTAATTTTGTTTTCATAACCTCAAGTGTTGTGTACTATTATTAGTCCCATTTTAAAGGGGTGGATGCTGAGTTGAAGTGAGCAAGGTTAGCCAGCTGCAAAGAGCCGGAGCTGATACTGACATGCAGGTACTGTTCAACAGTGGGTGATCATTAACAGGAAACTCCCACTCTTTGGACTCCCCAGGTTACTGTACCCACAACATCTCTCCTTTCCGGATGACTCCCATGTAACTTACCAAGAAATGGAGCCGCAGAGAGGTTAGGTCACTTGCCAGGATGACACAGTTTATAAAAGTTGGAACGAAAGTTCAAAGCCAAGTCTGCCTGCTTGAAAGTTCAAAATCTTTCCAAGTTCTAGCCTGGCCTCTGATGTGATTGAGTACATTTCTTAATATAGTTCTTCAACCCAAGTCTCTATAACCAAATGATTGGGGGGTCTATAGAAACAGGGCGTGTGCCACACAAACAGAGGGGATCGGTCAGTTTTCATTGCCACCCCACTGGCTATACGGATGAGTCATCTTTGAAACAGCCTCAGCAGAAGGAGAAACTCTGAGGACCTCGGAAGAGCGTGTCTAAGATCTCTCTCTGAAATGGGGGCGGCTGCTCAGAGCAGATGCACCAGAGAATGGGATGGAGACTGAGACTATGGGGTGGGCACCTTCTCCTGATCTGGCCAGAGACTATGGAGCTGTGGGACAGAGTGGCAGACAGACTGGCTTCCCAGCCCAGGGAGGCCAAGGAACCATGTGGCTGAGAGAGTCAGGACCGAAGAGAGACTTGGCTCCCGAGTGGTGGAGAGGCTATGAACCAGAGAGAAAGAGACTTGGCTGCTGACTAAGAAGACAAATGACTGTGTCCTTCACTGTTTGCTGACCCTGACTTGTGGTCACCAGGTGGTTACAAGCCAGGCTGTGATCTGAAAGGTCAGACCTTAGAAACCACCAGCCACCCTTCAGGAGAAAGACAGGAACTTTATAACCAACAAGAATTACTGAAACCCAAATGAAGGCTGAGCATGATAGTGGGACAGGAGGAAAGTAAAAGGAAACAGAGGAACGAGCTAGGAGGCAACGGCATTTATAGAGGTCTGAATGCAGGCATGTACATATGTAAATATATATGATGATGGGGAAATAGATCTATGTGCATCTATTTATAGGTTTAGTATTAAGGTAGCAGGTGGACATTGGGCCTCTACTCAAGTGCTCCCTCAATGCAAGAACACTTTGTTCTATTAAACTGGAATTCCTTGATGCTCACCTTCCCTACATGATCGCTGAAGACAAAGTTGGTGCATAAGCAAATGTGGCAAAGAAAGCTGATGGTGCCTGGCTATCAAAAGATATAATGTCTGGGCTCTTAAAGGCTTGAAGATAAACAAGCAGACATCTAGGGGAGAAGCAACAAAGCCAACATGGAAGAAGCACACCAGCCTGTGTGATCATGAGATGTTGATGGGATCAGGGATCAGGCAGCAAAGAAGAAAAAACTCATATCATTGTGAATGAGGGGGAGTGCGGAGTGGAGACCCAAAGCTCATCTGTAGGCAACTGGACATCCCCTTACAGAACGGTCTCAGGGAGGAGATGAGCCAGTCAGGGTGCAGTGTAGCACCAATGAATCATACAATTCTCCTCTAGTTCTTAAATTCTTCCTACCCCCACTATTATGATCCCACGTCTACCTTACAAATCCGGCTAAACCAGATGGCATACACTGGTACATAAAGGAACTGGAAACACAGGGAATCCAGGACCGATGATCCCTTTAGGATCAATGGTGAGAGTGGCCATACTGGGAGGGTCGAGGGAGGGTGAGGTGGAAAGGGGGAATGGATTACAAGGTTCTACATATAACCTCCTCCTTGGGGGATGGACAACAGAAAAGTGGGTGAAGGGAAATATCAGACAGTGTAAGACATGACAAAATAACAATAATTTATAAATTATCAAGGGTTTGTGGAGGGTGGGGTGGGGAAGGAGGGTAAAACTGAGAAGCTGATATCAAGGGCTCAAGCCCAAAGCAAATGTTTTGAGAATGATGATGGCAACAAATGTACACATGTGTTTGACACCATGGATGGATGTATGGATTGTGATAAGAGTTGTACAAGCCCCCAATAAAATGATTTTTTTTTTAAAGTTACATTCTTGGAAACTCACCCGGACAGAAACTCACCCTACCCTCTTCTTCCCAGGTCGCTATGAGTTGGCATCGATCCAATGAAAGTGAGTTTGCTTGTGTGTTCTTAAATTAAGTTCCCTAATAAGCTCCTAATAAGTTGTGAGTATTGTTTGTGAGTTCTGTGTGGCTATTACAAGGAATTATCAACACCCAACACAGTGGGATGGAGGAGCGCTCGCTGTCAGACTATATAAAGAAGGCGGGCTCAGGGAGGCTTGTCTGAGCCGGGTCCTGGCGATAGGGAAACTAGAGGAGGTCGGATAGGGCCCTCAGGGCTGCTTGCCTCAGGGCTGTGTCTACTAGAAAGGAATGCCTTTTCCATCTTGTCATTCATCACGCTCCAACTCTTTTTCCAAAGCACAAGTGAAGAGCTCTCTTGCCATAAAACTTCTCCAGGCTCTCCATGCCCTCACCCTCCAGCTTTCCTGGTCAACCTCTCCTTCCTCTGAACTCCCTCCCTCTACTCACCCTCGGCGCAGCAATCCAGCCTCATCATAAAAAACACCGGCTTTGTGCTCAGGCAGCCTTGGGTTCAAATTGTGGCCCTTCTGGGTGACCTTGAAGTCCCTGAATGGCACAAATCGTTTGAGCTCAACTAGTCATCTAAAGGTTGGTGCTTCAAACCCACTCAACAGTGCCTCAGAAGAAAGGCCCGTGGATCTACTTCCGTAAAGACTACAGTGAAGAAAATCCCACAGTTCCATTCTGTGACACATGGGGTCATCGTGAATCAGAATTCACTCATTGGCAAGTTTTGTTTATTGGCTGGTTGGTTGGTTAAGTGACTTTGACCCTTTGCTTGACATTTAAAGCCTTGATTTTTGTCCTCTGTGAATTGATGCTAAGAAAATACCACTGTCATAGGTTTGGTAAAAATATATAGTACATGTAGCTAAGTGCTTATTGAAGCCCTTATCACATTGTATTCCAATGAACTATGTAACTCTCCATCACTTGACTGCCAGGTAGGAATTGATCCTGATTTATCTCCTTGTCTGTAGCACCTAGAATGGTGAGTTAGTTAGTTTATTGTCCCAACCTGGCCGATCAACACATGTGGGATAAATTGAAGGGCGGAGGGATAAATGGCTCGGTGAGCCTCGCCTTTCTAGTTCTCGGGTCTCTTGCTTTGTGATGGTCGGACCAGGGTGCAGCTGCCTTAACAGTTCCCTGCTTCAGCTGGCAAGGCTGACTTCCTGCAAGACATCCCGAAGGAGAAGCCACATGGACCTACCCTGATGCAGCCCTGGGTGCTGGAGCAGCCGTGTGGAGACCCCTGCCAGCGCTGAGATGCTTACACGTTCACTGACTTGGCTTTCCTCCTGCAGTCGGCATCATGGTATGTGTTTTGTGAGATGGAGGAGGGCTTTGTGGATCGGTGTGGGACATATGGGCTAATGTTGAACTTGTGGGCTTGGGCAGCACTGGGTTGGGATGTTTTCTTGATGCATACTTACCCTTTACATAAAACTCTCTCTTATACATGCGTTTTGGTGGATTTGTTTCTCTGAAGTACCCAAATTAACACAAATGGTTTAGAACAGGTATCAAATAACTATCGTAAGTGAATAACAAGAAAAGAAAAAAGTGAATCTTTGATTCTGGTCTTACAATTTCACTTGTAGAAAGAACCCTTGCCTCATATAACTGCAACGTTGGAAGATATCTTACCAATCGGCTTCCAGAGACTCCTCATCTTGCTTGGCTCTCACCTGCCCTTAGTCATGCACGTTGTGTAGGCCATCAGTGTACACACAACACAATGGCCTTGTTAAGAGATTGTGATTCCTCTTCCCTCCTCTTTTCTTCCATCGTCTTCTGTCTTTTCCATGAAATGCTAGTGCAGGTTCGCTAAAGGGATTCTATGAACCTCTGAAGGAGTCGGGATTTAGCCTGAAGAATACTCACTCCTCCAGCCCATCAGCCCGAGGATCTTTCTGAGTCTCCTGCCAGGAGTGCGGTACTTGCACACTCCTGGTGAAGGGAAGTTCATCTTCTCAGAAGGTAGAGGTTTCATTGTTGGACAGCGTGGATTATTAGAAAGCCCTACCTTGTCTCAAGCTGAAGTGAGCCTCCCAGTAACTTCCTCCCAATAGTTTCCATCTGGCCTCTTGGGTGGCGTGGCATTGCTCGCATCCCTTCAGCTTGCTGGGTTTCCGCCCAACTTCTCCCGCTTTGACACTGGAGCCTCTAGGGGGCAGAGTGAAAAGGTCCGTCATCAAAACTTCTCTTTGGGGCGAAGGCATTGATATGAACCTCTTACCTCCCATTACTATATTTGTGTGATTTCCTGGGGCGTGTCCCTGGAACCAAGGCATTTATAGTCTAAAGTCAACCCATTCATAAGACAAAGCCTTCCACCCATAAAAGAGAGACGTTTGTTGAGGTGCTGCAGGATAGATAGTGACAGAAGGTTCCATTTGCCTCCTAATCTCTTTTGTTTACTTCCCTCAGTTGCTTGAATCTTCCCCCATGATAGCCTCAGTTGGATTGATAAGGAGTGTTTCTGGAATCACTACTGTACAAAGGTGATAGGCTTTGTTAGCCACTCACATCTTAGTCTAATTTGCCCTAGTCCATCCTATCCCCCGTCACCTTAGGATCGTCCCTGGGATGGAATTTCAGTCAATGGCAGCTTCCACAGGGTCTCTCCAGAGTGGGCCAGCAGCACTCACCGTGAAGTAAACATCCAACTTGCAGATCTGGACTGCATCCCTTTAAGTTCAGTGTATTGTCGATCCACTCAACAGTATGTGTTTGAGCACTTCCCATGGGCCAAGCCTGTGCTGGGTGCTGGAGGTCCGTGGGGTACAGTCATGGATGTGAGAGGTGGATGGGGAGAAGATGTGTGAAGGGGACCTGAGTGAAGGAGTGAGCCCTGAGAAGGCCTGGAGGGAGAGTGCTCCTGAGAGAGAAGGGCGGTGTGCAGCACAGGTAAGAGCGGACACATCTGTAGAGCAGGGAGGCCATGGGTGGGAGCAGAGTTGGGACAGGGGAGGGCAGAAGGTCACGGAGGAGAGGAGAGTGGAAGACCTGGTCTTGTCAGCTGTGGTAGAGGTTTGATTTTAGTCTGTGGGTCATGCACTAGGGTTGGGGGGCGAGGGGGCGAGTGCTGGTACAATCTCATTTGCAACTTGAAAATGCACGTTCTGGATGTTGTGTGGGGTGCTGGAGGTAGATAAGGGGGAAGTGGGGGGCGCGGAATTAAGTGGCCAGCACATGTAGGTAACTGGACACTGGACATGGGAGGCAGGAGTTGAGAAAAAGGCAAGGAGGAGGCTGTGGGTGATGGTGAGAGAAAGAGATCTGAGATCATCTCTAAAGGCATTGCGAGGGTAAATGGAGGCAGGAAAGGTAGGGCCCTAGGGAGGGAAAGGGGGAGATAGAAGGATCCCACAGCTGAGGTGCTGACCTGGCTCTGCCATCAGTTTGCTGAGTGGCCTGGGAACGTTTCCCTGGTCCTGCCTGCGTGACAGGGTACCCTCATGGTACACGGTACACAGTGACTCACATTTGTCTGTCCCCGTCGCTGTTGTCATTGTCATGAAGGAGGGTTCTCTACCCATCCTCGTTTTCTCCACCGAGTGCATCCTGCCCCTCAGACATAATTGCCACAAATCCTGCCTCACGAACATCATGTCTGTATGGTATGCGTGTTAGGGGCCTTCCAGTCAGTTCCAGCTCATTGTGACCCCTAGTCCTGGGTCATCCTCTGAATCACTCCTCTGCTGGAGCCACTGTTCCATGCCGTCAGTCAGTGCGTCTCACTGAGTATCTTATTGCTTTCAGGCGGCCCCTCTACTTTACCAAGCATGATGTCCTTCTCCAGGGACTGTGCCTTCCTGATAACATACCCAAAGTATTTCAGACAAAGACTCATCACCCTTGCTTCTAAGAAGCATACAGGTTGTACTTCGTCCAAGATTGATTTGTTCATTCTTCTGTAGTCCATGGTGCATTCAAAATTCTTTGTCAACTCCATAATTGCATAAGTTTCCATCCAATCTTCCTGTGGCAGTTACATAATCTGTCAATTTCAGGAAGGAGTGGAGTCTGGCCTGTCAATCGGGTCGCAGCTTGATGATCTCATTTGGAGGCCTGAAGGAGATACCTAGCTCACTGGAGGTGGGACACATTCACTCTCTGCCAGACAATCCTGCTGACAAGACACATGGATCTACGCTAGAGTCTGGAGCTGGAGCAGCCCCGTGGAGACCCCTGCCAGCGCTGAGATGCCTCTACTGCCACTGGAACCACACGACATCCCACCCACTGGCCTGTGATCTTCCTGCATTTGGCATCATTGCATTTGTGGCGTGAGTCTGCAAAGGAATTTATAGATTGGTATCTGACATATGGACTAATATCGGACTTATGGACTTGATCTGGATTGGGTTGGGATGTTTCTCAATAAACCATTTCTCTTTTATATAAAGCTCTTTCTTATATACACATGAATGTTTAGGAATTTGTTTCTCTAGTCAACCCAGCCTAACACACTTCCTTATTTATTGTTCAGCTTTCATATGCATTGGAGGCCCTTGGAAACATCTGGGTTTGGGTCAGATGCACCTTAGACGTTAAATTGACATCTTTGTTTTTTTAACACTTTAATAAAGAGGTCTTCTCTAGCACATTTACCCACTGCAACGCATCATTTGATATCTTCACTGCTGTTTCCATGAGCATTGAGCGTGGATCCAAATAAATGAAATCCTTGACCATTTTAATATCTTCTCCATGGATCATGCATGATATTATTTATTGGTCCAGTGTGCTACATAATTTCATGTCCACTTGATAAATAGGTTATAGGGGTGGAATCTAGTTTGTCAATCAGGTCACAGCCTGGTTGATGTCTCCTTGTAGGTGTGGCTTTCTCATGAGGATTCTGGGAATTTCTTCCGTAAAGGTGGGACACGCACTCTCTCTGCCTTCCCTTTCCTGCTGTTGATACAAATCAGAGCTGGAAGAGCCAAGTGGAGACCCTCTCACCAGTGTTGAGAAGCTTCCACTGCCATGGGATACACAAGACTTTCTACGTACTTGTCTGTGATCTTCTTACATTCGGCATCATTGAATGTGTTGTGTGAGTCTGCAGAAGAATTTATGGGCTAATATTGGACTTGTGGGCTAGTATGAGACTTATGGACTTGATCTGGACTTGGCTGGGATGTTTTCATAATATACAGTTCCTCTTTGATATAAAGCTCTCCCTTACACACATATGAGTGTCTCTGGATTTGCTTCTCTAGTCAACCCAGTCTAACACAGTCCAGTTATGAGAAATTTTGTTTACATTGAGGTGTAAACAAAGGGTGTATTCTTTTATCTTTAACAGTAAATACTTCAAGTACTCTTCATTTTCAGCAAGCAAGGTTATGCCATCTGCATATTAAAGGTTGTTAATTAGCTTTTCTTCCATCCTGATACCATGTTCTTCTTCATATCGTTCAGCTTTGGGGAATATTTGCTTAGCATACAGATTATACACTTACGGTGAAAGGATACAACCTTGACACACACCTTTCTTGATTTTAAACCAAGCAGTGTCCTCTTTCTCTGCTCGAACGACTTTCTTTTCATCTATGTTACATGTTCTGAAGGAGTACGGTAGGTGTTCTGGATTTCCTGTTCTTTGCAATGTTACCAAGTTTATTATGATTAACACAATTAAATGTGTTTGCACAGCCAATTAAAAAATAAGCATCTTTATTGTCTTCTCAGTTTTCATCATAAAAAAGTAAAAACACTGCCATTGCCGTCCTTCTGACTCACAGCAACTCCACATAGGATGTCCGAGGCTTAACGCTTTCTGGAAGCAGACGGCCTCCTCTGCCTCATGCAGAGCAGCGGGATGGCCAACTCCTGACCCCAGCACCACTGGGGCCCTGCTTTCGTCATAGAGGGAGGACTTGCAAGAGGGAATAAGCGCATTTGGTCATAAAATGGAGGATCATTACATTGTGCTAAGATGCATGGCCCCCGCTAGTTTAACACATATTTTGGAGAGACACAAATCACAGTGCTGTCTTTTATATGCTTCCAGCCTAACCTTATAAGGTGCTTTATGGTTGGTGACCCAACTGATTTTCCAGGAACTTTTAAATAACAATATGCTCCTTATTTTAAACCTCATTAAAATCTTTGTCATTTACCTTAATTTATTTTGTCTTTGAAATACTTTCATATGGTTGGAAGAAGTCTTTTAAAAATGTTCTCCGGAGCAGTGTGGGTTTCAGAAATTTATTAGCAAGAAAGAATTCATTAATATTAATCAATTTACTTATTTTTCCAGTTGCCGTATATCTTTTGAAAGACCAGAGTTAATTCAACATTTTCTTGCTAATACCAGTATTTATTGTTTTCTTGGTAAGCAGTTTGTCCGTATCCCCCTCCCTCCCTCAGGTTCTAATTTCTTGCGTTTGCGATCATTGCTGATGCTCTGAAGGCCTTGCCAAAATTAATTCATAAAAATTAGAAGTCAGGGTCGTCAGTGAACACATTTGGGGATTTTCTTTCTTCATTTATTAGAAAGGCAGCAGTAATTTGAGAAGCAGCTTGTTTAACTGCCTGGTCCGCATAGTTATTTCTTTTCATTTCCTCCGTCTTAATGAGTTTTGAAGGTCAGATGCCCTGGGCGAAGTTGGCACATCCCTCAGTCAGTTGTGGAGCCATATCTTTATTTCAGTTGCAAATAGAATGTTACTAGTCCCCTGGTGGAAGCAGTCCTTTTTATTTCATGTCTTCACCTTTTCTTATTACAATGGTAACTACATCTGTTATCTGTTTATCTTGGCAACACAGTTGCCATCACACTCTAGAGCGAGTCTGTAAGGTCCCCCTTTCAAGGCCAGTTAACACAAGCCAGACTTGAAGCCTCTTTTAGGTTGTCTGTCTTGTGTTCTCAAATGCTGGGACCCAGACTGTTGAGGTATGGTAGTCTACATTTTCCTAGTCACGCAACCCTTCTAGCCTTTCAGGCTTTAACGAAACTCCCTTTCTTTCAAAAAGTGCTTAGGTCACTTTGAAAGGGTTTGCTTGGACATTTTTGCATTCAAGGCTGACCAGTAGAAGACCTTGGTCAGAACAAATTAATTTTCATTAATTCCGGAAACTTTTAGGACTATTTAATTTATACAAGTGTTTATTTATCATTAAACCAATTATAGTGAGCATTAAAAAAAAGCTTTAATCTAATGTAATAATACTATCCAGAGTTAGGAAAGTGTAATCTTTTCATAACCCCATCTGCACAAGGGTCCCTGGTGACACAGTGGGTTAAGTGTTGAGCTTCTAACTGCAACGTCAGTGGTTAAAAACCAGTGATCACTCAGTGAGAGAAAGATGAGGTTGTCTGCGCCTATAAAAATTTCATTTTGGAAATTCCACCTACTACTCTGCCCCTAAATGGCAGTGAATAGGATCTTATACATTCTTTGTAATATCCTTCAGTGGGACTATTAGCATAATACATTAATATGACCCTTTTCTTGGTCTAGTTATCCCAACAAAAAAATCATTTATCACTTTCCAAATATACCGATTTATATCAACCTTTCTCAAAGTAGATATAGACGCTCCGGCACAAGAAGAGTCCTTTTGATCCATCACCACATCCTTCCCACGACAACTGGGTCCTTCTCCAGCCTTTCTCACCTCAGAAGAAAACGTCACAGGGACCCAGGTGCTCAAGAGGAAAACTTGAGGATCATTGATATTCATTCTGTCCCCCACCTCTCACATCTAACCCATCACCACGTCCTGTTGACCAATCTTACAGATATATGTACATGATTCCTGTACCTCTCACTGCCCTGCGCCAGAATACCATCACCTTTTACCTAGAAGATCGCACCGTCTCCTCACTTGAACTGCCTGCTTCTGGTCTGCCTCCTTCCACCCCATTTTCCCCACCGCCACCCCAGTTATATTTTAAAAATATGAAAGGCACTACCCTTCTGTTTAACATCTCTGATGATAGATGAATGATGGAATTGAAGAAATTCTTCATGTCACCAAAGGGTTTTCTTGATCTGGACTTCTCTGCCTACAATTCCCAAGTCCTATAGACCTCTTAATTTCTCAAAACAACCAAACTCTCCCTGCTTGCAGTGTTTCTCACTCGCTGTTCCCCTTGAATGACTGTCCCCTTCTCTTGACTGGCTTCAATTCGTTAGTAAATTTCAGTTCAAAACGTTACCTCCTCAAGGAATCCTTCCCTGACTTCCCTTTCTGGAGACTGGTCTCCCCTGTATTCTGCAGCCTTTGGGCTTTCTCTTGAAGACACTGAACCCACTTGTAAGGACATGTCTACCTGTGTTGGTTACTTGTTACTGGATATCAGCTGCCTGAAGCTGGAGTCAAACCCACCTCGCCATGGCTCGGTCAGACCTATGCACCACAGCCACCTCTTGCAGGCCCTGAGTGACGATTGCACCCCGCTCTGGGTGGCATCACATCTTTCTTTTGCATTTGGACAGTCCTTTGTCTCTCTGACAAGTCATCTCATGGAAGAAACAGATCAGGAGTGTTAGTGCCTTTTAGTTGCATTCCTGGTCCCTGCAACCCCAGGGACTTCAATGTCATCTGGTTGAAGGGCAGCGAAGAGCATCCAGAATAAACCCAACAAACACCTGGTGGAAGAGAACAAAGGCAATTACTCCAGCACTAGCCAAGCATGCATGACACTGACCCAGGGAGGTGCCACATCCCAGATCACCTCTGAGTGACTTATAGGATCCTGGCTGAGCCCTTGTGAGGATCGCAAATCTTCCCAAAGTGGCCAGCAGTGAGTGGGCGGCAGGTTGTGTGGGCCATCGCTCTCTGTGTTCCCAAAGCCCGGCGTCACCAAGGAGGAACCTGGAATTTCTCACTGCCTCGCGGGTCCCATAATGCCATGGTGAGAAGCACAGACTCAAGGCTGATTGGGTTTCAACTCTGGCTACAGCATTTTTCAAGTTGCGTGATCTTGGGTCGCTTACTAAGCCTCTTTGTGGCTCGGTTTCTTTGTAAAATGGGAGTAAAAAGAAAATGCACACGAGTGATTCCTCATAAAGTAGATCCCATAATAGCACAAGCAACTTGTATTCGACGACGAACCTAAAGTTTGGTGGTTCCTGTTCACCCAATGATGCCGTAGGAGAAAGGTGCTGTAACCTGCTTCCGTAAGTCGTATTGCCTAGTGAACACTGTGGAGTTCAGTTCTGCTTGGTAACCCAGGGCCTCCTCATGAGTCAAAAATGACCAGGTGGAAGCAAGTGTGGCTTGGTCTTACTGTGCCTAGAACGGTGGCTGGCATACATTAAACTATATGTGTGTCATCTTATTCTGATTCCAAACACCTTGTGCTATTAATATTATGGCTATTATTTTAAAATGCATTCATTTTTATAGTAATTATATATAGCAAATCATTTGCCAATTCAATAATTTGTACATATAAAAATCCATATCACTGAATTCCCCCATGTAAATGTGGCTCTTAGATTTTCAGTGTTAAATATTTATTAGGTGTGTAATGAATATCAGCCGTAGGTGAGACACTGTTCTAGGTTAGGGATCAGCAATGAACACAATGAAGTCCCTGCTCTCGTGGCCATGGGATTGTAGTAAATCCTCAGATTGTTTTTCATGATATGTAATATTTCAAATATATACAAAATCAATATGCCAGAGACTCATTTACCCACACTCAAATTTGATTAATGTTACCACTCAGTCATATTTTCCTTATATGGATTATGCAACAAAAATTCATTATATATATATATGTAAAACTAAAGAGAGAGGGAGAGAACTTGTGAGTGGGAGAAGAAAAATCATGGGTGGGTGTTTAGGAGCAAATTCCAACAGATCTGTTTCTCTATCCTTCCTTCTAGCTAGGACTCTTTGCTGGTGCTATCAAGGACGCGCTAGCTTGCTGACTGGAAGGTCAACAGTTCAAACCCATGAACTGCTCTGAGGGAGGAAAATGAGGCTATCTGCGCCGATAAAGATTTACAGCCTCTGAAACCCTACACAGGTTTTCCATCAGTCATAATTGACTATATGGCCATGGGTGAAGGGGGTTGACTGGGTTTTTTCCCCCATCTAGTTCTTCTCATTGTGAAGACAAGTGCATGAGCAAGTGAATCTCACTTGCCCAGTGAGCCACTTCTATCCTTGTCTCCTGCACCTCACCTGGGTGGAGGCACCTTTCCATGAGTGTGGCACCCCCCAGGACATGAGAAACCCAGGCAAGAAGTACTCACTACAGCAAATGTTGCTGGTAGAGGCCAAGGTTAACACCAGCATGTTGTGTGCTGAGTGTCCCAGAATGATCAGCCCCCAGCCTGAGCCAACATCACCCTATGAACTCAATCATCCAGCCTTAGTCAGCATATCTGGTGAAGCCCAGGCCGGGGGAACCCAAGCATCTGCCCCAGGTCCAGGAAGTAGTGAACTTTGGGCACCAGGGACTCAGGACACCAAGGAATGAAGATGAAGAAAGAGAGGGCTAGTGGAAAAGTCTTATTCCCACCCCAACCCTTTCTTTCCTCCCTCCCTCTCCCTTAGCATCCCTAGGACCATGCCTTTTGCTAAAGAATTTCCCCAAGTGTTAAAGGGAAATTCTGAACACCTGACTGGAGGAAACCATTTACTGACTCAGGCCTGGCACACCCTGGCCCAGGGTGGGGGCTCTGCAGTGGTTGGTTGTGGTCCCCAGTGCCTCGCCCAGAGCTGGGCGTAGAGTAGAAGCCCATTAAAGGTCACTGAGTGGTGCCAAGCCAACTGCTGAGCAGTGGAGGCAGCTGTGAGGGAACACAGCTTGGAGCTGCCCCCTCCCTCAGGCTGAAGAGCTGGGAACTGTGAGGCCTTTGTGTAAGTCACGCCTCCTCTCTCAGCCTGCTCCTTCTCGGTTAACATTACAAATGTGCTGAATAAGAATTCTTTTTAAAAAAAAATCATTTTATTGGGGCTCGTACAACTCTTATCACAATCCATACATACATCAATTGAGTAAAGCACCCTTATACATTCGCTGCCCTCATCATTCTCAAAATTTGCCTTCCGCTTGGGTTCCTGGAATCAGCTCATTTTCCTCCCCTCCCCCTTTCCCCTCCCCCCTCCCTCATGAACCCTTCATAATTTATAAATTATTATTTTATCTTATGAATAAGAATTCTTTAGATGGTTTCTGTGATCCAGTTTTGCGGGGAGTGATTACTAATAAACTGCAGCAGTTACGTCATTAAATTTGCCCAGTAGCTCTGAGAATTAAAGATCATCCCCATTTCGCAGCCGAGGAAGCCGAGGCTTAGAAAGTGAAGTTTTCTAGCTCACGAGTAGAGGGTGGGCACAGGGCCCTGCACTCCTAAACTTCCCTCTGTGTCCTTTAGTTGTAATAGAGGGCAGGGCACAGACCGTAGGACCAGACTGCCTGGTTAGGCCCCCTCCCCTCCTTCAGATCTATGCTGACTAGCGTGGACTTGGCACAAGCTCCCTGGGCCTCAGTGTCCTTATCTGTGAACTGGGACTAGGAAGAGGCCCACCTCCTAGGACTGGCGTGGCAGCTGCAGAAGACGATGAAGAACTTGGGGCAGAATAAATGAATCTGGGTGTTCTCTGTGAGGTGCTGATGGGGAGCCGCCTCCTTGCACACATCAGTGTTTCCCTGTATGGAGTCCCTGAGTGGTGTGAGAGCGTTTCATCTGGCCTCTGCTGGGCTCTTTGAAAGGCTATGGGGTGTGGCTTTTAAACCCCACAGAAGAGGAAGCAATGGGAATTCCCAGCAGAAAACATGAGGAGGGTCTATTCACACCTCCATACCCTGTCATAGGAGGGGTCTCTCTCTCTCTTCAGGTACCACCATCCCCCTTACACCAAGCTCCAAAAGCATCCCACTGACAGCCAACTCCTCTGGGTATCCCATGCCCAGTTCCTGTGATCTGGCTGGAAAACCACCTTGAATTCCCAGAAACCTGAAGCAGTGTCCTCCCTTTGGGGACCACCTTCAGTGAGAATCGTAGTGGGTTCATACCCCTGAAGGAAGATGGCGTGCTCACTCGTGTCCCCGGTCACATCAAGCACACTTGGCCCTGGCTTTCCAGGGGGTTGTCAGGAGATTGGGCGAGGGTCCCCACCGTAAGGATTTCCCCTTACTTGTTGGGTTGGAGCAGACTTGGGCTCACGGACTGCGGGTTTCTCCAAAACTCAGTTTCCCCAACTGATGGAAAGACTGACTCCTCGCCCGGCGGTTGTGAGGAGTCGGTGAAACAATATCTGTAAAGCCATTAGCCCAGAGACGGCCTCAGACCAACCGCTCAAAAACGGCAGCGACTGCTCTTGTCTGTTTCGCCTCTCAGAACTCATGTCTTCATCTGTAAAATGGAGGCACTGTCCTTACCTTCTTGGGGGTTAATTTTATGACATGTATGTTTTAATATGAAGAGGTGTAAAGGTCTTCCTGAATGCCTACCTTTTAGGTACTATGATATGTTTGGAGGCCCTGGTGGGGTGAGATAGTTATCGGCCAACCTGGCCGATAAACACACGTGGGGTTAACTGGAGGGTGGAGGGATCAATGGCTCGGTGAGACTCACCTTTCTAGTTCCCGGGTCTCTTGCTTTCTGATGGTCCAACCAGGGTGTGGCTGCCTTAGCCAGTTCCCTGCTTCAGCTGGCAAGGCTCACTTCGTGGGAGACATCTCTGAGGAGAAGCCACATGGACCTACCCTGATGCAGCCCTGGGTGCTGGAGCAGCTGTGTGGAGACCTCTGTCAGTGCTGAGATGCTTACATGCTCACTAATTCGGCTTTCCTCCTGCAGTCGGCGTCATGGTATGTGTGTTGTGAGATGGAGGAGCACTTTGTAGATTGGTGTCAGACATATGAGCTAATGTTGGACTTATGGACTTGGACTGGACTGGGTTAGAATGCTTTCTTAAGGTATACTTACCCTTTATATAAAACTCTCTCTTATACACACATGCGTTTCTGTGGATTTGTTTCTCTAGTCTACCCAGACTAACACAGTGGTGCAAGCAGTTGAACACATTTAGTTGCTAATGGAAAGATTGGAAATTCAAATCCACTAAGAGGCACCTCGGAAGAAAGAACCAGTGTCCATGATAACCTTATTTGACATAAGTTCTATTCTGACACGCACGAGGCCACCATCAAGTAGAGCGGATGATAGAAACTTGGAGAAAATATATCTATTGACCATTACTTATACTTGGGCAGAGGTCCAACTTTTTATCTGAATTTTTCATCTCAATTTCCTGTCAATATTCAACAAATCTATGAATTAAGTAATGTGCCTAGAAGCATTCGTCATTTCATTATGGATAACTCACTGCCAGCGAGTCGATACCAACTCACAGTGACCCAATAGAACAGGGTAGACCCTATAGAACATAGGTCACTCAGTGAAAACACACACTTATGTGGGGGAAAGTCTGTGCATGGTGTGTTAGCTGGGCGCTGGGCACTGGGTGGTCAAGAAGTTGGTGGATGCAGAGAAGGGTCAGCAGATCAGATATCATGGCAGGCCACAGAAGATTTCTAGGATTGTGGGCAACCAGGCACAGGCTCCAGGAGAGAGAGAGAGAGAGAGAGAGAGAGAGAGAGAGAGAGAGAGAGAGAGAGAGAGAGATCGCAGCATCTCTTTTATAGATACCAAATATGCCACCACCCCCACCCCCGGAGATGTCATCAGGCTGTGACCTGCCTTTATAGGAGATAGCTGACCGACAAACAATAGAGAATCCCAGCCAAGCTAAGGTGATACAAAACCTAACTATCACAGTCTATCCTTTGTCCTTTGTCGGTACCTGTTCTGTGCACATCTCTTGAACCATGCATAATCTCCAAACAAAGACAACAATAAAATCATACTTGTGCTGACCATGATACACCTAGCACTCGTAGAAATGAAAATCTACTAACCCCATTTGCATCTTTTATAAGTGAGCAAGATAAGCATTTGATCCATCCTTGCAAGAAGAAGATTCTAATAACAACTATGTTCTGCATCTGATCACATGGCCATGGTTATTTAGAAAGAACTGTTCCCAACACCCACTCCATATTCTCCTTGTGTTCAGTCCGTACCTTCGCTGGCTGTGGTTCTTTACATGACATGGCGACCCACACATCCGTTCCTGAAGAGTCTGGGCCGTTAGTCGTCATGTCAGAATTGGGTTACTGTATATTACCATTTATTTTCATTGTAGGCTATAGTAGTACCAAGAGATGACGTAGGAATATCTTGGGTTGCAGACATATTCTTCTTTACCTCCCTTGCATAATTCCAATCCAATTTCCCCGTTGGTATTCAGGATTAATTACATGACTCAATACAGAAACACCATTCTTTGCCTGTTGATCCAGAGGTGTGAAGAACCAAAAATGACCAGAAGGCATTTTTTTTTTTAACTTACCAGAGCAATGACATTGTGTTGTGTCTCCAGGTGGGAGTGTTTTCTTTCTTCCCCTTTGAAACGAGGACCTTCTGACCTGAAGAGCTTAGAGTCACAGGACAGGAAGCAAAAATGTTGCACGGGGCTCACTAGGAGTGATAAAGAGTGGCCCCTCTCCTATGGAGACCCCGTGGATCTGTGTGAGTTGGTTACTGGAGAAGCAACACTGGTGGAGAGCATCGAGGGAGATGTGGGAGAACACTGCCCCAGTTCTCATCCAACCAGGGCAGTAAGTGAAAGCCCATCAGGACTCCTCCTTAGGCTCCCTATTTGGTACTTTCTGATGACTTCTTTAAAAAAAATTTTTTTTCTAATACTTCTTTTTTCTGTATTTCTATTTTTTTAAAAAGATCATTTTATTGGGGGCTCTTACAAACTCTTGTTACTATCCATACACCAATTGTATCCGACATATTTGTACATATATTCCACCGTTCTTTTCTAGACATTTACTTTCCATTGAGTCCTTGGGATCTGCTCCTCTATTTTTCCCTCTCCTCCCCCACCAACCCTCGTGGCTCCCTGATATATTGTAGATTGTTAATTTTCAAATGTCACACTGACCACTGTCTCCCTTCCCCCGTGGTTTCTGTTGTTCGTCCCCCTGGATGGGGGTGTGTGGTTATGTGCCATTCATTGCGATTGGTGTTCCCCTCCCTCCCCACCTCTCCCTCCTCCCTACCCTTTTGGCATCTCTATTCCCATTTCTGTTCCTGGGTTCCATGTGTTGTGAGTTTTGTCTCTTGCCTATAACTTTGTACATGCTCTCGTCTAGTCCAGAGTGGGAAGCGGCACTGGGGTCATGAGAGTAGGGGTGAGGAGGCCTCAAGGGATCAGAGGTATATTTCGTGACCCATTAGTGCTCTACTGTACCCTGATTGACTCATCCCTTCCCTGCAATCCCTCTGTGGGGGGATGGTCCATAGATGGACTTTGGGTCTCCGTTTCAGCTCCGCTCTATTCTCACTAATACATTTTTGTTTGTTTGTTTACTGTTTGTTGTGAATCTTCTGATACTCGTTGCCCGATCTTCATGACACCTCACAATCACACCGGCTGGTGTGCTTCTTCCATGTGGATTTGTCGCTTCACTGTTGAATGGCCGCTTGTTTAACTTTAAGCCTTTAAGACCACAGACACTATATCTTTTAATAGCCAAGCACCATCCTGTGTTTTCACCACATTGCTTATGCACCCATTTTTGTCTTCAGCGATCATGTAAGGCGGTGGGTGACCTTCTGACTTCTTTATGCTCCTAATTTCAAAACATCTTTAAAGGACATCAATTTTTTCCTCAGTTAATAACATTAAAAAGACCATATTGATATGGATAATTCCCAAGGCCCTCAATTCTTTAGGGAAGGACTAAATGGCTGGAATTATTGCTTACATAAATGCCTTAGCCTTGGTGGAGCTTAGATCGAGAAACAAAGTTTATTTTTAATGTTTATTTTCTAATTCCATTCTCCACAAACTTGTGTGAAACCCCTCACATTCACCTCATGGGACCCCCATGCCGGTCATCTTAGTTCTCTCAGCTTCCATGTCTTTTGGTGTAAAATAGGAAACTGGTAGCTCAGGAGATTCTCCTTGTTTCAGTCTTACTTCTACAATTCCTTGGCATTAAAAGAGGCGTAAAAGGCATAGAAATCAGAATCCCTGCAAATGAATCAGTTGATTATAAAAATCAGTCCCATCCAACACCCTCCTTGGGCAACACTGCATGAATGCAGCTGTGTTCCCAAGCAGGGAAATATCTTTGTTGGGGATCAATATTTGAGTCCCCTTGAAGACAGAGCCTGAAATAGGGCTCAGGTAACAAACTCTTCAGTTGGAAGGTGACCCCAAGAGGTTGGATTGATTTAGAGTGGAGATAGTCAAACAGAAAAGAGGGACAACCGAGAAAGGGGATGCTAGATATGTGTGTGGGCAACTGGGGCTCAAGTCCATGGGCCCCACTGAAGAAATGTGTGGCGATTCCTCAGAGTGCACCCTCAGAACAGGAGGTTGGCATGTGCCTCTGTGGGCAGGGTGCCAGTTCATGGTTTTGCAGAATCCCCCAGGATAAGGAGTAGATGGGACACACTGCAGGAGCTTCAGGTGGCCTTGCTGTGGGAGGCAATGGCCAGCACAGCAGCCCTGAGATCTGATGGCCCAGGGAAGAGACAGGGTCACAGATGTCTCTGCTAAAGGAGCTAAGGGTTGCCTTGACTCAAGTGTGGTAAACACCGGGCAATACTGTGCAAATAGAATCCAGCTCCGCAGCTACGTGATATCATAAATCTTGCAAAGTTGGAGGATTTCAAGAAGTTGATGCAAACGATGCGGGGGAACTGCTGGGATCGTCGGCAAAACCTCTGAGCAGATTGGAGGGAAAAAAGGAAGAAGCAGAACAAAATCTATGATGATAATGATACCGTAGGCACTTGAAAAGAGAATGGTGTGATTAAAAGAGGCCCCTGTGAAAATTGCTAAAACACTCGATGATTTCAAATAATTCTTCAAAAATAACCTTTTAATGATTGCACGAAGAACACAGAACTTAAATGCAGGATTCACTGGTGCCGTGGTAGGAGGTTTTCTTTAGAAAAAATATATGCCAATTTCTCACCATCCCAGCACTTGGTTTATTCCCATTCCTTCGCAGAGTTGCTGCATATGAGCAAGTACACCCCATATTTAATATAAAAATGCAAATATATATATAATTAAAATTTTTCATCCGATTCCTTTTTGAAAATGTCAATGAATTTGGGACCTATTTTGCATACGTTCCTTAAAGGGCTTTTCCACCTAATATCTAGTCCCCAAAACATGAATCCAATCTCTTTTCCACGCCGGAGACCATTCCAGTTTATAGCAACCCTGTAGGGCAGACTAGAACTGTCTCATGGGGTTTTCAAGGTTGTCAGTCTTTATGGAAGCAAACTGCCACGTCTTTTTCCCACAGAGCAGTTGGTGGCTTCAAACCACTGACCTTTAGATTAGCAGCTGAGCATTTAACCATCAATATCAAGTAGTTTTTCCTCTACCTACTTCTGTTTGGTTTGGTGAGGGTTAAATGGGATAATATATGTACAATGCTTCAAGTACTGCCATCCAGGACATAAAAGTGATTATTATAAGCTATGTCAGGTCTCTGTCCACATCACTGTCCTTAGATACTATGAAGCCAATAGAACTCCCTAGAGATTGCAATGGGCCATGTGAGCACTCTGTTATCTTGCTTGGTGGTATCTGATGTTGTCGTGTTCTCCCTGGGAATCGCCCCAGCAACCATGCCTTTCCCATGCTGCCCCCGCCTTCCTCAGGGTTCTGCTCTGGGCTTATTGAGAATCCCTGCCTACTAGGGAAGACTGAGCACAGGTGGTGACCACCGCCGAGGGAGGATGCTTTGCCTTGACCGTGTGCTCTATTCAAAGCATCAATGACATAAAATTGCAGACCTGGGTGAGTTTATGTGTCTGTTACTTAATGCATAGCACAAAAACCACACACAAGTGGGTTTTTGCTTTAAAGAAGTGAAATATATTTTCTCACAGTCTGGAGACTCAAAGTCTAATCGGAGCGTCCACTAGCCATGTTGACTCCATCTGAGAGCGTCTCTCTTCGTTTTTAGGGTCTGTCAGTGGTCCTTGGTACCGGTCTTCCCATGTATGTGTGTCACTGCGTCTCCTCTGCTCTTCCATAACTCAGAAATGATTATGTTTTGGAGCTATCCTACTCTGCAGTGGCCTCATTAACAACAAACCCTTGTGTGTTAGGACTACACCATCGCATTTTCATAAAATAATTAATGTCTTCTATTATTTTTAAGTCCTCCTTAATTTCCCTTGTTATAAATATATTTTATTGAAAAAGTTCAAATCTGGCAGATGAAAGTTCTGGAAGTCATGAAATCATACTGTCAGACGTATAGAAGAATATATGCTTATCTCAGCTTGGGTGCCAGAGGGATATAGTGGTAGACTGCGCTGTCTAGGACGATTCCAGCTTTTCTATTTGACCTTGAACAAATTACTTGCTAAACTCAAGGACCTTCCTATGTAACACAATAATTAGTGAGCTCAGAAACATAAATTTAGAGTCAATGAAACTTCAGATCTCAGAATTTAACAATCATAGAGTGAATCAACTGATTAATAGAGTCTTACATGGAGTCCAAATCTCCTCTCTTCATCTTTAGGAGCTAAAGTAGAAAATAGTAGGATGCTATCCATCCATCCATTCATCCAAGCGAGTAGGCATTTAAGCCCTCACTGGTTCATGCATGCATCTAGTAGCCACTAGATTCTCTTGGGGACAGGTCCTGGGCAAGTGATTCCATCCTCAAGGCACTCCCACCACCGCAGAGTGAACTTCCTGCAGGTATCATGTTCTTTCTCCGGGCTACGTCAGTTCCTCTATATGACACTGCACTGGTCTTCAGCCTCCTCAGATTTCGTGACTCTTACCTGCCATGTGCAGATAGTCAAGCTACAGACTGGGTCACACCTGGTTAGATAATTGCCAGGTTCAAGGAAGCTAAATGATACATAGTTAGGAAGAATAGTGATGGGCCCTTCAACCGAAAAGCTTGCAGTTGGTGAATTCATTCACACAGGGATCTGAGCAGGTGCTCACCTGGCTTAGCATGAGGCACAGGCTCCAATCTGGGTCAGCCTCCTGGCATCTGCAGCATCTCATGCCACTTACAAATCCATTGAAAACCAGGCAAATTCGCCTCTACTCCAATGGGCAGTTGGGGTCACCTCTATCCCCAGAGTGTGTTCCAGAAGGAATTGAGCTGAGGAGCCTGATGTTCATTGAGGTCTTGTCTAATGTAAGAGTCTGTGATCCCATGGATAACCAGGGTAGACTCATTAAAAATAACAATAATAATTACATGATCACATGGCCAGAAGCTCTGTAACACCCTCTTCAAGCGGATATATATATATTTGCTTAAAAGCCCAAGTTCTAAGTGGGAGAACAAAAACCCAAAGCAGACACAGCCTGTCCATTCAGAAGGAGGAGGTGAGTGCAAAAGTGCTGTCAATCCTTGGCTGTCCATTCACAGGTCACCACAGAGCAGCCCTTCCCCCAGTGCTCTGGGTCTCAGCAGAGGAAGAAGGGAAAAACGAGCTGCTCCTTGCTTCCCACACCTGCCCCAGCACCAAGATTTACTCTAATCCCACACAGGAAAGGGGCATTTCTCCCCCATCATCCCAGGTGGGGGTGGCAAGTCAGTGCCAGGGGGAGGGGAGGTGACCAAGAGGGAACTCACACAGGGAATTTCATTACCTCCCTGCAGCCCCGGGGCTGCAAGAGCTGCAGCTCACACATCAGATGACTATCTGAGAGAAATGATTTAAATCGACCCTGGAACCTGTTTGGGCATTCAGCTCTGGCAAAGATGAGTTGATGGGGTGAGCAAGGTTTCTTGTGTGTGGTCTTCACACACACACACACACACACACACACACACACACGAACAAACTCTTTGTTTTGATCATTAGCCTACACCTCTCAGCAACTGCCAAGGCCAAACTAAAGACCAGGACCTTTAGAGGAAATGCAAATAATTTTTATCTTTCCTTAGTCCCTACTCGTAATAGATTATTGCCACATGACCCAGCCACCCTTGAACTTACAGCAGCTACAAATATAGCACAGGGATTGTAACAGAGACCGATCTAAAGCCAGCACCATGTCTCAGAAACAACAGTCAACTTCAGAGCACATGAGAAAACAAGAAGGGGGGAGGGAGAGTGGAGTGGGCACCCAAAGCCCATCTCTAGGCAACTGGACACCCCCTTATAGAAGGGTCGCAGGGAGGAGATGAGCCAGTCAGGGTGCAGTAAAGCACAGATGAAACATACAACATTCCTCTAGTTCTTTAATGTTTCCTCCCACCACCACCCCTATCATGACCCCAATTCTACCTTACAAATCCATCTAGAACAGAACATGTACATAGGTACAGATAAGAGCTGGGAATACAGGGAATCCAGGACAGATAAACCCCTCAGGACCAATCATGAGAATAGCAATACCAGGAGGGGAAGGGGAAGGTTGGGGGAGAAAGGTAATCGATCACAAGGATCTCCATATAACCCCTTCCCTGGGGGATGGACAACAGAAAAGTGGGTGTAGGAAGACATTGGTCAGTGTAAGAAATGAAAAAAAATTCGTAAATTATCAAGGGTTTATGAGGGAGGAAGAGTAGGGGATGGAGGGTGCAAATGAGGAGCTGATACCAAGGGCTCAAGCAGAAAGCAAATGTTTGGAGAATGATGATGGCAACAAATGTACAAATGTGCTTGACACAATGGATGGATGGATGGATGGATTGTGATAAGAGTTGTACAAGCCCCCGATAAAATGATTTAAAAAATAAATTTAAAATAAGAGAGAGAAAACAAGAAAGGGTGGCAGAAATGAGTGGCTGATGCACAGACCCAAAAGACTTAGCCCGCAGTGAAAACCAGGCATTTGATGGTCATATAAAGATGGTCATATAAAGGAGCTCAGAGAATGGTGTTCAGCTGCTGTGAAGGGCTGGAGGAGAAAACTGGACAGAGGAACAGAACACAACTGAGCAGAAGACAGAAGAACCCTGAAAAGCACTACAAGAGCAAGCTGGCAAAAACGAACACAGTTAAGACGAATTCAACAACTTAAATCCAGAAACTCAGAAGGCAAAGTCTAAGATATCATAGAACTGGGTCACCCTCTGAAAGAAAAGTGCACCGCAGAATTGAAGCAGTGGAAGAATGAATCAGTGAGCTTGAAGATGATCTCTCAAGTTCAAATCGCAAGAGCAATCTACTGAAACAAGAGCAACTGAAAGCGAATGACAACCCACGAATTCTATGGGATGTGATTTAAAAAAATGACGACCTAAGTTCAATGAACATATCTGAACAGAAAGAAAAAATAAACACAAAGTAGTCTAAGAAATATCGACCCTAAAATCGTGACAGAACAGAAAATAACTATTCAAGAAGCCAAAAAATACCCTAAATAAAATGGCTCTCAAAAGAAAATCAGCATGGGCCATCATAGTCAAATTTCCTAACATCAAAGAAAAGGAAAGAGTCAGAGATCTTGGGAAAAAAGAAAAATAACCTATACAGGTGAGCCAGTAAGGGTCACGACTGTGGGTTTTATCAGGAAAGTTAACAGGTTACAATTCCATTGAGAAATGCTCAGGATACAGTTCTTCAGTCAGAACAGTCTCTGCCGGCCCACAAGCAGGGCTCTCTGGCCCTCAGTCTCTTAGCCTGGCCTCTGCCCTGGTCAGACAATGTTAAAAGCTCTTTTAGGCCTGCCAATGAAATACCCAAAGTGCATGCCACCTGACCATAAATCTCAGCCTGGAAGTGCTCAGTTCCAATCTGTGGGCTAGCAAACCCAGCTTCCCCAATTAAGTGCCTAGAGACACTCCATTACACAAGCCAGGCTCCTACACCAAAGCCTTCAGCTTTATTTGCTCAGAGGCCTAGCAAGTCCCATCTGCCCCGTCTGATTCCTGGTTCTGCTGCTGCCGCCCCTTCTGATGCCAAAGCTGTTTCCTGAATCAAGGACGTTCATTGCCCAGAGACTGGGGGGTTCAAAAGGCAAGCTCCACTCCTGGCTCGTCTCTCTTGCTCGTAGGAAGATCCCTCTTTCTGCTTGTCAGGTGACTGATTTTACACCCAGCAATATGGCAATCTTCCAGGAAACGTGGAAGACTTGTACTCGTTCCAAAGAAAAGGGGTCTAACCGGATGCGCAAATGATAGGACAATATCCCTAATCTCACATGCAAACAAAATTTTGCTGAAGATCTTCCAACAGCAGTTGCAGCAGTGCTTTTACAGGGGGCTGCCAGAGGTTCAGGCACGGATGCCAATATCAGATGGATCTCGACTGAAAACAGAGAATACCAGAAAGATGTTTACTTGTATTTTATCGACTATGCCAAGGCTTGTGATTGCAAATAGTGGAAACTGTAGGAAGAGAGTTGGGACTTGGGGACTTGAGGTCATGGCTGGCAAGAGGACTCCAGGACTGGCTCACAAAGTCTCACAGTGCCCAGAAGAGTGAGCCAACCTCAAGGGAAGGTTTGAAACCACCACCCCCACCACCCCCGTTTTCAAATGTCTGCTGGAATGCTTAGAGTCTCCAATCCCCACACATCGTGTGGTGTCCTGACATTTGAAAGTTTTCAGATAAACGTCTTTGGCAATTTGAAAGTCAGAGCTTGGAGACCCAAGCTCCAAAACGTCCCCCTTTCAGCTGTTCAACATTTCAGTTTTATATGATACTTGTTTACAGTGAATAAGGAGATGGTTGTTAAAACCAACATAGCCTCTCTGAGGGAATTGGAGGCTCCGAGATCTCATGTGTCCGAGTGCAAATATGAATGGAAATATGGGAGAAGATGGGGACTCAGAAAAGGCTATTGGGGTGGTGTAAGCATCGGTTGCCTTTCTTCACTGTACCATGAACCCAGGCCAAGAAGAGTGCTTACTACATGGTAGGTGCTAAATAAATATTTGTGGAATTACTGGTTGTGTTAGTCAGGGTTCTCTAGAGAAACAAAACCAGGAAACTTGTGTTTATCTATATAAATATACATACATTTATGTATATAAATAAATAAATATATACACAATATTTATATATGATAGGGTTATACAGCATGAGGGAATATAACAGCTAATTCATCCACATTCCAGTACAGAGTGCTCAGTTCAACTCACTTTCATGGAACAGTTCATATACTGGAAGTCCTTCAACTCACAAGGGCTGCCGGGTACAAGGTCAAGGAACCAGGCAGTGGAATCTTCCTTCGGGCAAGACAAGTAGTCTGCCCACAGGCTGCAGATGGCAGGGTGGGTCAGCAATGGTCAGTAGCACGGAAGCTTGGCAAAGCAAGCCCAATGGGATCTCAAACTCTAGGGATACGAAGGGACAGGATCCACCAGCCTCAAGCTCAAGCAATGTACATCTCAAAGGAGCCTCAAGCTCTAGCAACACAATCCACGGGTTGGCTTGGCTCGGCTTGGCTCACAGGTAGTGTTGCTCACAGGTTGAGGCAGAGAACTAGCTAAAGCAGCAGCAGCATACTGGTCCGATCACCAGGGAGCAAAAGAGTTATGGGATGCCAGCCAACTCCATTTATTTCAGTCGCCACTCTCCAATAAAGGTTCGACTGATCAAACTCCGCTCACATGTTCCGATTGGCCCAGTTGGCACAATAAACCCAACTGTCTGACTAGTGAATGGATTAATGAGGTCTTTCCTTGCAGTTCCAGTGGGTCCTGCCATACATTGCCTCCTGGTCTCTCCTACGGACTCAAATGGAGAGGATGCCGCAAGGACCTACAGAGGCACTAAGATCCTTGTCTCACCTGTACCACCCTCCCCCCACCTCCACCATGGATTGGCTCTCTTACTCATTGTTTTGGAACTGAATCAGGAATGGTGATGTCTGTGGACTTGGGTCAAGGGGACTCAGGGATCTGGACCCTACTTTCACAGAACTTCACATTGGACCTGCCCCCACCGAAAGAGAACCAAGCAGAACAGGTGTCCGCCCAGTGTCTGACCATGAACAACTTGCAGAACAGCTTTTTGGTTTTATCCAGATATTTTCTAAGCACATATATTTTGAAATCATTGGTAAGTCCTATAAGGATTTTTCCATTTGAGTGATTTCAAGCGCGATGAAAAGTATGACAAATAATATAATAAATATCCGTGTGACAGCCATCCTATCTTCACAAAATACCAACCTCTTTTCTATTCAGTTCTTCAGTTCCTTTTGTAAATCACTCCCCTGAATTTGGTGTTTGTCATTCCCAAGCATGATTTTATACTTTTATAATGTAAGCATAAATCCTTAAGCAATATAGGATATAGCTTGGCATGTTTTAAATGTACATAAATGCTGTTCTATTGTATACAGCACTCTGGATTCAGCATTATGCATATTTTTCTGCATAACGCTGCGTTGGAGATTTATCCATGCTGATACACGAAGCACCATTTTATTAATTGTTCACTGCTGTGTGGTCTTTGACTGCAAGATCATGCCACAAATTATCGATTCTCCTGGTGATGGTTATCGGAGTGTTCCCCCCAATATTTTACCATTAGTTTTGTAACAGACACTCTTAGATGTGTTTCTGTGGAAACGCGTAAGAGCCTCTCTTTCCTCCAGCGTGGTTCACACAGAAGCAGTGTTGGGCTCTATCTCAGTCGCCTATTGCTGCCCTACAAGAACTACCCCAGTGAATGGCTGTCACAAATAGCAATGCATTTTCTCCACTTAGGAAGCTAAAAGCCCAAATTCAGAGTGTCGGCACTAGAAAAATGCTTTCTCTGTCAGCTCCAGGGGAAGGTCCTTGTCTCCTTCCAACTGCTGTCCATTTAGTGCGCCTAGAGAGCCATCTCCATGCATCTTGGCGTCAAGGTTGCCCTGGGTCTAGGTGGTTCACAGAGTAGTGAACCTGGATCCCAATGACATGCTGCACTCCGGACTCTTCTTCCATAGTGACGCGGAGATCCCTCTCTTTCTCCATGTTTAATTCATCCCTTTGATTTGTCAAGAGATTGGTTCAAACTACAGACAAATCCTGTATATTGCATCCCGCCTCGTCCACCCACCAGACTCTAATCCTGGCGCATGCTCATGGAGGAGAGGATTTAAACCACATAGAGTAATTACTTTGGGTCACCCAATGGAGGATAATTACACACAGAGAATTATGACCTAACCTCATTGACACATTTTTAAGGCGGGGCATATTTAAATTCATAACCATACCATTTGGGAATTTTAGCTATACAAAAAGAAGGTTTCAAGTTTTTCTCTTTACGTGGATGACTTTAATCTGCCTAGAATTTTCTGGTGTGTGTGTGTGTGTGTGTGTGTGTAATGAGTGGAAAGGATCTTTTGTTTTCTAAAAAGATAAATTATTCAGCACTTACTCATAGGCACTGTCACTCACCACTTTGTTATATATCAAGTTTCCATCACTTTGAGGAAAATTTCAGGAGCTCATTTTTTCAGTTGAGCTACTTCACTGTTTCTCTGCAGTACAACACTCTGGATGCAAGTGTTGTTGCTGTTGGCATTGATTGGCAACATCGTGACCCTATGCACAACAGGATGAAGTGCTGCCCATCCGTCCCCGCATGGTTGCTGGCATGCTCCGATCCACTGTCGTGACCACTGTCTATTTTGAGTGTCTTCCAGCTCTAGAAGGGAAAATATCCTACTGTGATCCACCAGATTTCCAACGGGTAATTTTGGGGAGTAGGTTAGCAAGCCTTTTCCTAATCAGTCTTAGTCTGGAAGCTCTGCTGAAACCTGTCCACCTTGAGTGACCCTGCTGGTACTTGAAATCCCAGTGGGACCGCTTCTGTTATTAATTGCATGTCTTTCATGTTTAAAAGACAATTTGAAAAAGTATAAAATAATTGGTTCACTTCTTTCTCTTGGATTTCAAACAGTGGCTGTGTCTTTTTAACATTGAACATGGATTTTACCTAAAAGAGTTGGTGTGCTAGACAGGGTTCTCTAGAGAAACAAAACCAGAATACGAATAATTATATATATATATATATATATATATACAGATAGATATATAATATAAGAAATGAACAGTTAATTAAATTATAAAGCAGTACAAATGGCTCAGTGCAACTCACTCCTGTGGAGACAGTTGGGAGACACTGGCAGTCCTTCAAGTCTTGAGGGGCACCAGGTAGTCCTCTGTAGAGCAATGCAGGCTATCCAGGCACAGGCAGCAAACAGCAAGGCACGTCACCAACAGACAGCCAGATGACAGGGTCTAACAGTTCCGAGCTCAAGAGATGTAAATTCCAATGGTGTGGCGAAGCAGGTCTTGAAGGAACCTCAAATTGCAGTGAGATAGTCCATAGGTTAGGTATCCCACAGGTAGTGTAGCTTGAAAATTGAGGCAAAGAACAAGCAAGGCAGCCATACACTGGTCTGATGATCAAAAAGCGAGAGGCAAGAAAGGTGAGGCTCGCCAAGCCATTATCTCTCCACCCTTCAATTAGCCCCACATGTGTTTATCAGCCAGGTTGGCACAATAAACTACCTCAGTTGGTATGAAAATGTAATGAGGTTCTACATATACAGTACTCAAAGTAGTATCTATAGCATATCACATCTTTAATAAATCGTAGCACCTATAACTCACTCATGTCATTTAGAGTTATGTTTATTGTTTTAAGTTAGATATCGATTAGTATAGAAGGCTGGGTGGTGTAGTGTCTATGGGTTAGGCTAGGTCTACAGTTCGAAACCACCAGCCACTCTACAGGAGAAAGATGGGACTTTATAGTCTTGGAAACTCACAGGGGCAATTCTACCCTGTCCTACAGGGTGGCTGTGAGTCGGCATTGATTCAATGGCAGTGCGTTTGGTTTTTTTGAGTTTTATCTGCTGCTGTCATTTCTTCTTGTTTAGTTCTGTATAGATTTGGGGCAGGAAAGGAAGATTTCACCAAGTGCTCTCCTGCCACATTGAAACAGGAATGTGAATGGGCATATAGTAACTTCCTACCACTTGTGTGTGTTTGTCATGCTGTGGGAGCTTGTGTGCTACCTTGATTCTGAAAGCGACGTCACCGGTATTTCAAATGCCAGCAGGAGCATCCAAAGTCAATAGGTTTCAGCAGAGCTTCCAGACTAAGGACAGACTATGAAGAAGGAATCAGGTTGCCCACTTCAGAGGAAGTAGCCACTGCAAACTGTATGCATCACTTCAAAATATGGTCAGCTTCTGAAGGCCTAATGAGTGGAAGTAGACTGTTGTCTGAGATCGTGTTTGTGGAGGGGCCCCTTGGATGGAAGCACTTGAAATGTGACTGAGGAGGAGCTGCTTTCTCAAAGCAGAGCCCATGGTTACTCCCTGGTACCATGAATGGAGTCATGTCTTCGGGAGTGGTGCCTCTGGGATCTTAATTTGCTGATGGGGCACAACTTAAGAGAAGACACAGCTGCAAAAGCCCAATAATCAGAATTTGCAATGTATGAAGTCTGAATCTAGGAAAATTGGAAGTCATCCAGAATGAAATAAAAATCGGTATCCTAGGCATCAGTGAGCTGAAATGGACTGGTATTGCCCATTGTGAATCAGAAAATCAGATGGTAGCTATGCCGGGATGACACAATCAGGAGGCATGGCATTGCATGCATAGTCTAAAAGATATTTTAAGATTTATTCTGAAGTATAATGCAGTCTGTGATAGGACTATCCTCATTCAAGGAAATCTAATCAATACTATTTTTATTCAAATTCATACACCAATGACAAAAACTAGTGATGAAAAAAATGGAAGAATTCTAACATCTTTAGTCTGAAAATGATAAAAAATTCAATCAAGGCGCAGTGATAATTATTGGTGACTGGAATGCAAAAGTTGGAAACAAAGAGGAAGAAAGAATAGTTGAGAAATATGGTCTTGGGGATAAAAACGAAGCTAGAGATGACATGAATAGAATATTGCAAGACCAGCTACTACTTCATAGCAAAAACCTTTTTCCAACACTGCGAATGATGACTAGACATGTGGACATTTCCAGATGGAAGACACAGAGATCAAACAGACTACATCTGTGGGAAGAGACGACGGAGAAGCTCAATATCAGCAGCTCAAATCAGGCCAGAGGCTGACTGTGAAACAGATCGTCAATTGTTCCTTTGTAAGTTCAGACTGAAGCTAAAAAAAATTAAAACAAGTTCACGTGAGTCAAAATATGACCTGGATTTACCCCACCTGCTAGTACTACCACACATTTTACTTCCATTTACATATAACCAAAGAGGCTCTGAGAAGCGAAGTTTCACACAGGCAAGGAATGGTAGGAGGAGAAATCAAATATAGGCCTTTCTGATTCTGAATCTTCTAGCTACAAGGATTGAAGAATCTTGAATTGCCTAAGAGTCGATCTAAGATAGGCAGGACCAGGGCAAACCAGGGGGGAAATGTGGATGGATAACTTTCCGAAAGAGCTAGATCAGGCTTTCAACTTCAGTGGTCCCGATGTGGGGAGGAATGATGTTCTATCCTTTCCACTCTTTCTCCACACAGGCCTGGGTACATAGAAAGGGCACACAGTCAAGAGTTCACAGACAAGGGCATAGAACAGAATACACCTGCTCCTTAGACATATATTCCTCGGCCCTCTGTATCCAGTCCAACTGATACAGCTGAGTTCAAACCATGTGACCTCCAAGGGCTTCAAGGAGACTCACCTTCATGGCTTTGTCAAGATCCCTTTGGGGGTCGAACGACCCTTTCACAGGGGTCGTCTGATTTATAACAGTAGCAAAATGACATGAAGTAGCAATGGAAATAATGTTATGGTTGGCGGGGGAGTCACCACCACATGAGGAACTGTATGAAAGGGCCACAGCATTAGGAAGGTTGAGAACCACCGGTCTCTAAGGAACTTCAGTTGGTCTGGAATGGAAGAGGCAGTCCACGGATGAGCTGGGCTCCCCGAGAACAAGGGCGTCTTGAGAAAACCACCAGTGAGCAACTGACTCACTGCAGCCAGGGCTCACTTAGAGGCCATTTTTGAGTCTCTTATTTTTGGCGAGAGACCTTGGGTGGTACCAATGGGGACACTGGTTGGCTGCCAAGTGAAATATGGGCAACTCAATCCCACCCAGAGGTGCCTTAGAAGAAAGGAATGATGATCCACTTCCTAAAAATCAGCCATTGAAATCTCGACGAGCGCTGTTGTATTCTGACACACATGGGATCACCATGAGCCCGAAGGGACTCGATGGCATCTTGCTAATTCACAAGCAATCATTTTAGGCATGCTATAGCCGCGATCTCTCTTAATCAGGATGAAGACGCTGCCAGGCAAGACTTGGTACGCTCCCTTTAGAGGTGTTCACACGGATCCTGGAAATGGCCGTGGCTTACCCAACTCCCTCTGGTGTGGGCATTCATCCTCCCGCCCTCTCCAGTTTCACGTGTGTGCAGTGAGACATGGAACAGATGGAGCATGAAGGATGGTAAAATTGGTGTGCCTCCTATTCCTTTCCCCGGGAACCTGACCCCACCACATCCTCCTTTCATCGCACCTACTCGTCGCAACCCATAATACACAGCTCATCCCACAAAACAGGAATTTCTTAACCTAAATCCAATTCCTCTTCTAGAAGGAGTCAGGAAAAGATTCCTTTGGTAGGTCCAGGGGCATGCATGGTCTAAGGTACTCACTCACTCACTCACTCACTCACTCACTCACTCACTCACTCACTCACTCACTGCCATTCAGTCAATTCTGACTCCTAGAGACCCTATAGGACAGGGAATAACGGCACCTGTGGGTTTCCAGATTTGTACCTCTTTGCAGAAGGAGAAAGCCTCTTCCTCCGCCCACAGGGAGAAAGGTGGCTTGGAACGGCTGGCTCTGTGGGAGGTCCGCATTAGAATATGCATTTGGCTTAAATCTTACCAGTGACACCCAGTAGAGGGTAGGAACCAGGCAGGTCTGGCTCCAACCGTACAACTGCCTGGGTCCTAGAGAGCCTTCTGCGCTCTCCAGCTGAGGAGTCCTTAGCTGAATCGGGTACAGTCATTCTTATCCTGGGCCTGGGAGTTTGGGGCACAGCCACCACCACCACCCCAAACCCCTTTTGGCCTGAGGTTTCCAAAAGGAGATTGACCATGAAGACTTCAAGTTGGAGCGAGGGGCCAAGTAGAGACAGCACAGCCCCAGGAGAGAAAACATTTTTTTCTGCTAGGCTAAATTTCCCTGAGAACTTAATATGTTCCTCGGTTTCATGCAGAAGGCAAGGGTGAGCACGCCCTCCGCACGACACGTCCCTTCTAATCAGGACTGTGAATGAGAGGCTCTTTAGCCCTTTCACACATGAGGACACGAGGTTCTGAAGGAACCAGGCTTGTTGGCAGGCACGGCAGTCAAAATTTAAACCCAAACGGTCTGTCTGCACGGCCCCTGCTCTCTGTACTAACCCACGGTGCTTGTTAAAGTGTGAAGAATGCTACAGCCCTTTCCTTTTAAAATCTTGCGTTGTGCCGTTTCCGAACGGTAAGCATTGAAAAACGAGTCCCTTGGGGGGAACAAGGGACTCGCTTTGCTATCTCTATCACACAGACACGACAAAGTCTCAGGATCGGCTGAACCTGCTCCTTGAAAAGACAGACACGTCTACAATCCTTAAAGCATTTAAGCATCGTTTGCCCCTTGCCACTCCTTCCCCGAGCAACCGGGGAGCCAGCTACACAAATGGCAATGCTGATGAAACCCAGAGGGGCCCAGGGAACCGCACAGTCAGTGAGTGAGTACCTGTGGCTTTGAAGCCCAGGATGCTGAATGCAGGCATTTCCTGGCGGGCGCTTGGGGTCTAGAGTTCCAAACAGGTTGTCTGAAGTCCAGCAGCTTCCACTTACTGTGATAGGGCCATGTGAGCCTGGAGGAGGGCAAACTCTTACCACAAGTGTTTATAATAGGAATCTGAAAGGGGTAAGGGGAGATGGTGGTCAGTGAGAGGATTCGTGAAGATGGGTCTTTGCTCGCTGCTGGCCTGTGAAGGCCTCAAGAGGACCACAGGGAATTCCCACTAAGCTGCCGTTTCTTAAGCCCTTGGGATCTCAGGTTTTTTTCACTTGAAAATGGCAATAACTCATGGGCTTCTTTGGAAGAGTTGAAAGGATTTGAGGCCTTGTGGGTAAAGCACTTAGCACTAACTAACTCACTGACTCCCTCCCTCACTCCCGTCAAGTCCATGTCGACTAACAGTGACCCTATAGGACAGGGTAGAGCTGCCCCTGCAGGTTTCTGACACTGTAACTCTTTACGGGAGTAGAAAGCCCCATCTTTTCCCCAGCACAGAATACACAGGTGCCCAGGAAATCCCAGTGTTGTTTCAAGGTTATGAAGTCTTGAGTGTCTTGATTACCTGTGTTGTACATAAAGTACAGATAATTGCACTCATCTTTCTGGATGTTATGAGGAATAGGTTCAATCTAGCGTGAGATTGGACCCTCGGTAAAGAATGATTGTTGTCATCTCAGAGCTATCTGGGCAAATCTCTTTTCCACTCGAATCCTCAAATGCCCAACAGTGAAGTGGGAATAATCAGGACTCCATTAAGGGGCTCTGTGAGAATTGGAGAGGCTGGATGAGGATGAGGGAAAACAGCATTACTACCCAGGCTCCAGTTTACACATGTATGGCTTTATTTCAAACAAAACATGTTTACACATGTCTCTTTGAGCAGAGGACAGCTACAAACAAGTTCCCTCAGTAATGCAATTGTTTTAATCATTTTGGGGTACCTTAAAAAAAAGACCCATCAAGGCAGGGTCTTCCAAGGGGATCTGTTGGGCCAGTTAAATTCAAGGGAAAGAGGTCATTTCAGATGGTGATGGTGACTGTGTGTTGGAATTCTGAAGGGGGCTTATGGTAGACTTTCTAAAAAGAGATGGACCAATCTGGGTGCTTCTTCAGAAAAAAAAAGAAGAAAAAAAATGGAAAACTGCAATGGTGATTAAAAAAAAGGGAAGAAAAGTTTCACCAAGGACATTTTTCCCATCACAATAATGTACCTGCTCATTCTTCAAGGGTGACAGACAAGGCCTGTCCTGGGAGAATTTCCCTGAGAAACCTTAGCCCATCTACTGTTTGGCCCTGATTGGGTCCCTTCAGATTTCTTTGTGTTCCGCCACCTTATTTTAAAGGAACAGGATTTTAATCTCAGGAGGAGACCAATGTTGCTTGTGAGATGGTATAAATTGAGATGACATACATTGAGTACAGAAATGTTGGAAGAAGGGTCAGAGAGATGGAAATGCCACACTAAGCTGTCTACAGACCTGGATGAAGGACGTGCCAAGAAATAACAGCAGAGGTATCATTCTGAACACTAATTTGTATCTGGTCCAAGCCAGAGTATTTTCAATCCCTTCATATACATGCTAAAGCTGAAGATTGAATAATGAAGATCAACTAAGAATTGATGTCTTTAAATTAGGGTGTTGTTGAAGATATTGACTTTACTATAGGCTTCTGGAAGCACTTATTTGTCTAGGCCTGGACATTTGGAAGATAGCTATTTGGTCAATGGACTGGAAGAGATCCATATTTGTACCCTTCCCAAAGAAAGGTGACCCAACAGAATGTTCAAATTATAGAACAATTATCATTGATATCACATGCAAGTAAAACTTTGCTGAAGATCGTCCAACAATGGTTGAAGCAGTATGTTGACAAGGAAGGAGCTGCCAGAAGTTCTGTGTAGATTCAGAAGAGGACACGGAACAAGGGACATCATTGCTGATGTCAGATGGATCTTGGCTGAAAGCAGAGATTATTAGAAAGATATTTACTTGTGTTTCCTTGACTATGCCAAGGCAGTCAACTGTGGGAATCATACCAAACTATGGATAACCTTAAGATAAATAGGAATCCCAGAACACTTCATTGTGCTCATGTGATACTCGTACATGGATCAAGAGGCAGTTGCATGAACAGAACAAGGGTATACTACATGATTTAAAATCAGGAAAGGTGTGTGTCAGGGTTGTATCCTCTCGTCATTCTTGTTCAATTTATGTGCTGAGCAAATAATTAGAGAAGCTAAATTATATGAAGAAGAATGTGGCATCAGAATTGGAGGGAAGTTTATTAATAACCTGAGATATACAGATGACACAACTTTACTTGCTAAAAGTGAGGAAGACTTGAAGCACTTGCTGATGAAGATCAAGGAGTGCAGCCTTCAGTATGGATCACAACGCAATGTAAAGAAGAAGACCAAAATCCTCACAAGTGGACCAATAGATGGCATTATGATAAATGGAGGAAAGATTGAAGCTGTACAGCATTTTGTGTTGCTCGGATCCACAATCAATGCTCATGGAAGCAGCAGCCAAGAGCTCAAAAGACACGTTATATTAGGTACAGCTGCTGCACAAGACCTTTTTGGAGAATTGAAAAGCAGAGATGTTACTTTGAGGACGAAGAGGCAACTGACTCAACCGTGGCATTTTCAGTGACCTCATATGCATGTGAAAGTAGGACCCAAAGAGTATTGATACACATGAACTCTGGCGCCGGAGAAGCATAGTGAGAGTCCCATGGACTGTTAAAAAGGTAAGTAAATCTGCCTGGGAAGAAGTACATTCAGAGCGCTCCCTAGAGGCAGAGACTGTGTCTCAAGTGCTTTGGACATGTCAGGTGAGACCATCCCCGGAGCAGGACGTCATGCTTGGTAAAGTAGAGGGGCAGAGAAAGAGAGGAAGGCCCTCAGAAAGATGGATGGACACAGTGGCTCAGACAATGGACTCAAGCAGAGGGACAATCGCAAGGATGGCGCCGACCCAGGCACTGTTTGGATCTGTTGTACATCCGGTCGATGTGATGGTTGTTTTGGGTCAGTTTGGTTGGGCTAGGATTCACCCATAAAGTGATCTCATAACATGATCAACTCCATGAGAGGATCTCCCGCATGTATCCAAGGAGCCGTGGGAAGAATAGGATTGAAGTGCTCTCTCCTTAATCAGGTCACGGCCTTGATACAATTGAAAGGAAGTTTTATTGGGAGTGTGGCCTACTCTTATCTAAGTTGACACCGTGGAGAAGCTAGCTCTTTTCTTCTTGGTGGCCTGGATCCTGCATCTGGCTCCTCTTCTCACTAACCCTGGGGGCTATTAGAGGCTTACCATGTTGCCTGACAACCTGGAATTCATTAGATGCTTCAGCCACAAGTCTGACTTACTGATCTGGGATTCATCCACCCCCGCTTCTATCAGCCCGTGGGTTTCCTGATTCCTAGTCCATTGACCCTGGAAACTACAAGAGTTAAGAAAAACCCTTCAATTCAATATCTGGCCCACAGACTTGAACTAGGCTGGACATCCCTGCCTCTACAACTATGTGAGTAGCTATTTTTTTATGTATATACGAGGGGGGACTCCCCAAAAACCTGTACTTTTCCCAAATTTATGTATTTAATTTTTTACCAACAGATAATCAATTTATTAAAATAGTTGATTTAAGCATCTTGCAATGGTCACTTCAGCCTCTACTCCAGGCTCAATACTGATGGACGTAACCTGCTTAGCTGTCTCAGAAGGACTGCGCAAGTCAATGAGACGCTTGTGCATTCTCATCAGGAAACAGTCCCAGGTCCTCGAACCTTCCCCACAGGGAGTTCTGGTTGTGATGCTCAGAGTCTTGGTAGGCATCCGAATTGGTCCCTTCACTTTCAGGTTCTTCCCCTTAGCGCCTCTGATCAAATCAGAGGATGTCACGTTGGGACTGGGTAGAGTCGTTCTATTCTGGTGAATGGCCACCTTTGATTCTACAGGTGTCTTTCTGGTGTCCTTAAATGCCATGGCGGCGGTGGGGCTTCCCGAGTGACTTGTTCCTTGGCAAAAGTCACTGCGGTGAGTCAGGAATTGAAGCAGGAGAATGGGGCATGGTGAAACAATGAATGCGGTTTCCTCAAAGAGCATAATTAATTTTTTTAACCAAGCGACCTTATCACCTTCAAAGTACTCTCCATTATACTTAATACATTTGTCAAATCTGCGATTCCATTCTTGGAGACAGTTTTCAAAGTCATCTGTTTGGATGGCTGACAGCACCTCCCTTGTTTTTCTCTTCACCTTTTTCACGTCATCAAATCACTGTCCTTTCATGTCCCTCTTCATTTGCAGAAACAAACAGAAGTCCCATGGAGCGAGGTCAGGTGATTCAGGTGTGTGGGCAAGAGAGGCATGCTGGGTTTTATTGGCCAACAACTGGCACACTGAGATGGCTGCATGAGCAGGTGCATTGTCGTGGTGGCAAAACCAGTCGCCCATCTGCCAGAAATCAGGCCTTTTTTGTCACACACTGTTACACAATCTTTCCAGAACCTCTAAATGGAACACTCGATTAACAGTCTGACCTGGTGGAACAAACCTCAAATGCACTATGAGTCAACATTCTCATCCATTTGGGAATAAGGTTTGTCATCTATCAACATTTTACCTTCTTTGAAATGAGAAAACCACTCGTACACTTGAGTTTTCCCACAGCGCTGTCCTTTAAGCTGTGTTCAACACCACAACAGTTTCTGCAGCATTGTTCCCAAGCAGGAAACAAAATATCACAGCCTCATGCTGTTCTCTTAAACTGCCCGTCAAAGAAAACAAGGTTCAAGCAAAACTGCTTTCATGAAAAAATTCACTGTGACCAGAGAGAACCTTCCCAGGCGATGTCACTGGGTGCACTAACTCAGAGTGAGTTGCTTGATGCTCACCTAGCAGGAAAAATACTAAAACAGCTCCTCTCTACCCAGCATAACTCCCAGTTTTGTTTTGTTTTTTGTTTGTTGGTTCCTCCTCATAACATCAGGTATATGCATGAAATCACTGCATTTACTTCTTCAGAGAACCCAAATGCAGAGACTATGAGTGGAAACCAACTTGCCAACGCCCAACAACAACAAGGTGCACCTGACCCAAGCCCTGGTATTGCCAGTCTCCTCATCAGCAGCTGAAAGTCAGACACTGACTAAGGAAGACCAAAGGAGGCTCTGTGCATTTTGACTGTGGTGCCGGCAGAGAACGTTGAAAGTGTCACGGACTGCCAAAAGAACAAACAAATCTGTCTTGAAGGATGCATAGCTGGAACGCACCTTAGAGACGAGGGTGGCAAGACTTTGCCTCATGTGCTTTGGACATGTTATCAGGAGAGACCAGTCAATGGACAAATATAATCTTGCTTGATAAAGTAGAGTGGTAATGAAAAAGGGGAAGACCCCGGACAGGACGGATTGACACGATGGCTGCAACAACGGGCTCAGGCACAACAGCAGCTATGCAGATAGTGCACGACTAGGCTGGGTTTCATTCCATTGTCTATACGGTCACTAGGAGCCAGCACCAACTTGATGGCACCTCACAACAACAACATGGTAGGTCAGTGGCTTCAATAAGCCTCAGTACTGGACATGTGGAAGGTCTCCTTCCTGCGGACAACTGCCTTGATTTTGTCTTTGACCTGTTTCAGTCTTAATAAGAGTCTCTGCGAACCTTTTTTAGTCTGGGGTCTTTTTTCCCTAGCATAAATGATGCACTGAGTAGGCGATCTTTCCTAAGTGGGACCCCAGGGGCTGGTTGGGAACTAGATCAGCCAATAGAGAAGGGGTTTCTTGTGGCCTTCTGTCTCAGTGGACCCCAGGAAACCTGTGACATAAGCACTCTTGGATTGTGAGTCCCGCGCTTTTGTGTGGCACTCTAGGACCTTTTGTTGAAACTTGTTACGTGTTCTTCCCTCTGAGAACTCCTCGACATCTAGAAAGATTTTTCCTTCCTGCTTGCTTTCTGGCAACTGTAGGTAGGACCCCCTTTGATAATTCCTTAGAGGATTTGGGTTAAAGAGCAGCTGGGCTTGTGAGAGAGAAACTGGGTCTAGGTCTTAAAATGCAGCATTTGCATTTACCTAAGATTGTGTTTTACCACCATCTAATGGTGCTTTCTTGTATCTGCAGATGCCTACATGTCAAGGTAAATTGTGGGCACTAAGGAGTCCGGAAGGGGGGAGCTCTGGGGGCATAGTGGTGGCGGGCTGAGATCCACAAGGTCAGCCTTTTGAAACCACCAGCCAACCCTCAGAAGATAGATGGCTTTCTGGTCTCATAAACAGGTACAGTCTGGGACATTCAAAGGGGCAGGTCTACCTTGCCCTTTAGAGTCACAATGAATAGGCCTAGATTCTATGGCAGAGACGGAGCCCTGGTGGCATAGTGACTATGCGTTGGGCTGCTAAGCACAAGGTCAGAAGTTTGAAACCACCAGTCACTCCATAGGATGAAGCTGAGGCTTCCTAGTGCTGTAGAATTAGAGTTTGGGAAACTCACGGGGGGGGGGGGGTAGTGCTGCCCTATCCCATAGGGTTGTGATGAGTCAGAAGCAACTCAATGGCAGTGAGTATTGTTTTGGTTTAAATTCTGGCAAAGGATGAGGACTGCTACTTCAAGGGGACCGCATGGAACCATGCTGATGGCACCAGAGCCCTGGAGCTGGAGGAGTCACGTGGAGACCCACACCAGCGCTGAGATGCTTCTTCCATCACCACTGAATCCACTGGTTCCTTCCACGACACAAGACTTTCCACCCACTGGCCTGTGATCTTCCTGCATTCAGCGTCAATGCATGTGTTGTGTGAGTCTGAAGAAGAATTTATAGATTGGTATCAGACAACATATGGGGTAATATCAGACTTATCGACTTGATCTGGACTGGGCTGGGATGTTTTCTAAATTTACAATTACTCTTTATATAAAGCTCTTCCTTATACACTTGAGTGTCTATGAATTTGCTTCTCTAGTCAACCTAGACTAACACACCCATGAAGACAGCAAATATGAAATTTGCATACAGTGATAGGTAGGTTTATTGTGCCAACCTGGCCAAAACGAACATGTGGGATTAGTAAGGTCACAGTTTGATTGGAAGGCAAAGAGATCAATGGCTCAGAAAGGCCTGCCCCTCTCGCTCTTGCTTTCTGGCGATCGGACCAGTATGGTGCTGCTTTAGCTAGTTCTCTGCCTCAGTCTATGAGTTACACTACCTGTTGGTGAAGCCAACTGGTGAATTTTGTGGCTAGACCTTGAGGCTCCTTTGAGAACTGCTTTGACCTGCTGTTAGTGCATACAACACTTGAGCTGGAGGGTGTTGGATCCTGTCCCCTTGCATTGCTTGAGTTCAATATCCCATCTGGGCCTGCTTCACTAAGCTCCTAAGCTACTGACTGCTGCTGACCTGCCCTGCTGTTTGCTGCCTGTAGGCAGACTGCCTGCCTTGCCAAAGGGAGGGCTCCACTGTCTGCTTCCTTGACCTTTGACTGGGCAATCCACGTGAGTTGAAGGACTTCCAGTATATTAACTATTCTATGGAAATGAGAACATTTCTACTGAACTGAGCCCTCTGTACTGCTGTGTGGACTAATTAGTTGTTATAATCCTTCTTGAGAGATATATATATATCTCTCAAGAAGGATTATATATATAAAATATTATATATTATATAATATAAAATATTATATATATATATAAAATCATAAGTGTCCTGGTTTTGTTTCTCTAGAGAACCCTGCCTAACACAAATAAAAAAACTATTTGAAAAGATCAAAATGTAATGATAGAACTAAAATGTAAAATATAATCATGGACCACATAACATCTCTTGGGGTAACACATCAAACCACATTTATGTCCACGGTGTCATAAACACTCAAAATATGACTGAGAAAGAGCAACCTTCTCGAAGGCGAGTTGACTCTCGCATAATGCTGTGAAGGAGTAAAGTCTGTGGGAATCGAGGCTTCTTTCTGGACCTTCCCCTGTGGATGGGCACCACTCAAAATGAAAAGAAACAGGTGCAAATGTCCATTAATAATTAGAACATTGTGCAAAGTGTGAACCTAGTGAAGTTGGAAGTCATTAAAAATGAATGGAACATGTAAAAAATCAATATTCTAGGCATTGGTGAGCTGAAATAAGCAGGTATTGAACATTTTTAATCAGGAAATCATATGGCTTACTGTGCTGGGAATGACAGGTTCAAGAAGAATGGTGTCAAATTCATTGTCAAAAAGGGCACTTCAAGATCTATCTTGAAGTACAATGCTGTCTGTGATAGGATAATATCTATTCACATGCAAGGAAATCCAGATATTACAACTCTTATCCAGAATTATGCACCAACCACTAAAGCTAGTGATGCAGATATTGAAGAATTCTACCAACATCTTCAGTCTGAAATTAATTGGACATGCAATCCAGACGCATTTATAATTATTGGCGATTTGAATACTAAAGTTGGAAACAAAGAGGAAGCTATAGTAGTTAGAAAATATGGTTTTGGTGGGAGAAATGAAGCCAGAAATGGCATGATAGAATTTTGCAAACCAACTTCTTCCTTGCAAATATCTTCTTTAGCAACATAAAAGGACCCCTGGACTTCTCCACATGAAAGACTCAGAGATCACATTGACTACATCTGTGGAAAGAGATGGTGGAGACGCTCAGTAGCAGCAGCTAAAGCCAGGCCAGGGCTGACTGTGGAGCACACCATCAATTGCTCCTCAATTGTTCAAGTGAAAGCTGAAGAAAATTAAAGTAAGTCCATCCATGAGAGCCAAAACACCACCATGAGTCTAGCCCACTTGAGTTTCTGGAACATCTCAAGAACAGATTTGATGCATTGAACACTCATGGAAGAAGATCTGATGGACTGTGCTATGATGTCAAGCGTATAATACAAGAAGAAAGCAAGCAAAGGTCATGGAAAGACAGGAAAGAAAGACAGTATCAACGTAGTTGTCAGAAGAGACTCTGAAACTTACTCTTAATCATAGAAAAGCTGAGACAAGTGGGACAAATAATGAAGTCAAAGACCTGAGCAGAAAATGTCAAAGGGCAGCTCAAGAAAACACAGTGAGATATTATAATGAAATGTACAAAGACCTCGAGTTAGAAAATCAAAGGGGAGGAACACTTTAGAATATCTTAAACTGGAAGAACTAAAGAAAAATCCAAGAACCTAGTTGCAACATTGAAGGATTCTTTGAAGAAAACATTGAATGATGCAAGAAGCATGAAAAGCAGATGGAAAGACTATTGTACCCCAAAAGAACTGGTAGACATATGAGCAAGAACCAATGGTGCTGGAGAAGGAAGTTCAAGCTGAAATGAAGGCATTAACCAAAAACAGACTCTAGGAATTGATGGAATACCATTTGGAATGTTTCAACTGGCTGATAAAGCCCTGGAAGCATTCACTTCTGTATCCCACAAAATTTCGAGGCAGCTACTTGGTCAACTGACTGGGAGAGTTCCACATTTGTACCCACTGCAAAAAAGGGGACCCAGTAGAATGCAC